>NC_081415.1:177753207-178089546 GCF_030272615.1 Cryptomeria japonica
TGTGCTAGGTCGGCCCTAGAAGGGCTCTGACCTAGCTACATACATCAACACATATGTGCTTACATTCAAGAAGAAAAGCATCATTATAAGTCATTGTAGATCTAAGGTATACCTTTCCATTATTTACTTTAGTATTTTTAATATTTCATTCAAGGTTAATTCCAAACTGGGGTTTGACCAAAGGCAAGCCCCCTATTCCCAACCCCTTTCTTTTTCTTTTTGTGTGCAGGAAGCAATTGCGCAACTGTACTTCTTGAATTAAGGTTTATTTGCAGAGATAGAAAAACCCTTTTTGATGCATGGAAAGTTTGGAGGACCGATAGGAGGGCGACCTGGTCTGGACACATGGTCCCTGCAACTTTTGGCAGATTTCGCAGAGCAGCTTCGAATAATCTCAAACTTCTCAGATCTAGGTGCACGACAAAATCCAGAACTTATAGCTCACTGTTTCTACATATTTTGTCTCCAATTCTAGCATTTTACACTATTTTTTACAATTCAATATACAAAAGAGGAAAACCCAAATCAATCCAATTCACTCAGTATTCAGTCCTTGTCTCATTTAGGATTGGATCTAGTGGATTCATCTCCTGTTTTGAATGTAAAGTCCTCCAAGTGAAAATTGCCTTAGTAATTTCTCCTTTCCACATGGTGAATTTGCTAAGCTCAAATTTTCCACTTTACATTTTGGTGAACCCGACTTCTTACACCATTAATTCTGATTTTTGTTTTCAGATATAAGTGTATAAAATTTAAAATTTAAATTCTCATTTACAAGTTTTATTTCCTTGCAAATTATAAAAATTTAGAGGTTAATTTCACTAAAACCCTAATTTTTAATTTCAAAATTGAGCTTGTGATTTGTTTAATTTGTATAAATTATTTCAGATCTGAGTACTTCTTCAATTTCAAAATTCAATTTTTCATCTACAAGACAAATTTCACAATTAAATTTTAAAATTAAGTGGTTAATTTAAAAAACCCTAATTTAAAAAAAATTTAAAAATTGGGCTTGTGGGTTGTTTAAATTTCGAATTCCCCCCTTTAAATTTGGTTGCTAATTTCCATTCAAATCAAAAATTGCAATCTTAGACTAAATTTTAATTTTAAAATTAAGTGGTTAATTAAGAAAACTTAATTTTTAAATTTAAATTAATTTAGTGCATTTCCCAATTTCTCAATTTCCAAATCTTAATCTTAGATCTAGTTTTAATTATAAAATTAAGTGGTTCTTTTTACATATGCCCTAATTTTAAATTTAAATCTCTTGTGGACAATTTCAAATTTAAATTTTAATATTAGTGGTTAATAAAGAGAGCCCTGATTTTTTAAATTTAAATTAATTTTCAAATTCCAACATTTCAATTTTAAATTTTAAATTTAAGTGGTTCTTGTTACAAAGGCCCTAATTTTAAATTTGAATATCTTGTGGACAATTTCAAATTTAAATTTTAAAATTAAGTGGTTAATTAAGAGAGCCCTAATTTTTAAATTAAATTAATTCTCAAATTCCAACATTTCAATTTTCAATTTTACAATTAAGAGGTTCTTTTTACATTAAATTTCTTGTGGACAATTTCCAATTTAAATTTTAAAATTAAGAGGCCTAATTTTAAAATTTAAATTAATTCTCAAATTCCAACATTACAATTTTAAATTTTAAAATTAAGAGGTTATTTTCACAAGGTCCTAATTTTAAAATTTGATCTCTTTTGGATAATTTTAATTTTAAATTTCCTAGGAGGCTAAATTATTGCTCATTATTCTTTCAATCAATTTGCTTATTTAATTGAATAGTCATTTTTTTTTTTTTTTTTTGCATTATTCAATTATTTTGCAAGTTCCAAATCTCAAATTTCAACTTTCAAAATTCAAATTTTATTTCATATTTTTCAAAAAAATAAAAAAATACAAAAAATACAAAAAAAAAGAGAAAAAATTACAAAAAATAAATAAATCTTGTTTTATGCATTTTTTGTGCTTGCATGCTTTCATTCATTTCATTGCAATAGTTAGCATTTCTTTTCAAAATGTAAAATTACTCTTTGCAAGATTATCATGCCTTTGACAATCCATTTGCTTATAGACTATCATTTTGAAGAAGTATATAGTAGAGAAGAACTTGAGGAGGCTCTTGATGCTTTCCTTTACCACAAGCCTTCTAAACCATCCTTTTGCCAAAGGTTAATCAACATAATGTGTAAGCCATTTAGTAGTGATGTAATGGATGAAACTCTTGACTTCCCTCTAAATCATCCTCTAAATCTCCAACAATTTGCAAGGATATTGTCATGCATGACAATTCACTTTATGAACCTTTACCTTCTATCAATCCTACTTATGAAGAAGCTTTTGTGATAAAAGAAGTTGATGTGGTGGACAATCCTCTTTATCAAGCTTTACCTTTTAGAGATGACACCCTAATGAACCATGACAACTCCTCTTCTAAATCTTCTCTTGTTCATGAGGATACTTTGGTGAAAGAAAAGATTATTAACACTCCTTTTACAACTCTTCCTCTTAAGGATGAAGTTTTGAAAATCGATGTTAATCTTTTTCCTAAAAAGTTCCTTTCCTATAGGAATACCTTGGAGCAAGAGGATGATATCATAAACACCTTCCTTGATGTCACTTTACCTTCCATGCATCATATCTCTCCTAGAGAAGAAGTGTTGATGGACATTTATTTACCCTCTCCCAAATTTGTTCCTTCCAATGAGGGCACATTGGTGCACGAAGAAGTTATGAGCAATTATTTCAAAGATCTCCCTCCTAAAGATGAATCTTTGAAGAATGAAGTTCATCCTAAAATGTACCTCCCCCATGAGGATAATTTGGCGCAAGAAGATGAAATCATTAACAATTTCCTTAATGCTCTCCCTTCTAAAGATGTATCATTGGAGAATAAAGAGATCAATCAAGTAAATACCATTCATGTTTCTAGTTATGAGAAGCCTAAACCCAAGGAAACTCCCAATATCCTAAAAGTTTCAAAATATATATATGAAAGAGATGTTATGGAAAGACAACTAGAATAAAAATATGGTTATGAAATACATCAAACATTTAATGCTTGTGTCAAAAAGAAAGATCCTAATATTCTTCTCGCTTCTTTGAAGGACATTTATAAGGATCTTATTAAGAAACTCCATGGTATCCTAGCAAATATCTCCCTTTTGGACTTGATTCAAACTTCCCCCTCATACCACAGGTTGATCCAAGAAGCCCTTCATAAAATGGTTCCTCATCCTTCTTCTAAACCAAATGATATCACATTCTCACAAGATAAATTTCCTTCTATAGAGTTTAGAAATAGAGTTGATCCCCTTATGATTACTCCTCACATTTATGAACACAACATAAGAGGTACCTTAATTGATAATGGGTCAACACTTAACATTTGTCATGTTGACTTATTAGACAAGATCAATTGGGATCATTCTTCTATTCAAACTGACCCTCTTTTTGTTTGTGGATTTGATAATGTTCCTAGAGAGACACTTGGTATAGTCATATTACCTATCAAAGAAGGACATGTGACTTTACCTACTCCTATTCATGTCATGCCCAACCATCTTAATTATAACCTTCTTCTAGGTAGATCGTGGATCCATGCTATGAAAGCAGTACCTTCTACTCTTCATTGCACAATCAAATTCATATATCACAATGAGCTTCACACAATCAAGGGTGATACTAATCCTTGTGATTTTGTTCATGATGAAGTAGGATGCCTTTCTCCCTTTAATACTATGATTCCTTCAATAACACAAACTCTTATTAATGATGCCTCTTTAGCAAAGAATTGGGGTACATTAGACTTTATCCCCAAATCTATGCATGAAGCCTTGAAGCAGCCTTGTGTGTCATTTATCCAAACTTCTTCTAAATTAATTCCCCTCCCTCCTTCCAACACATGTCTTGATGATGATGAGGGATCTTCAGATTTTGATACTAGGAATGAACCCTATCCTCTAGACATTTCAACATCTATGCATGTACACAATGGATATGGTTTATAATGTGTGCAACAAAGTTTTTATGGTCATGAGAATTCTACACCACACTTTTCCCAAGAAGATTTAGGTTTTCAAAGTCCTCCTTTGTTGACATCCCCTTCCCCATTGTCTAGTACATCTAAGTCTTCTTACAACTTCTCATCACAACAAGAGATTATATTGTATGATCTCCTTAAAGCCAACTTAATTACTCTCCCTTTAAAGAATCAAAGAAAGAATTCTAAGAAAAATCAACACAAATTCTTCTTTTTGCAACTATCATTAAATCCATGGCCACTCCACTAATGAATGTCATGATTTAGAGGATAAAATTCAACAACTTATTGTAACTGGTACCATACAAATCCTAGATGGAAATGATTTGGACTCTCATATTTTTCCTTTCACATAACATTTAAGTTCCTATTATGTTTCTCCTCATTATGTGACATTGCTAACTTTCTTATTGGGGGCTCATTGTCATTTTTGGTGGTACAATTTCAAGTGCAATCATACTTTGGTAGCAACATAATAGTATTTTTATTCTTGTCTCCATTCTTGGGGGACGAGAATAGCATTTCAATCATTCTCTCTCACTTTCCCTTTGTGAAGTGGGGCCTTTATTAATGATCACTTATCGATTGTGGAGGTGTATATCCATGTTGAGGACCATTTTCCTCTTATTGGAACAAGTATCCCTAATAAGGATCTTATCCTTGCCTTATAAGTGCATATCCTTAATTGGACCTCTTCCTTAGTGTTGAAAGTCTATTATCATTCATCAAATTCCTATCTTTATTGAGTAATAACTTTTATAATGAACCCTTCTATATTGTGATATTCATCCCTATTGAGGATCTTTTACTTATTTTAGAAGAGTGCTCCTTTTATAGATCATCTCTCTTTGATGTCCTTGCCTCCATGCTTGGGGGGAAAGAATAATGTACTGTCTTCTTTATTTGTTGAGTTGCATTTTTCATAGTTTGATGTCATTTCTTATGAGTATGTGTGCATTCCTTGTTTGAAATGATGCATCTTTTATGAAAACTCTCTCCTTAGTGAAAGTGTGCAATCCTAAGAATCCACTTTGGAGGTGTGTATTCTTATTCCTCTTATCCTTCCAAGATGTCATCTTTATTAAGGATCTCCTATACTCTTGGAGGTAGATATCTTTATGCAAAGATCTCTTCATCCTTTGTTCATCATACATCCCTCAAAAGAATCCCTTTACATTTGTTGCAAGATATCTCTTTTACAATTATCTCTTCCTTTCTTAAAGAAACTAATCCTACTCAGGAGTCTTTCTTTCTATCTTGGAGTGCATGCATTATTGATTAGTTGAGATTTCCTTGGTGTTGAAGGTGAGTATCCTTGTTTCTATCTTCCTTAATTCATCAACATAGGACTATGTTGACATCTTAAGGAGGGGGGCATATATGTGGCCTCCTAGTTGCATTTTTTACTATCAATTATGAATATGGGATTGTTGTGTACTCATGTTTCATCCCTATTATGTCTATCATTCATGGGATTATTGCATCCTCATGCATAATCCTCATTTCATTTATATGATATTGTTGCATCCTCATGCTTCATCCTCATTTTATGCATCATTACATATCTTAAACAGGTTGAAGCACACTAAAAAATAGAGCAAAAGACTCTTACACGGGGTTCTATACACTTGAAACTAGACATCACTTGCACACACGCACGAGGATGAGTGGAAGTAGCTAAAAATAGCTATACTATTTTTACTCTCCTCCCCTCATGGATCACCTAGATAAAAACATCTAGGGGTGAGTTGTCCACGTCCTTTCCCACCATGTATCACCTAAATAAAAACATCTAGGGGCGAGTAGTCCATGCCCTCTCTCATCATTCTTCTCATGGATCACCTATATAGACACCTCTAGAGTGTATTCATGTTCTCTCTTCTTCCTCTCATGAACTCATAGTTTTGCTATTGATAGTTCATGGATGATGCTTTATTTTCTCTTTTATGTGATCATTTGTGTTCGTGAGATGAATTTTTTTTTTCAAGAATGATATTAGTTGTTGAGAAATTTTGATATTGAGGTCTCTTCGGCTTGTTGACTTGAGGTCTTTTTTTTTGGTCTTTAGCTTTTGTTGTGTGTCTTTTTCATTTTTTTATCCTGTTTTCTTTGTTTAACTTTTTGTTTGTCTTATTTTTTTGTGTTGGACCTTGCATATGTTTGAGTGAGTTAAGATCCCAAGATTGGGGGCTTGGTTCCTCGGGATTAGTGATATCTTATACTTCTTGTGATTTTGCTCTGCATTCCTCATCTTCTTCATCTCTCTTTCTTCTACTTTACCATGAGTATTTTCATAAGCTCATACTCCCACTAAAGTGGGGGCTAAATGTAGCATCCTAAAATTGTACCCCTTGCAATTTTGACTACATTTTGGGCCCTCATCTTATCAGTCTCATCCCCATGCTTGATTGAGACCTATTTATGCCTCTCCTATACAACCAAGCTTCATCTTTTCACTTTACACCTTGCATAGCCCCTTGTTCCTGGCCTAAATCAGGGTGGGACTAGGGCGCCACACCCTATTCCTCCCTAATCAGGACCTATTTTGGCCCCTAGGCCCTGTCTCAATTTAAACAGGAAACTTTCCCCCATGTCGACCTATGTCAAAAAATTAATATGTTTGACGACAAGAAAGTATATAAGGAGGTATTCCCCTCTCATTTTATAATAAGGCAAGGAGACTACATTCAAGAATTCAAGCATTCAAGAATTCTTCAAGGCTACATATTCTTCATCTATCCATTGGAGCAACATTGCATCATTCATTTTCAAGCATGTGTGTGTGTGTGTTAGGGTTTTGTCATGTTCATGCCATTTCATACAACATATGTGATTACATTCAAGAAGCAAAGCATCATTATCAGTCATTTCAGATCTAAGGTATACCTTTCCATTATTTACTTCAGTATTTGCAATATTTCATTCAAGGTTAATTCCAGACTATGGTTTGACCAAAGGCAAGCCCCCTATTCCCAACCCCTTTCTTCTTCTTTCTACGTGCAAGAAGCAGGTACATAAATTTACTTCTAGAATTAAGCTTTATTTGCAGAGATGAAAAAACCCTAATCTACACGCGGAAAGTTTGGAGGACAGATGGGAGGGTGACCTAGTCCAGACACACGGTCCCTACAACTTTTGGCAGATTTCACAAAGCATCTTCGAATCATCTCAAACTTCTCAAATCCAGGTGCACGACGAAATCTCAAACTTATAGCTCACTGTTTCTGCATATTTTGTCTCCAATTCTATTATTTTACACTATTTTTTACAATTCAACTTACAAAAGAGGAAAACCCAAATCAATCCAATTCACTCAGTATTCAGTCCTTGTCTCATTTAGGATTGGATCTAGTGGATTCATCTCCTCTTTTGAATGTAAAGTCCTCAAAGTGAAATTTTCCTTAGTAATTTATCCCTTCCATGTGGTGAATTTGCTAAGCTCAAATTTTCCACTTTACAGGGACCAATCTCTCAAGCCACATGAAGAAAGGAACTCTTTGCAAAAGGCCTTCGTAGACCACCGTAAAACTCAACTAAATACATGGCATGAACACAACCTCAATTCCAAACCCCCCACTATAAGTGTGAATTATCTCTAGAGAATAAACATTGAAAGAAGATATGTGAGGAGAATTCTTCACTATTTTTGTAAATAAAATAAAAAGGACCCTAAAAGCCCCTCTTCAAAAAATCCTCCAAAGTAAGGCATCTATTTTGCGCCGTGAACCACAAGAAGAAATTACATTTAGGCCAAGACAACTTATTCCACACTTATTTCCATAATGGAACACCAACCCTCCAATAAGTCTACTTACCCAATTCTAAGTAATTTGAAGCAACTAAGAACTTACCTTTTAGACTAGGACCCCAAGTAAGAACATCCATTTCCTTTAGAGAATTTCAAACTCTATTTGTCAAAATCCTAACTAGCCCCTACAATCCTCCTCTAAACATCCTAGAGGCCATTTCTGGGGATCTTTCCATCCATACAACTCCATTTGACTGAGGGATTGAACTATTTTAAAGTCTTTAACCCTACTCCAACCAACTTTAAAAAAATTGTTGCATAGAGATTGTAATTGCATGAACATTGATATGATATGGAGTGACCATCCCAAGAACCATATTAAAAAAGAGCATCATAACCTATATTATAGAACCAAAAAAGTCCTTGTTTAATTAACTTACAACCTCTTTTAAGAGTGTCCTGCATCATAGAACCCTTAGCAACTATGTTGCACCAAGGAACATCATTACTGTCCACCCTCCCATATACTTATTAGTGATAATTCTAGCTCAATCCTAATCGTTGTTAACATATCACCTCCAAAACGTCTTAGCAACCAATACCTAACCACTAAGACTTGCCAACCAAGCACTAAGACCACCCTCTTGCTTAGGCCTACAAACAAACTCCCACCTAACCAAACTACACTTTTATGAAGCAAATTTCCCACCCACAAGAATCGTTGAGAGAGAGAGCATCAAATTCCTTAATGATGCTCGAGGGATCAACCTACACAAAACACCTATAATTGGGAAGGGCCTAAACCACCAACTTCAGAAGCATCTCTCTCCTAGTAATTGAGAGTCACCTACAAACTAATGGCCAACCCTCCCACAAAAATTATCCAAGAACTCCTATCAAATTCATCTAGGATGAGGACTCACAACAATGGCAGCCAAGATAGACAAAAGGGAGAGATCCAATTTGAAATCTAATAATATGAGCAATTTCGATCTGAATAAGCCTACGAGTATTAAAGAAGAAAATAGAAGACTTGTCCCCATTAATAATTTGTCCAAAGGCTACGAAGTAAGTATACAAAGTCTTTCTTATGTTTATCGCCTCATTCATTCTGGCTACACCTATTAGAGTTGTATCATCCACAAACTATAAGTGAGAGTGAGGAGATAAGCTCTTATCCTAGCTCCATCCCTAAATTGAACCTTGGCTTACCCAAACCTTAATGATCTTCCTAGCCCTTCAACCATTAAAATGAATAGATAGGGAGACATGGAATATCCTTTCTAAAGGCCCCTAGAAGCTCCAAATAACTCCAAAAAATCACTATTGATAAGAAAAACAAAAGAAGAAGATTTGATGCAACTCATGACCCAATTCATCCACTTAACAAATCCAAAAGCTAAAAGCAACTTATGTAGGAAATCCCATTTAACATGGTTGTACGCTATGGCTATGTCCAACTTAATGAACATAACCTTCTCCTTAGAGGTTGTCATATAATGAATAGCCTTAGTAGCCACCACAATCCCATCCAAAATTTGTCTGCCAACAACAAATTCACCTTGTTCCATAGAAATCAATCTATTGAGTCACGACTTAAGCCTCTCTACAAAAAACTTAGTAATTATTTTACAATCCACATTGCACAAAGCTATAGGTCTATTGAGATCCAAAGAATTCACCTCTCCTCTTTTAGGAATAAGAGCAAGTTCAAATGTAGAATTTAGGGCTATTAACATCTGTTTGTTTCTTTGTGATTCCTACACTACCTCAAAAAGATCCAATTTGATAATCTCCCAAAACACTTGATAAAATTCTATTGGAAAATCATCATGACTAGAGGATTTTCCTTTCTTCAGCTATAACACAACTTCTTCCAATTTAATTAAAGAGATAGGTCTAATAAGAGCTTCATCCATCTTATGAGAAACAAGAGAGGGGATGCAATCAATACTAAGATTTTCATCATCTCCTAAAATAGGAGAGTCCCTTGTAAAGAAAGATGAAAATAACTAAGAAGCCTCCTTCAAAATCTCCCTGGAAGTTGAAAGTTGAAATCCCTCAAAAGACATAAGAGAAGTAATTAGATTCTCATTCCTTCCATCTTTAACATAGTTGTGAAAAAGGCTCATATTTTTATCACCTTCTTGAAGTCTGTCAATATGTAACTTTTACATCCAAAAAATCTCCTCCCTTAACTCCCACTCCTCCAACTTCTTCACATCAATGGGTTCCCCTCTATGAGTTTCCTTGGTTAGACCATGATCCTGAATATGATGAGTAATGGAATCCATGTGATTTTGAGCAGCCGCTTTAACCACAAAGAGGTTGCCAAAGCATTGTTTGTTCCAACTTTTAAGATTATACTTCACAAATTGTAGTCTTTTAACAAATGAGTACATTGTTGTGCCATATTCAAGTCTCCCCTTGTGCCACCACTTAGGGATAAAATCACAAAGAGAAAGGCCACGTAAGCTAAAATTTAAAGGAGGGATTTTTCAAAGCTCTGAAAGAATTAGTAGAGAATTTAATTAGCTAGTCATCAAATCCTCTCTAGTCTAGAATCTCTAAACTAGTGACCCAATTATCCCCAACCCAGTCGTAAGAATTTAGGAATTTGTCTAGCCTCTCTGAAATAGCATCCTCCCCACATATTTTGTTATATTCCATGTAAACATGCCATTGTAGGCTTTATATTTACCAAATTCAAGAAACCTATAACCTCCCTTAGTAGCCCATCAAAAGTGTCAAGCTTGACCATGCAACCCCTTTTCTCCTCCATACTAGAAAAAATACCATTTAAAAATGGGTAAAAATTATAATTTTCTTTTAGCCATTCCTAACTATTTAAGATGGTGATTACAATAAAATGAATTTAACCAAGACTTGTTTATTAGTAAATAATAATTTGTCTCGCTCATTTTAGATTAATTTTACACACATATTTATTCACAATGGCCCAATTAGGGTTTGAACCTTGGTGGGCACAACAACACCACCACCACTTAACCGACACGCCATGACATGAACCCAATGATATAATTAATTATTAAATATACAATCACATTTGACATTTAGAAAAGAAATAGAATTGAACTATAGCTTATATATATTCTTTATGATTTTTTTCAAGTATATGAAGAGTAAATTGATAACATAAATATATATTTTTTGCATATATGTATGTACACACACACACACACATAGACACATAGACACATAGACACACATATGTACACATATATATGTTATATGCACACACACACACACACACACACACACACACACACACACACACACACACACACACACACACACACACACATGCATACATGTATATACATATACATGTACATGTGTATATGTGTGTATACATATATATGTATATGTACATATATACATACACACATAGGGTAACAACGTCGAAGTAGAGGATCGATCAGGCAACAAAGTTGCCATAGAATTTATAGGGCCATGAATAAACATATACATATATACATGTATATATAGATATGTATGTACATATGTACATATATATGTATGCATGTATATATGTATGTATGTATGGATGTGTATACATGTATGTATATGTATATATGTATGTACACACACACACACACATAGACACATAGACACATAGACACACATATGTACACATATATATGTTATATGCACACACACACACACACACACACACACACACACACACACACATGCATACATGTATATACATATACATGTACATGTGTATATGTGTGTATACATATATATGTATATGTACATATATACATACACACATAGGGTAACAACGTCGAAGTAGAGGATCGATCAGGCAACAAAGTTGCCATAGAATTTATAGGGCCATGAATAAACATATACATATATACATGTATATATAGATATGTATGTACATATGTACATATATATGTATGCATGTATATATGTATGTATGTATGGATGTGTATACATGTATGTATATGTATATATACATGCGCACAAACATAAATACATACATGCATGCATACATACATACATACATGCATGCATGCATGCACATATACACATATATACACATATATACATATACATATACATATTTTCACATTTGGCATTTATAAAAGAAATAGAATTGAAGTATAGATTATGCATATATTCTTTATGAAATGTTTTCCAAATATATGAATAATAAATTGATCGCATAGACTTTTATAAATTTTAATGTAAATCAAAACATGAATATACATAAGCAAACATATAACTTAATATCATTTATGCATAACAATTAAATATGCATCCACAAAACTCAAAACACAATGCAATAGTCTCATCATCCATAAGAAAACATAGAGTTAACACATGGGTCTCATACTACATTGAAATTGATTTTCCAAGAACATTTGGTAATTGATCTCCTAGTGCTTGGATATCTTAACCTTTATTGAGAGAAGATATAAGTAACATTGCATTAATTGAATGACTAAAAAAACTCCATCAATCATCCTAGCTATACTCCCAATATATGAGTGAGTGAATCTTATTTTAAGATTTGAAACAATTCATTTGCTACACAATTTGTTCATATCAACACTTATATATATATATATACATAATTCAATGAAAAACAAAACAATTGCATATAAACTCAAACTCCTATTATACATATTATTTAAATAGACATAGGGAGGTTTTCACTCCACCAATTGCATATAAACTCAAAGTCCTATTATACATATTATTTAGATAGACATAGGGAGGTTTTCACTCCACTTCCAACATGCTATAAATATATTTTTTAGTTCAAATAAATCAATTTGTTCCACCCTCAAAAATAACGTATAAATTTGTGTTTGCTGAGTAATGAGGACTTTCTCCTCTTTAAAGTACAATGGCCAATTACTAGTGCAGTCTTTGAAGCATAGCACATTCATTGGCCTAAACGCCTAACAAATATTATTTTTTACCCTTGGCCTAAAGCCCTCTCACCCAGTCTTTAAAAGTTGCAAAAGAAGTACACTCTGTTCAGGCCAACACCCATTAATTTTGTTTTTACTTTTTTTTTTAAGCTACAGGCCTTACTTGTTCAAAACATTATTAAATGAATCAGAGACCCAATCCTTAAATTGAAACTTCTGTAATGATTTTACAGAGCAAATATCATCCATGCCACTGAATTGAGAGGATTTTCATGCATCGGTGCAATTTGGCAGCTTCAGTTCAAAGGTATGTGAAATGGGTATAGCTTACTTCAGCCCAATTGTAGTTGTTTCTGCCATAAAATTCCAAATTCTAGTGAGAACTGATTGATTTAGCCTTTCTTGAATGGGAATAAGACGCCTTAAACAGTAATTAGGCCAATGCCTGATTCTGTTTGAATTTTGATGGTCCATAGCCTCATTACCTTTCAGGCATATACTACATGATTTAAACGAAGTTACTATAAGCTGTGTTTTAATGAATCCTATTGTGCAATATTTTTGGGATTATTTTATTTTTGTAATGTAGGCCGTGATTTCTAAAGATTATAGCTTTTTCAGTAGACTGGATCGTATTGTGACCTGGCGAGAATGGAATGAATAACTGTGTCAGAATATCCAAATTGTTTTTTCGGTCTTGTTGTTTTAGGCTATGTAGGGCCTGGTTACTAAAATTAGTTTCTGTTTTAGTAGTTTGAATCCTTATGTGAGCCGGTCTGAATGGAACTAGAGCCCTGATGGATGCAGATGAACTGTTTTAACTTTTTAGTGCGCTCTAAGTCATATTGTAGAGTGTTGGTCCAGTTAACGTGAGAATGAAGACAGGGGTTGGCTTTTTGAGATGGAAAGGGCTTTGTAGTATTTTTAGTCCTATTTTTTTGTATTTCTTGGTGCGCATCGGGTTGTGGATCACTATTTGTCCAGTGTGCAGCAAGACTTGATCACATTCTTAAATTTTATTAAACTTGGGTAACACTCGAATTTTCTGCACCCTTACCACATGTCTGCCGGAATTATAGGCTCTTGGCAAAGAGGATCTGAAGTTTTGCCCAATTTTAATAAATAGAAATACAAACAAGCATTTGGTGCAACTCCAATCAGTGCAGGTATGAAGCTTGATGGGATTTTTGAGTTCCTTGGGGCATTATAGGCTTAGAAGATTGTAAATGGTGATTTAGGGGAATGTGAAAACTCACATGAAGATAATCTTCCAAAGCTGTGGTTGTATCTATTGCTAGGTTTACTGTGAATGCTTGGATTAGAATCTTTACCGAAATGATGTTATTTGCACCTGCATTGGCTACTTTTGCATAGGTCACTCAAAGGAATATGCAGAATGAAGCTTTAGATATAGGGAAAATGGTTAATAGTTTCGATGCCGTATGAGTAATTTACAGCACAAATTGCAAACTAAAAAATGAAATAGCTTTCACAAACCAACACAGAACTAAATTGTGCGGTGAAAATTAAGAATAAGAAAAACGTGCCTTCAGAAAGTTTGAATTGACATCCCAAGAATATGGTCCCCTTCTCTACTAACTTTTTATTATATACGTATCTTCCTGTCTGGAAAATTTATTTCCTAATCCAATCTAACAGTTTTCTGCTTCCATCAAACAGTTTGGATTTCTTCTTGGCTGTGTATACTTAATCTATTATCAAAAATCAGTTTTAAGCACATTTTTTTAACAAAACCGTGGAGGGAAATTTGGTGCAGAATAGCATGGCCTATCTTTTGTTTTCTCAAAATATAATGAATTCCTAAATGCCCTTGATCTCCTCAGCCTCCTTTCATCCACTGTGTACCTCCCCTTTCTCTATCAAAAGCATAACTGTTGTCCATCTATTGGTTGAGCCACCTATAAATGGTCGAATCTATCCGTCTAATATATATGCGATACAACCAGTCATTAGTTGTATCACATCATGCATAAAATAGATGGATGAATGGAAGAGTGAGACTTGGCTGCAGATCACTGTACTCTTTTCTATTTATCGTGTAAAGATATATGCCACAGTCACCAGGAATTGCAGGTATGGTTAGAGAACTCCAATCTCGTAGTGACTATCTATAATATACAATTCATAGAAGCAATAGTCTGCAAAAAATTGCGATTATACCCAATTAATTCTGAATCCTGGAGCAAGCCGATTCATTCCCCCAAAAAATCCTGAATCACAAAAAAAATGTTGATCAATCTTTGACCCAAATTTCCATTATTTTTTGCATTTAAATCACATTAAAATCATGTTAGAAACCTCAAAAAATGGCAAAAAAAGGTGAAAAAATAATTGTAAAAACTTGCAAAACCCTAGAAAACTCGTGAAATTACCGAATTTTCTAGAAATAGGGTTGATCTGAGATGCAATCAGAGTCAATGTGGAATCAACGTTGAAAAAGTTTGTTATTTTGTCCATTTTGGAGGGGTTCATCAGTCCCCACACTTAACTTGTTCAAACCCATGAGCTCAATGACCCAACAAAGGCAGAAAGCCTGCGAGCTCAATGACCTAGTAGGGGTTTGAACCTTGGTGGCTGCCTCACCAATGGAGTGTTTCTACCACAACACTAAATGTCTGAAGACATATTTAATATACATAGATATAGATATATGATATTTAATTTATAATTGATATAGTTATTTTTGCTCAAACAAAACATACAATTCATTATGTGAACAATATATTGAAAGTGCTCCATGAAATAAATGTGAATGACAACAAACAAGCTTACATAGTTGTAATAAAAGAGCTTCCACAACACAATCATTAAAATTTGTCTCTACCTAAAATAGTAGTTGCAAGCTAGGTATTGCCAAAACCAGTGGCTTGCTAATCTTTTACTTCAGCTAAACAAATGCCTTTTGTTGAATTCTACCCCATATAAAAGACTTATCAATTGCCATCAGAGAATATAAAGCATTACAACTGTGGAATATGATTTGATAAGCTTTCTCAAATATTGAAGTACCCCTAGGAAACTCCTTGCCTCAATCACAATGAAAGTCTTGGATCACTTGAAAATGGCTTTCACTTTTACTAAATTGCTAACAACAGCTGGATCTCTGTTGATAAATTTTGGTCTCAGCTACTTCATAGACTTTAGCTAATCTGTGATCTCAGACTTAGACAACTATTTGTTGTATTTGGTGACTGCCCTTTTAAAAAGTTAAATGAATATTTGCCTATGTAGTCAGCAATATGAATGAATATAAACAACAAAAATCTATTTTTCTACAATCATGGGTTAAACTCTATTTTATTTACTCTATATATCCCTATGCTATGGAAATGCCCTTAAGTTTAAAAAAAAGTAGTTTGTGTCTATTTTCTACAATTTTTTGTGATTTTTTAAAATCCAAATTTTTACCTTTTTCAAAAAATCTTGTACTTTTGGTTTGCTGATTTTTTCCCAAAACGAATTTTGTTGCTATGATATAAAGCATTGCAATTGTGGAATATGATTTGATAAGCTTTCTAGAATATTGAATTAACCTTACAAAACACCTTGCCTCAATCACAATGAAATTCTTGGATCACTTCAAAATGGCTTCCACTTTTACTATTTGTTTGTTAACTTTTGATCTCAGTTACTTCATAGACTTAGTTAATATTTGATCTCAGACTTAGACAACTATTTCGTGTATTTGGTGACTGCCCTCTTAAAAAGTTAACTGAATATTTGCCTATGCAATCAGCAATATGAATATAAACAACAAAAAATTATTTTCTAAAATTCATGGGTTAAACTCTATTTTATTTACTCTTTATATCTCTATGCTATGGTAATGCCCTTTTTAAAAAAAAAAAAAGTTTTTGTCTCTTTTTCTACAATTTTTAATGTTTTTCTTAAATCCGATATTTTTCTTATTTTTTGCCGATTTTTTCAAAAAATCTTATACTTCTGGTTTGCTGATTTTTTCCCCAAACTATTTTTGCTACTAATTATACATTACTTACATTTCCTGGTGTTATATAGAATATAGAACTCTACATCTCCTAGTGACCATATAACATTGCTATAACTATAATCATGCACCCTGATTTGAAAAGGGCTTCCCCATTTATGTATCTGACATCGTCCAGGTACTGAATGGTTTTTTAAGTGGTTGATTTGACAATATCAAAAGCAATGTGCATGAGAGTCTTAGCATAAATACTTCTTGTGATTGACATATGTTGACAGTATTTTATATGCTTAAGGTCCTGCATATAATTACCTGAATTTGATCTAGCAACGTGGCTCAGGTTGCAACAGAGGACTCCTGGTATTTGATATTGTGATCCCTATTTGACAAATGCCCCCTAACAGCTGTTTTGCCAATGTCCTTTTGTCCCTGATTTTTAACAATATTCATCTCTTGGTTGCTGAAGAAATTTTAGCCTTTGGAATTTAACATGTAGATGAGCTGAAGCATCTTAGGGCCATAGATGATATCTCAACTTGGGTCTTATTTTATGATCGCAAGATTACATTGTATCAAGTGCCACCAGAGTCGAATCATAATTTCTAAAAAGGGAATGGTCTGTATGAGAAAAATGATAGATTGCTATCTTTGGAAAGACTGCTCTTATTGAGGCTTGCATTCAAGGCGCAAGAAATATCATAGGTGCCGTGCAATATGGTCAGCTTTCTGTCATGAGTTGAGGAGTGAAGATGTGTAACTGCATTTGAAAAATCCAGCTTATTATTACTGATTAAACAATGTGGAAGGCAGTATTATATTTCTCAAGGAAATTATTAAACATAATCCACTAAGGAAGTTACATGTTACATTAAAGTTTTAACCCCGGAGTTTTTAAATATTGTTTGTACAAGGTAACAAATTTATGACTTATTTTAGTCACATAATATTTTCTTGCTCCTATTTGTGCTCAGTTGCATGCATATAAGTTCACCAATTTTATGACTTATCTGTCATAGATGATAATTTCCTGCCCCTATTCATCTTCAGTTGCATGCATAAGGTGTAATAGCTTTATGACTTATGCCACGGATAATGATTTCTGGCTCCTATCTATGTTCAATTGCATGCATAAAGGTTTAACAACTTTATGACTTACCCTCACAGATGATGTCTCCTTGCTCCTATATGTGTTCATTCGCATACATATCATGGCATTTCTACATAATACTTTCTGTTGGGGAATCTAAAACAGGTTTGATTCAAGTAACATTGGAGTTTCCTGTTTTATGGTTGCAGAGTTTGGAATTTATTGTCTTTGCAAAGATTTTAGATATTTCACAATGTGTACTTTACCAAGCTTTACATTTGCAAAAGTTTCTGGTCTCGAAGCATTCCAGATTCCATAATTTCTAGAATTTCTGCACCATTAATATTTTTTTTGTTTGAAATTTTAGAAGCATTTTAGATAACTATTAACATTTTGAATCTATGTGGGTAATATTTTATGACTGGAAAATTGCTTATTTAGAGCCAGATGGAAGAGTATGTAGAACAGGATGGATTAGTTTCTGCACAAAGCTTGCATTCGTTAGGAAGATCTCATTCTGATCTATGAGTGAGGGTTTTCTTATAGGTTTCAAGTCAAATTTTTTATGTAATTCATTATCGTTTTTTCCAGGTTATAAATTATACCAAATTGGAAACAAAATGCTTATGACGTTAGCAATTTTTTTTAATTGTTGATTTTTCCACTTTCAACAATATGGTTAACATTGCTCATTCTCGTTTTTGGGGGTCACAGCAGAAAAATTGAAAATTTTGTTTGCATGTTTTTTATTTGTGGTATGGGGAGCATATTGTCAATGTAAAATATTGAATTCTGGAAGTGATGAAAGCAATACAGTGCCTGCCTAACTTTGTAAAATGAAATGACATTTTCATTCTCAGTTTTGTGCCCAGGATAGAAAATTCAAAGCTTGAAGCAATTGGAGGCATTATAGATGAGACCAGAGGAATTGGGTGCATTAATGTAATGAATCCGTTTAGAGAAGATTTTAGTTGTTGGCGAAAGATTATGAGTAGTGCGTGTGGATAGATCTAGTGGCACTTCCTAACTTGCCATTTTCGAAATACTTAAGTTAGAAGAGACATTAGGTTTACCTTCAAATTTGAAACAAGAGGTATGATTGAATGAAATATTCTTAGGATGTCCTCAAATTTTATGCTACACTTTTCAAAGCTCCAAAGAAGACAATAAAATATCAAGTTGGTACACGTCCCACCTAGTGTTTGAAATTGCATATAGCAGCTGGGAAAAACAGAACCATATACTTAAAAGGATTCATATAAAGGATACAAAGAATATAGGAGGGGCATGGACCCCATTTAAGGTGATGAATTAATTAGTTATATCATTTTTGGTCTATTTTTTGTTGACCAGTTTCACCATATTCTGCTATAAATTTTTCATGGTAGCTTTATTGCAAACTCCCTATTATCTTGTGCCTCGTTCCTCTTATGGAAAAACTGATTCAGATTGGAATCAGATCAATTTCCAGCAGTTTTAGCCAAGACAATTGGTAGCACTCATTTCGGGAAGTGGTTCTCTTCATTCTTATTGCATCTAAGGAGTGGTGCATTTCTTTTAAAGGGGTATTTTATTAGGATTCAAGACTGTTCTGAAAGACATCCTTGGACCCTGAAGATTCAACGTTTTGAATTGTAACTTAATCACATGTTCATGATGTTGCTCTACATCTATAGGAAAGTATATTATATAAATAGGTACATGACCAAATCAGGTATTTAACACACTAAGGGCATAATAATGCATTTTGCATCTCTACTATCCTATAAGATTATAAATGATGTTACAAATTGTACATCTTAGGGATCAGAATTTTCAATTTTGTTGTAACATGTCTTTGTTGCTAATGTAGTTGAAAAAGTACAAATTGGATTTTGGAGCGGATGTCTGTGTCCATGTAGTCCAGCAGTGGGGAAAAGCTTAAGAATAGGCTGTAGTTGCAGTATTTACAGTTGTGAGAGAAGAAGTGACTAACTTGTGTGGAAACTTCAATTTGTTCTTTTCTTCACTCCTGTACAGAACTGTAATTGTTGTATTTATACCTTATAGATAAACTTGAGGAAAAAACGAATCAGTTGACATTTAAGAATTCTGAAGGCCATCTGACATGTTCAGAAGTGATGGATGTTCACAAAACGAACTGTTATAAAAAAGTTGATTTCTTCATGATTAATCTTATGTTTTCCCTCTTTTTGGGAGTTCATTGTACCTATGGTGCTATGCACAATAAGTATAATTCTAAGGAATTTTGAAACTGCAGATTTCTGGTTGCAGTACTGGTGCAAGTTAAATGTATACATATCGAACTTGCTCAAGTTTATCAATATGTTATCGTATGTCATCCCTTAGATCTGAACTTGAGAATGGTTATCCAAAGTGTTTTATCAATGGGATATTGTTTAATGGGATGCAAAAGGCAAGAAAAATGCAAGTCTATAAAGTATAATGGGAAATAGGTGACAGTCCTCACTGGATTTGAACTTAATATTTCTGTCCACATTCTTCAATCATTTTTTTTGAGGAAACTCCATCAACCAAGAAATGTAAACTGACAAATATCTCTGCAAACCATCTGTGGACTGTTTTTATTTTACATGAATTCTGCGACTTAAGGAGTGTGGATTGTTTGTTTGGTATGATTTTTAGGATTTGGAGATAGTGGAGAATAAAAGGTGTGTCATATGATATATCTATAAAACTGAGTCTCTTTACAATTCCATGCGAATATGAAAAAGTTGCTAAAATTGAAAACAGTCAGTCAGACAAATACTTTAAAATTGGAAAGGAGATGTGTAAATGCCACTCATCCTTATGCCGTTGCAATGATCCTAGGGCCTTTAGAAATTTTCAATAAGTTCATTGTCCACTTGTTTTTGGAGTTACACAGGTCCAGCTAGCGGAACCTGCTCTGATACAATATTTATTAGATTCAAGGTCAGACTTCAAAATCCTGAAGGGCAACTTTTGACCCAGAACATCTAAAATTATGAATTGTAAATTAATCATGTATTTGTGATGGAAATCTACATGGAATTGGCATAAATATAAACAATTACAATTGGAAAATAGACTATTAATTGAATAAGTGCATAATAATTCAATCACATCTCTGATGTAGAGATGACCAAGTAGTGATAGTGAGTAGAAGTTTCAAAAAGAGGCGTTGTTTCTGAAGGGTGTATATAAACCCAATAAGATGAAAGGGAATGCAATGAAAAAAGACAACAATGTACCTCTTGTTTTTATAGTAGTTATTCAGAGAGAAGAGGATTTTGTTTACATGTAATAATCAGGAAGGCCACTGAGCATTTTCAGAAATGATAGGTGCCTGGAAAGAGGGTTTTGCAAAATGGTTTGATTCATCATGATTAGTCATAGAATTCTGAAAATCTAAAACTTAAAAACATCATTCAACTTTTGAATAAAATACATTTAGTGTATAGGAATGTGAGAATTGTTTTACATGTAGCTTTGTTTTGTTGAAATATACACCATGCTCCTACTTTCATCTATTTTTTGTCTATAAATTAAGTAGGTTGTAAGTTGTAACAAGAGCACAATTAATTGGAGTGAAACAGCATCAAGTGATTTGGGTGGAGCACATGACAGGCTTGCACCACACACTTACCCTGCTATCATCTTGAATCCTTCCACTTGCCAGCCAGACTTATATTGAGCTCCAAGTGAGCTCAGTAAATTTCTTGTGAATCCCTCTCAATCTATTCTAATTTTTTTTCTACTAAGAAAATGCAACCATAGCCACAGTGTATTCAAATACTTCCAGATATGGCTGTATCAATCCAGTACATCCTGGATGTGACACTGTTTGGATAATATATTCCAGTTGTATTAATAACGGATACATTGGATGCAAATATGGCACGGACGTGTCTGGTAATTTAGTCAATTTTCTACATCACAGGCATAAATACATAAGAGAAAAAGGTACATAATTGATAAAATTATGTTGGAGCTTCATTGATAAGACATTTATGGAAGCAATTCACCTTTGGTTGACTGTATTTGAAATTTGAATTATTGAAGTCCTAACAATTGAGGTTTAAAATGATGAATCCAAAGCTAAAACATTTAGCTTCTTTGAGTGCTTTAATTTTCTCTGCAATTTGTTTCGTTTCCTTTACTTTCACTTTTGACAGTTTAGGTTTTATGCTAATTTCATTTAGAAGAAAAAAAATACGAAGGAAAATATTTCAAATTAGATAAAACAAATTCTGTTTTAGTTTGCTTGAATTCTACTTTTCTTTGTTGCAGTCTATCTGCATTTATCACTGGAGAAAGTCTTTACAAAATTTTTGTGATTATGCAAATATAATGTAGATATTGTGGATTGGATTTATATTTTATATATGAATTTCTTTCATTATCTGTTTCAAAACTGAAAGAAGGAAAACTAGATTAGTTTTTATGTTTGTTTTATTTTTCAATCAGTAGATTTAGTTTCTTTTTCAAGCATTTAGAAGTATACCTTTTTGCTTTAGTTGGATAAAGCTGGCAAATAAATTGCAGATCAGTTACATTATGTAGTTAGAATGTCAATCCTTCTAAAACAATTAGGTTAGGTATCACTTAGACTCTTGCTATGCACACGTCAAATAAGAATGAGCATGGGCGGCTGGATTGTCCATCAATGCATGCCATATCTGTATGTGGCCCTTTAATGGAGTGATATTGGAAATGCTTCATAGTGGTCTTGGTTTGATCCCAAAAAGCTGATATGAGTTGGACTTGCCATTATGCTAGGCACTGTTAAAAAAAGTGAAACATTAAAGACATCAAGTTTACACAATCCTTGAAATTTGGGAGAGCTGTTTCTGAATCAGATTGTGTGGTAGTTTTTGCATCTAATCCAGAAACCACTGCACAATCCATGCAAAAACTACCACACAAGCTAATCCATACACAGCTCTTCCAGTAACAATAAACTTAGAACAAGATATCTCTTTTTTTTTTCTTCAGCATTTCATTTCTCACTGTAAATCTATTTTGACCTTTCACTTTGAAGATTTTATTTCCAGTATTTAATTAGTACATAAAGTATCTTTGATTTTGAAGATTTTATTTCTGTCGTTTACTTTGTACATAAAGATTACTCTATTTACAGCATTTGTTTCAACTTTTCTTTTCCTAGTTAGGAGTTCAGGTTTGAGGATCACAGATGTAGCTGCCCTTTTACAGTTACTTTTGTATTTCCTATGCTAGTGTATACTGCATGAGGGGAAAGTTGGAGGTGGGGGAGATGAGAGGATTTATGTTCATGTGTATTGAACCATAGTGTTCCTGTATGTGTTAGTTAAGAATGCATTAAAGCAAAAAAAGAAAAGAAAACTAGACAAGTTAAAAATCACAAAAGTTAAAAAGAAGAATTTTCATGACAAACCAACTTAGTTGACTTTAGGTTTAGGTCCTCATTTTTCTTTTTAATCCCCAGGTTATTTCCTAAGTGGAACAGGTCTTTGACATGCATTGAGGGTAGAGTTGGGGAGCTCACTTAATAAGACAGATTCCTGGTCACGGCTACTTTAGAGCTCAGAAGTGCCTCAAATTGTTATCATTGTGTCTCTAGCTTTAGCTCCGTTTGCCTTTCCAATTATCCTTCCATACCCAGTCAGTTTAGAGTAAACACAGTAAACATTCTCAATGCATTTTTTTTTTTAATACATCTTTTATTTCAGATCTCGGGATTTAATATCCATGATTGTATCTATTTTATATTTTTTCTTTGGCTTGGTAAATCTTGGGTGGGGTTGTGGGCAGACTTTAACTCATTGTGGAGTAAGCTTGGACTACAACCTCATCATGTGTCCACTAGAGTTATGGAATACATTATTTTAGATGGGGAATTTGTACCCGGAATGCTCTTCAGAATCTCTCTCATCATCATTTTACCCACAACCTTTGAACATTCTTATACATTGTTTTTATTCATGATCTATGGTGACATAATTTCCTTATAAATGTTGTTCCAAATTGATTATAATATTTATGATGCATTCCTTCTATACATTTATTTGTTGAGTATACACTTATTGTGAATATTGGTCCCATTCATGAACTTGGACTTATCAATTTGAAGAATGGCAAACTCAAGCCAACAGCTATACTTTCACAGTTGCACTTATGTTGTTCCTGTATGTTTGAGCTCTCCACCTTGGTAAAGATCTACTAGTATTAATAATGATATTGGGAACTTTTTTATGATTCTCTGACAATTAATAGGAGTGGAAGGGAAGACATGAATAAAAACAAGTAATGATATTCATATTTACAGTCGGTAGGGTAAACAAAGGCAAGGGGTCATTAGGTTAGCATGTGCTTGACAAATTGATTCTTAATCATATCAACATGCGATTATGTGAGTGTATGTGTTTTGTCAACCCCAGATGTCTAGATAGTCACATGAAGAGTCTATATCTATGGAGGGGTTATAGAGCAAAGATCACGTTTTGTATAATCCACTAAGTTTGCCTTCTAATAAAATATCGATGTGTGGAATTGTTTGATTGATATCTTGCTATCTTTAGACAATAAACATTTTTAATTCTATCGAAATGGGACATGGCTTTAGTTTCTAACTTTCTATTGAGGCATTGTACTGTGTAACCTCCAATTCATTATGGAACTATCCTCTGTTAATTTTGTTTTTTCTTAACATTATAGCCTATTGATATGCTCATATTCTCAAATGTTACAGGCTTATGGACAAAGCCCTAGTTTGGGTAATTACTTTCTTGGGCAAATATTGTAGATGCCATTGCAATTACATTGTATTTGGATTCCTTTCAATGATTTTGTTTTATTAATCCACCAGTTAGGTAATGACATGTTGGGTTGAGATAGATATTGCTTATTGCTGGTGATTTGGTGTGAGGGCGTTTGGCATCAATTTATAAGATTGAAGTTTTTGACGAGTTTCAAGTAACTCATTTTTGCAAGATTTCTAGGCCACCTTTGAAGAGAAGACTCGAAATATTATAAGAAATCTCCTCAACATTTTTTGTGTGTGGCTTTTCCACTTGGATTACTATTTCAGATAGAATGCTCTACTCTATGGAATGCAGATTTCAAGAATACTGGTAACATTGCTATAAAATCTTTGCTCTTAATAAATGTAAGGCATTTTGTCATGGGCAGAAGATTTGGAAATCTTTAGTTATTGCAAAGGTAGCATTCACAGTTGGTTGAACAAATTCCTCTTTTTAAGATTTTATTAATCACCTTTAGAAGTTGAGGAATAACCAAGTCCAATATTTTCTCGGAATTGTAGATTAAGTTGGAGAAATCCTTGTTGAGATAACTTGATCACTTCTGGAAGCTGAGAAACAACTAAACTATGATAACTTTGAGAAGTAAATTTAGCAGGATAAATTCTTCCTGTTGGGACTCCTCAATCACATTGAGAAGCCAACAAATAACTTAACTGTAGGATTTAAGATTGGAAGCAATAAGGTCCTAGAATGAATTATATATATGGATAATTGCCTTTTTTCTTTACCATCTGTTGTTAATTATGGATTTCCAAGGCTTATGTGTATGTATCGCAGGTGATATACAGCAACTAAAATCCCATCCCTTTCGTAGCATGATCAAGACTATACAGGAAAAGAGTGTTTCCTTGCATCATTCTTAACATGAGCTTGGTTGGACTGCTGGGGGGTATTCTTCCATTTGCCTTTTTAACAAAATTTTGTCTGAGCTAGATTAGATTATTTCAGGAAGAAACTTGCCCCTCTTGCATCAAATCAATCGTTCTATATATATATAGATCAGTGTTGTCTACTAGGTTTTTAACTTTTTTCCATCATGGTGCATCTGTCTGTTTCTCAATGTGATATTTTCTGCCAGAATATCATCTTTTTTGTTTATGATCTAAGTATTTGGCTCACCTAGAAATTGCTTTGGATCCTGGTCTGGTTCATTCTGATCTGGGTATGGACTATACACACACACACACTCACGCACATTTAGTAGTGTTGTCTACTAGGTTTTTAACTTTTTTCTATCGTGGTGCATCCATTTGTTTCTCTATGTTATATTTGCTGCCAGAATGTCATTTTATTGTTTATGAAATAAGTTTTTGTCTCACCTAGAAACTGCCGTGGATCTCGGTCTGGCTCATTCTGATCTGGGTATGTACACTAGTCCACTGGGGGTGTGGACAGGGTGCTGCAAAGTGTACTCGGGTTTGCCCAGGTGGATCCTAATACATGCCTAGGCAAAATCGAGTGCACTTGGCAGTACCCAGGGCAAACCCAGGCAGAACTGGGTGCCCTTTTTTTTAATTTTTGTTTAACTTTTTTAGGCCAAGCTAGAGAGCATGACCAGATTAGGATATCAATTGATGGGGTCAAAGAGTGAGCATTGGTTTGTCAACACCCTCAATGGGATCTCCATTTTGTCTTGTGACTTCTTTGAGGTGTCATCCTTGGCATCAGAGGAGCTAGATTCATAGCTCAGCTCGGATAACCTTGAGGACTTGGATCAAGACGATTGCACTTCCAAACGTACACTGATGAATTGGAAGAGCCTGTAGATGGTATAATCTGTATCAGTTATTGTTTGGTTATCATTGGTGGGTATGGTGATACCTTGTTGCCTATGGTAGTTAAAAGAAATAGTTTTTAGTAGTAGCTGATGGTTGTAGTTGCTTGACAGTTGTCAAGGAGTTTATATAGAACTTTTTTGGTCAGGGAAAGGTACATGTTGGATTTGTTTTGTTATTACAGTTTTTGTATCAGAGCATTTATGAATAAATGAAGCAATTGTGAAATCATTCTGTAACTCTATTGAATCATTATGTAACTCTCATAGATTTCGTTATTTGTATGCAATTAGTTTGCTTTGCAATAGACAGTTGTTTATTCATTTAGCAGTAAACGTTTGACAGCATTGCTCTTAAAAGGTTGGGTAGAAGAAAAGATAACCATATAAATGGGACAGCTAGTTGAAGAACCAGCGGAATCCAATCAACAAAGAGAAGAATGATCTTATGGAAGATCCAGCTTATTTGTGGGACATGTACTCTTTGACCGTTATCTCCCACTCCTCACATAACATTTTATAGTACTTAAAGATTTGTGTGCTCAAAGAGTTTGTGAAGCACATAGACAATGAGTAAGACAATGTTATGAGAGTAGACTCCAACAAGAAGAAAAAATATGAAGCATGAATCGGTTTAATGCTTCCCATAATTAATGCACTTACACCCAAATAAAAGAAGATCAAAGAGTGGTCAAGGAACATAATAGAAAGTGAGACGATCTTGAAGGATTGTAGAATAAAGAGAGAGGAAATCACTAATAGAAGAAACTGAAGAAACCATAGCCATACAAATCCAAAGTCGGAGTCCATCTCAAGAAATAAGTAGAAGTCAAATGGCAATTTGAAATTGTAATCAAGAAAATAAAGATAATATTATTAAAACTACAAAGAAGGATACAAAGTCAGAGTGGGAGGAGATAGCAAGACACCTACCATTACTAGATGAAGTGTGGGTTGATTTGTCAAACCAAATTGAAAAGTCAAGACAAGTCCATTTGGACAAGGGAAGTTAGAAAATAGAGCCCAAGGATTCCTCCACAAACGGGGAAAGAGAAACATATAAGAATAACCTTCAAGGCATTGAAAAGTTGTTAATTGAAGGAGAAAACGCCAAACCATAAACTCTAGGGCTAAGGGTATATGGAAGAGAACTTAAAGGCAATACAAGTGCACATAAAACTGAAGTTGTTGGAAAAGTCAAGAATTTTCATGTGGCCTAGATAGAGTGTGAGAGAAGCATCAAAATGTCCAAGTCAAAACACTTTGTTGAGTAGGTCCCAGGCAGTAAGGTTGCATTAGAAGAAAATACATGTGACTTCACCATCAAGCCCCAACATAAAGGCAAAAACTGCCCAAATTCATAGGGTCATGTGAAACCAGGCCAAGAGATCTCTCGCATACTTGGATTGAGCAACTTTGATGATTCTTGATGCATTCTGGCTGATTTCAAGGCCAAGGAAAAAGTGTAGGAGACCCACGTCTGTCATGGAAAATCTGTCATGCAAAGCAGTTTTTATTTTAGCAAGTACATGGCATTGACTATGATGAGACTTCTGCTCTAGTGGCAAAAATGGATTCCATTTGATTGGCTCTTGCCATTGCAGCAGCAAGAAGGTGGGAGGTATATCACATGGATGTGAAGAATGCATTTCTTCATGGTGATCTCAAGGAGGAGATCTACATCGAGCAGCCACCTGGTTATGTACAAAATTCCTCATTGGTATACAAGCTCAAGAAGTCACTCTATGGCCTCAAGCAGACACCTAGAGCTTGGTATGCTAAAATGGATTCCTATCTTTTGTCTCAAAATTTCATGCGATGTAAATCTGATCAAAATGTTTATATGATGAGAACATCTGATTCTTTGTTGCTCATAGTACTCTATGTAGATGATCTACTAATAATAGGTGATTCAGCCACAACCATTGCTGCAATAAAAACTGTTTTGCATGACAGATTTTCCATGACAGACATGGGTTGACTACACTTTTTGCTTGGCCTTGAAATCAGCTAGAATGCATCAGGAATCAAAGTTGCTTAATTCAAGTATGTGAGAGATCTCTTGGCTCGGTTTCACATGACCGACTGCAAGTCTACAGCCACACCTTTCCTATCTGGGGTGAAGCTTGAGGATGGCAAAGACACACCATTGGTTGATTGCACACACTACCGTCAGCTTGTGGGGAGTCTTCTTTATCTCACTCACTCTCGTCCAGATCTCTCATATGTAGTGGGGGCTGTCTCCAGATACATGCAGGAGCCACATGAGCTAATTGGAAAGCTACAAAGCGTATTCTTTGATATGTTCGAGGAACCATTAGCTATGGGATTCATTGTTCAGCATGATGTACTTTGGATCTTATTGGCTACATTGATTCTGATTGGGCTGGTGATCACGTTGATCGCAAGTCCACTTTAGGATATGTTCTTATTTTGGGATTTGGCCCCATTTGTTTGTCAAGCAAGAAGCAATCTGCCATTGCTTTATCATCTGCAGAGGCCGAATATAGAGGTGCAATCAATATTACCATTTAGGCTATTTGGTTGTTCCTGATTGAGCTCGGTATCCTTTTTCATCGCCTGACTGTCATTTGGTGTGATAATTAGAGTACATTGAAGTTTTTTAGGGATCCTGTACGGAGACAACAAACCAAACACATCGAGATTCACATGCATTACATCTGAGATTTGATACACGATGGAGTTGTCGATCTGCAGTATCGTCCTACTTCTCACTAGATTGTTGACATCTTCACGAAGATGTTCACCGAGCAGAAGTTTCACTCTTGATGAGACCTTCTTGGGGTGGACACTGCAACACAATAGCTGTCATGCTTAGTTAGCATGTATTTTGAGGGAGGGGTTTGTTCCCATTGGGTTTTCCCTCTTTCCTCTTTTCTATCTCCTTAATTAGACTTAAGGGGGGCGTTAGTGGTGTGATTCATGCAGTTGGTGGTAGCATGAGTCAATTCCAGTTTCCTTTGCAGTCTTCTCCATGATTGAGGGGAATAACTCATGATTGCATGATGTTTGCATAAGGCTAACTAAGAGACAGTGCAAACAGCCTGTTAACCTTTCATCTCCTCCTCTTTCATCGCAAATTTGTTTAATGCAGTAGTTTTTAATCATTGTTTCTAATGCATTGTTATTATTACATTCAGTTAATGAATTTATTTTCTGTTCTATCAGAAAAGCTCTTTATTTTTTCTTCTTTTTTCTCTGCAAGTGTTTTGTTTCTTCATTTTCCAGCTAGATCCAAGCAATCTGTGTGAAGGTTTTTCTGAAATTTCACATAGTATTCCATAAGGCATTGCATGACCAATGAGACAACCTGGGTAGCAAATGGCTAAGATGATAGAGCATACTGGCTATTGTCTTTTTTGGCCACTTTAAGAGGTATAGCAATTTATTGGCATATATGAGTTGAACCAACTTCCAAAAGTATATGGGACATATTAAAGAAATCTTTTCAAGAAGAGATCAAGCTATTTTGAGATGATAACAAAAGCATAGCAAAAATTTATAATACAAAACAAGGTAAACGATAGAATGTAAGTTCTTATAGTTGTAGGCTCAAAGAATTATTGGTAAAACTAGAAAAGGAACTTATTGATGGTTTGAAGGAAAGATGGTTTATTGAACTTATTCTCTCATTAAAGAAAAAAATGAAAGTAGTACCGCTTCTTGTGCAAAAGCCTATTATAGGGCAATGGAAATAGAAAGTGAAGATAAAATGTATTCTCAAGCTAAAAGGAAACATGATGCAAATGATAGTTTGGATAGGAGTGGCATAATTAAATCAGAACAACACAAGTCTTGAGAAGGGACATGCTCTGGATGATGAAAGAATTAAAGGTTGAGAGAGAAACCAACTAAGAAACAAAAGAACATTGGTGTCCAAACTACAAGAGTGAAGATCACATCAAAACTAATTGTCCATAAAAGCAAATTCGGGCGAAAAAGATAGTGTTGATGTAATAATGGTTAGAGACACTTGGGATCTTGTGTTGAAAGAAGCAATGTTCAAAATTTTCTTGGAATACAAAGATGTCTTTCGCATGGACATGCAAGGATCTAAAAGGAGTGCCTTCAAAGTTGTGTATTTGTGAGAAAAAGACCATATAGAATGAACTGGAATTACAAGGATATAAAAGGAGTGCCTTTAAAGTTATGTATCCATAGGGTACCCATGGTACTTGAAGCACAATCAGTGAGAAAAAGACTATATAGAATGAACTGGAATTATGCAGCCAAAGTACAAGAGGAAATTAACAAAATGTTGAAAGAAAGAATTATCTTGAAAGTAGAGACAAGTGATTTGGTGTTACCAATTCATTAAAGAAATTGGAACAAACTAGAATATCTGTGTATTTTTGTATTTCTTAATGTCTTAACAATCAAAGATCCATTTCCAATTCCATTTACAAACTCCATTCTTGAAGAAGTGGCAAGACATGAGGTCTATTCCTTCATGGATGGGTTCTCAAGATATAATTAGATAAGTAGAGAAAAATAAGACAAACTCAATACCACTTTTATAGTGGAGGACGAAGTATATGTTTACAATAGAATGTCGTTCAATCTATGTGTTGCTTTGTCATATTTTAGAGAACTATTCTTCATAGCTTTGGTAAAATGTCTGTAGGAAACTTCAAGGCATTCCTAGATGATTGGTCAATTTATAGTGACCAAGAGACAACTTAAGGTTTTAGTAGAATGTATGGGATGATGTAGTCGATGAATTCAAATTAAAAACTTATCAAAGCAAGAAATATAAGAAACAATAAACATGATAGACTAGGCGGAAAGCCATCTCAAGTTTGGCAAATAGTATCTAGCATTGTACATAGCAACATAGCAACTCCTTGGCAAGTGTGTCCATGGGAGATGAAGTATATAACTTGGAACTAACATACTATCAAAAGCCAAAAGTATCGCACTTAACTGATTCAGAGGAAACACTTGACAACCTTGGGAATCACAAAGGTATGAGCAAAGTAAATTATGTTGATAAAATTTCTAGGTTAGAGTTTATAAGTAATTTTAATGAATTTTTTAAAGGAGCTTATTCGTATTGCATATGTCAACATGAAATGGAAGTAAAACTAGAAATGACTAGAAAAATAAAGGGAGACAAGTGGGGCCCAAATGAAAAAGAAAAAAATAGGAAATGGAAAAGAAAGAAAAATTAAAAAATTAAAATTTGACATCATATGACTTGGAAAGAGACTAGAAAAACCAAATCCATCCTCATTGTACAATAGAAGCAAAAGATGTACAAGTTTTAGAGTAGTAACCACTATACGAAAATTTCTTCAATTTGCATCCATTGTACAATATAACCCTAGAACCATTGCCATACGACTAATAAGCCAAGCTACAGTAGGCATATGACTTGCAGACAGTGTGATTATTCTTGTTGTACAACTTGAGCTTTTGATGCTATACAAGTTCATGACTTTTGTCGCTACCGTACAACTATTGATTTAAATGCTACCTTATGATTACACCTTGTTGTGTGGTGTGCACGTTTTACCATACGGTTTGAGGATACAAGTTGGCTGTACAATATGAAAGGGCTGCTATAAAAATTGTATGGTCTAAAAACATGCAAGTATTCATTGCATTGAATTTTGTTGCCCTTGCAATACAAAGAATTGTAGTTGTAAGCATTGAATGACTTGTTCACTTTACAGTCATTTCTCCACCTACTATACAGCTAAAAGAGTATTGGCTTTGATCGGCATACAACTATTCAAGTACAACAAATCTTTGGTATCCATTTGTGAGCAATTATAATTGTAGGGTATAGCTAGGAAGAGTTCAAAGTTAGCTGGAATAACTACCAAGAGTTTACATTCACTCACCATTATAAGGAGTTCACAACATATTTATTCAATGCAAGTGGCTTGGAGAGATTAAACATTTCAATTCAAGAACTATAAGAAGGTGCAATGAATAATCTAGGTACAAGATTTTCAAATTTTGTAAGTGATAATTCAGGTATTTTCCAAGCAACATTGATCATGGATGGAAATGTTACAAGTGCAACGAGGAATACCTCTTTACTTTTATCGAAAATTTTGAAAACAATGATAGATAGTATTGGAAAAAGAGAGTGATAATTTGATAACATATAAGGACAATCAATAATGAAGGAAAAAAGGAAGCAATGAGAAAAAAAAACCAAAGGCACCAAAACTGTAAAAGCTTTTACCTGGGAGAGTCTCACTACTACAAAGTGTCAATTGTGGCGCGCAAAGGATTTCAAAATCATATGCTCAAAATTGCATTGACTAAAGCTTAAGCAAATAAGGTGATCTAGGTTCCCTATTTTAATTGTAGAGATTTTGAGCTTTACTTTAGAGCATGGTATTCAACTATGATATAGACACAAATTAGTATTACAATACATGGACATAGCAATCATTATCACATATGCTCCCATTGATTTTTTACAATTGCTTAGGTTTCTATGTTCAGGACTAAATATTACAAACCTAGCAATAATGTTAGTCAAGCATATAAAGAAATGATTGTTCAAGCATTATGCAAAGATAACTTGACAAGCAAAGGGCAGGAAAATATAGGGAGCAAAGGAAAAAGGGGTCTCGGGATAGATTACTTAGCCAATAATGAATGGTGATGTATCCTAGACCTTATTAAAAACAGATTGATGGGAGCCAGAATAGCTTTGGATATTGTAGTTTGGATGACAGAGTATATGATCAGGCTTGGCAAAGTGCAGATTTATAACTGGGCAGAACTATTCTTAGTTAGAATTCAAGGTTTCTTTTTTCTTTTAAAGCATAAGGGATTTTACATGACACAACTTGTCATTGCACTCTTTTTGGATCTGGTATATACACAGGCGCCATCCTTGTCAACTGATAAATTTTAGCCTGATATAGACTATGATTCTAGTTGGCCCTCTATATTTAGATGGAAATCTTTGGATATTTGCATAGTGGAAGGAAAGGAGGAAGGCAAGATTGGTCATAATTTGAGAAAACGAAAAAGAACCCAAGCTGAATCGTCCTCCTTCAAAGAACCTATAGAAGAAAGTGACAATAAAGGTGGGGAGGAGATAACCATATCTCCTCCTACCACACTGTTAGAATTATTCAAAGAAGCTTATGAACACATTGGTAAGTGGTTAAGCTTATTGGGAGCTCCTATTAATACTCTAGTGTTACCCCTTGTGACTCCTATGCATGAATCAAACACGATAATTCTTTAACCAAAAATAATTCCTTTACAATACCTTGAGCAGGTCTATGATATCACCTGTGCAAATTGAACCACAGAGCCTAGTGCCTAGTGAAGACGAGGAAATTTCGATTAGCTCTCAAAGCCAGATCCTGCTATTTCATTGTGCACTAATCAACAATATGTTCAAGATTTGGAGCCCATGGCACACATAATGTGCAAAGTTGGAGATATTTCATGGAGATTAGATAGTACAAAACTCTCTTGTGGTTTAATAGAATGTCCAACCTATTTGGCAATTTGTTGAATGGAAGTGCCATATTGAATTATCCAAACTTTTATTTCTGATGGGTGGCCTAATGCAAAATTAGAAGAGATGAAACATAAGTGGATTCCAATGAGGGTACCCCCTTTTTTAGTGGCTTTGATGGGAAAATGCTTGAAGATTTATACTCCATTAAGTATAGACTTTGACACCTTGAATCTCATGTTGCAAATGGAAATGGCAGCTTGATAAACTATTGGTGCTGAAATGGATGAATTAATATGAAATTCCACAAAATTAAGAGAGGAACTTGAAGATCAAAGACATCGATTTCAGGCCCAATTGGGCTCATCTTACAAAGTTAGAGAACAATAAGTTTGCCAAAAATGATTTAAGAAATTTCAAAATTTTGAGCTGCCCATGAGAAGGCCAAGGCTCAGCTTATGGAAGCCATACAAATGGTTTTAAGGCACCCAGGGAACATAAGCTTTTGGCTACCCACCTCTTGAAGCAATAATTTTTTTTTTTAAAGTTATTTGTGGTTGCATCTCACTATTCCACTTTTTGCTCCATTTTTGTTTTTGCCTCTAAAGACATCTCCTTCCTTTGCCCCTTAATAGTTTTATGCTAATATTATGCATATTTGTTTCCATGTCGTCTATTAGATGACTTTTCTTTTTGGGAGGGGGAGCTAATGTAAATAGTATGATTTGTATTAGTTATGTTTGATTATGATTGATAGGTATGATAATACTTTGTCGCCTTGTGGTAGTTACAAGAAATTGTTTTTAATTTTTGTTGACGGTTGTATTTGCTTGGCAACTGACAAGTAGTTTATATAGAACCTTTACTTAGGGAAGGACATTGCATGTTGGAACTGTGCCCTTATTCCAATTTTTGTATAGGAGCATCTATGAATAAACAAAGCAATTGTGATATCATTTTGTAACTCTTGAATTATTCTGCAACTTTTTTATAAATCATTATATGTATGTAATTTGTGTCTTTTGCAATAGATAGTTGTCTATACTTTGTTCATTTAGGAGTAAACAAAGCCACCTTAACTTGAACTCATAATCACTGGAGGTGCATTCAGGTCTATGCTCTCTCATGCTGAACGCGTCTCCTTATGGTTCCACCTTCTCCATGCTTCCTTGCATCAACTTCGGAATAGTCAATTTGCCGCACATGAAGATAGTTGTCTAATTTATGTCAATGATGATGATGATGATAATCTTTATGAAGACCCACATGATGCTGCTTGCTGATTATATTATTTTAATATGGAACAATGCATATCTATAATGACATTGACAAATTAACATTGAAGTAGAATTTTTTATTTCTATGCTGGTTTTGCTTATTATGTGCTATTCTGAACTTAACTGCTGTTTTTAGCAGAAAACCCCAATTGTTTACACTGTACTGGTATATGTGAACCTAAACCAGTAGTTTAGTTTATGAATAAATTTGTTTGATCCATGCATTCTTATACAAGTACTTAAAATTCTGTAGCAAAAAGAGGATGACTTGCATCAACTGTATGCCAAATATGCTCATGTTCCTATGTTTTCGATTTGAGAATAGCTTCTTCACTGTATCTATTTGTAAGAGTCTTCTGGATCAAGTTCTGTATGTAGCCATCATTAGAGAATTGATTGAAGCAAATAATTATTCTGTTGTTTTTACAGCAATTCAACAAATGTGTGTCAGAATTTTTTGATGATTCTGCATTCTTTTTAAATCTAAATTTATTTCTTGACCATCTGATTATTTTTTGTTGCAGCACGACAGGGAAGTAAAATGTTTGAATGATCACATTCTACACACCTATTTCTATGGCTAAAACAAAACGGAGACATCTCGCAGCAATAGCTGCAAAGAAAGATGCAAATGCTGTAGATAGCAAGAACAAATGTTCTCCTATGCCTAGGCAGGAAGTAGACTGCCAAGATGAAGAAGCTTCTTGGGTACATGTGAGAAAGCAAAGGGTCATCATTTGGATTCCTCCAATGCCTAAAGCCACTCAAGCACCAGCCCAAGTACAAAGAATCAAACAAAAAGAAAGCATACCTGGGGAACCTGCTAAAGGTGCTAGGAAAATTTCAAGGAAAAGAGTCAGAACTGATTCAACTGCTGATACTAAGAACGTGGGACCAATTTCAAGAAAACGAAGCAGAATTGATTCAACCACCGATACCAAAAATGCTCATAGGAACATAAGAAAGGCAATATTAAAGGTGACATCACGGCGAAGGGGCAGAAATCTGGAAGGTAAAGGTACTAATATTGAAGTGAGTCAAAATACCTCACCTCTACCGCTTTCAAGAAAAAAAACTGCAGCTGTTAAGGCAGTTGTGCAAGGTACCTCAAAGATTCCATCACATTCTAGTGTTCAACAAGACAATGAACCAATCTTAAGCAACAGAGAGTCTATGCCTAGACAAGAGGAGCCTTGTAAAGTACTTCTACCGGACAGTCTGCAGGTTCCAGATGGGAAGGTTTCTCAAACAGTTCAGAAGAACCAAACCTCTGAAATTTCAACAAAAAATAAATGCCACAAAAGAGAAAGTGACATTGATAATGCAATGAAGGGTGATTTGGACAATCGACATAAACCAAAAGATCAACCAGGAACAGGGACCCAGTTAATTCCAATTAAAGATAATAAATTATTTGGATTGGACAGAGATTGTAGAAATCTTGAGGAAGCTGAGGCAATAAGAAGCAGTGATGTCTACCCAGAAGAGCCATCAAAGCCTGGTCATCATTTACCAGCCTCACTTATACCCAGTGACTCTAGACTGTGTGACCATATTGAATTACAACAGAGACCATTAACAGGGTTAGACAGATCAATGGCGGGCCCATCAGTTTTTTCTCTGAAGAAATCCCTCGAACAGTACAATCTTACATATGATGCTAGGGTTATGCCATCCTTAGAGTGTACAAGCGTAGGCATATTTAGTAGCAACACAATCCTGGCAAGTGAGAGAATCTCATCTGCTGCAGTGCATATGACTATTGGCCAAGGAAACACTGCCTGCATGACTGCAGCTAGAGAGACCAATTTTTTTGGTTCAACGAGTTATGTTAATACTTCTGTACTAGATAATCAAAGTAAAAAGATGCTGATTCTCAGAAAAAATCTGGCAAAGGCGGGAGGATTGAGAAGATGGCTTGTTTCAAAAGGTCTGGCACAGTTTGTGGACATTTTTCAGAGGGAAAAAGTTGATGAGTTTCGTCTGTTGCAATTAACCATGGCTACACTCAAAGAGATGGGAGCACATGCTGTTGGGCCTAGAAGAAAACTGATCCATGCCATTGATTGCCTAAGCCAACCTTATCATTTTGGAGCCTTTTAAACTTTTCTGGCAGAGAAACCGAGAATGGAGACATTCTTGTTACAGGGAATGAGGAAATGGTTATTTGACCAGTTCCTTTACAGTTGTATTTTTGCTATTGTCTTATGATTTCAGCAGATAAAAATTCTGTCATCTGACTTCTAAAGCCAAGTTGCATTCTCCATTTATCAGCTAAATAATTATGTAAGATTCAATATCATGTTAGATTCTTGTCATCAAGTCCAAATTGCCTAACAACAAGAAGATGCCCACCGTGGTTAGTCCATGTGAATTATCAAGTAGACAGATACTCTGCAAATTTTGGTATGAATGCTGTCTTCTGTCAATTATAATTCTTTGCTATCATATCATGATATCTTTTGCTACAAGAGCAGCCTCTCATATTATAAGTTACTCCATCTGTATTTCTTCCTAATTGCACGTCCAGAGTGAGCTGAACATATATGTACGTGGATTATGAGATCACCAATGAGACTGGAAATATAACTTAAAGGGCACCATTTGCCATTATCTTAAAACATCGCTCCTGTTCTATTTTCCACTACACTTTAGAGTCTAAAACATGTTATTTCAATGCCAAATGGCTTCAGTTGTTGAGATAAATTATTACAAGACTGGTATTATGATTATGAGAGAGTCGCAATCTTGATTATTATATGTTATCACAATATTACTTTCTTGCACATTTCACTCTGATAGTTTGCTCCAAGTCTTTCTTAGTCATACAAATATCAAGGTTAGGCCGTCACAAGTCCTTGAAAATATTTTGTCGGGCAAAATTTGAATATAGATGGCATGCGTGTTGTTACCCAGTTAGATTTAAATAATGGATGACATTGTTAAGGCAGTACTGTATATATAGTAAACTGAGGGTTCCTTAAAACATAAAACATAAAACATAGAACATAAAACATATTGCATTAAAAAAGCCAGATAAAGAAATCAGGACCTGTTGTGACGTTTTCACACATCGCCCCATGCAAATGGAGACCCCCTACTCTTTAGGTCCTCTTGGTCTTTTACTTTTGGTTGTGTCTCTTTGGGTCTTTTCACAATAGTCTATTTGGTCTTCCCGGTTTGCAAGTGATTGGGATGAAATTTGATCAAGCTTGCAAGTCGTTTGAATGAATTTGGCCAAGTTTGGAAATTGTTGTCCAGTTTAGGGTTTCGCCCTTCAGACTTAGATTTGAGGCCTTTTCCTTAAGGCTTTGGGAAAACTGAGCATTGCATTGGAATCAGGTTTTTTCAAGGAACCTCCCAGTGAAATTTGAGCGAATTCTAAGCACCTTTCTATTTTTCGAAAGTTCCTATTTTTTAGGGATTTCACTGCCTCCCGGATTGTTTTTATTTTGCCAAAAATCAAACTTACCATTTTTAGCAGTTTCTATTTTTAGTAAGTATCATCTTGATCAAGTTTGCCCTAATTTTGATGTTTTGAAATACTAACTATTTTTGGCAGGATCTTCATTGGCAAGGGTCCTAACACGAAAGATTGAGCATTCCTGAATATTTGTATAAATTTGCAAAGGTTGAAAAAGCAAGCAGTTGGTCAAAAAATGGCCAAGTTTGAATTCACTCCAGAAGTGGAAAGGCATCCAAAAATCTCCTAAAGCACGAAAATTCACTTCAATCCAAGATGGCAACCCGATCTGGAAAGTGTGCAAAAATATCCGAGGCATCCAAAGGAAGGTGGGTGCCAAAACAGGGTCTTGGAGGAATTTTCCTTTCAATACCAAATTCCTATAGTTCGTCTAAATGGTGCTCGTGGGGAGTTGGGCGCTAAAATCCAAAATTCTTGCACCCTAGCGAATCAACGTCGAGGCATGAAGAAGGGTGCCCAAATGGGGGTGTGGAGGAAAAGTCAACAAGGTCAAACATTCCACCACCACATGGAAACAACGCCCAGGAAGAGACAGAGCGTTGGACAAGGATAAGGAAGAAATTTTCCTTCCAAGGTGAAAATTCCTCCACAAGGTCATTCAAGCGTCCAAGATTGAAGGTTGAATTCCAAGGCATGGAAATTTGAAGTCAGGGAATTTCCCTTCTAAAGAAAATTCCTCCACAGGTTCATTCCAACACCCAAGATTGAAGTTGAATTCCAAGGCATGAAAATTTGAAGTCAAGGAATTTCCCTTCCACAGAAAATTCCTCCGCAAGGGCATTCTAGCGCCCAAGATTGAAGGTTGAATTCTAAGGCATGAAATTTTGAAGTCAAGGAATTTTCCTTTCATCCATAGGGTCATTCCAACGCCCAAGATTGAAGGTTGAATTCCAAGGCATGAAAATTTGAAGTCAAGGAATTTTCCTTCCAAAGAAAATTCCTCGACATGGTCATTTCGGCGCCTAAGATTGAAGGTTGAATTCCAAGGCATGGAAATTTGAAGTCAAAGAATTTTCTTTGGTTCCTCCACAGGGTCATTTCAACGCCCAAGATTGAAGGTTGAATTCCAAGGCATGGAACTTTGAAATCAAGGAATTTTCCTTACAAAGAAAATTCCTCCACAAGGTTATTCCAGCGCCCAAGATTGAAGGTTGAACTCCAAGGCATAAAAATTTGAAGTCACGGATAAGAATGAGAAAGGAAGTTCCCCTCAAGAAAAAATTCATAAAATCCTCTTTCAGACTTGAAAATTCATCCAACTTTGAAGGCAATGACAAAATTGGCCAAAGGAGAGAATTTTCTCTCCCCTGGACCCCGGAACTCAAATTTAAAAAAATTCCTAAAAAGTAGGAAATGTGGAAAATTGATCAAAAATATCCTTTAGGACAAGAACTCAAAAACACGAAAAAATTCCTTCAGGATAGAAAATTATCTCTCTAGGACTTTCTCTCTCCAAAATTTCCATGCATTCAGGAATTCTTTAGAAATTAAAAGATTGTTCCAAGGCAAGAAAATCTTCGGAAGTATCTTTTGTCAACTCAGAATTGAAAGATTCTTGTAAAGGATGAATTGGTGACAAGCAAGGAGAATATTTCCTATTAATGAAGCACAACCCAAAAAATTATAAAGGTTCCTATGTCGATGGGGTCCACTTACATGCCGAGAATCTGTTGAATGCATGGTGGCATGATAGCGCATTTAGTGCAGGTGGGCGTTTGACTAGGTGGTGGCTAAGTCAATGCATGACGAGAAAATGGAGCATCTTTTGCATGTAGCTGTCACCTTTAGGAGATGATGGAGCATTCATGACATCATGGGCAATTTTGCATGGTGGAATATTTATGACATATTGGGTGAATTTGATGAAGAATGGTGCATTTAATGCATAGTGGATACCATTTTGGGCAGGAAAGAATTTATTGTAAGTGGGCATGATGGGCATTTATTGTTTATTCCCACCTTGTTGTATCATGTGTGTGAAATCTTTTGGGTCAAACCCTAATTAGGGTTTGCATGTAATCAAGGCCAAAGGCCTATATAAGAGGGTGACCCCTTCATTTGTAAAGGGGGGAGATTTGTATGAAATTATTGTGATAAGTTTTGAGATAAAAATAGTGAAACATTGTTCTCTGATGGTGTCCACTTAAGTTATTTTTCAAAACTTGCATGGTTTCACCTTCCTCACTTAGAGTAGAAGTAGAGTAGTGCTTTGATTTCAATGGAGAATGTAATGGTGTTTGATAAATTTCCATGGTTCATTCTTTTTGCATCTTCTTGATTATAAGTTGCAGTGTAAAGTTAACCCAAACCACCAAATTTGTGCTAAGTTCGATTGTGGATAGTCGTTTGGATTGCGTCGTTTTGGGTATTCAAATGCACTTTCTCGATGTGAAAACCCTTCAACATCCCTTGGAAGATTGCACATGTTCATGTGGAGTTGTAGTTAATCTCGACGAAACAAAACTTGGTTTATTTGGAATTCGTCCATTAGAGCACTATCCATTGATATCATTACGTTTAGGATTAGATTTAGATCCTTCTAACCCTTTCCCCTTTAATTTTAGTTCATTCCGGTTTAGTTCGTTCGAAGCATAAGCATCATAGAATTGCTATATCTGATGATGAAGTTCCAACCACAACAAAGAAGTGAAAGAATGATTCAAGAGTAAGTCCCCTTGGATTACCAACATATATCATCAAGCCTACTAAGTCACATCCATTGCATAATTGAAACCTTGGAGTCAATCGTTTGAACTTACTGCAATCTTAGCATATGATTGAACTTTGATCAAGAGAGTAAAGTGACTCTTGCGCAACTTTATTTTGTGTTGGACGCTGTAAAAAAAAAACGTCAACAAGATTGGCGCTAGAAGGAGGCCAAAAAATCAAATTATTCATTTTCACAAGTGAAGAAATTCGAGTTGGCCAGAACCAGTATGAGCTTTCAAATGACAAATTAGAGATATGTTGGATCTCTTATATGTCAGAAAATCTAAAAAAATAAAAAAATTCGAAAATAAAAAAAATAAAAAAATAGAAAATCAAAAAACGATTTCCCAATGGATGGGCGACCATTTCATATTTCTTGCTGTCAAGACAATCTCCTTTTGGACATCACTCAGATTCAGGAAGATTTGAATGCACAACTACACCTTAGGAATTTGTCTCAATTTGCCTTATTAGGGGGGTACCGAATTCATGAGACTACCAAGCATGATGAGATAAATTACTTGACATTCTTGTCAAGGATAGAACTAGTCTTACAAGGAAAAATCTTCTTTTGGGATGTTCCCAAGCCAGAGTTGTGCATAAGGCCTGGCAATGAGGTCAATGGGAATGATCCTTTCCAAAGATTCAAGTTAAGAATTCAAAAGCAAATAGAGTTGGGCAACGTTATTCAATGTTGGACGTTGTCATAAAAAAACATGTCAATAGGACCAAAGTAGTAAATGTTGACCACCAACCTAAACAAAATCCTAATTCCACAGAACATGGAACAACCATTTAGAATCTAGTCCTACAAAAGATTAAAATATAAGCTCAACATGCCATGAAAACTTACCACCTTTGGAAGGCCATGGACACAATAAAAAAAACCCATGACCACAACCTTACTACCTGTAGAGGGCAGAGGGGCTTGGATTTGCAACCATGCTTGTATGTCTTGTACATGCAAGAACCTTCTTAGCATTGTTCTAGGCCTTTGTGCTTGATGCCACCTAGACCCTCACGTCAAAAAAGTCTTTTGTATTAGCACATGTGATTTTTTTTTGAAAGACCTAGCAAGATGAAAATGCTCAAAACCACCAAGCAACCATCCTTTATGTTTACACACAACCTCTCCAATTACACAACAAAATCCCCAAAAGATAAGGCTTGCTCTTCTTTCTAGGATTACATAACTAGATTTTCCCTATGTAGAATCACCTCCTCTTCCATTTTTCCTTTAACAAGGCTTTCATTTACATTTGCAAATCTCTCCTTTGAGCTATCATGGAGGAATACATTCTTCACTCCCCAAAAAAATAACTCAATATCCAATCCTTCACCTCAGGACTCCTAATATATAATCTAGTATTAAAATCACCCAAAATAAAAAATGTGATCCTTAGCTTGCCAGTATTCCCTAGTTCGTCCAGCTCAAGGACTGACTTCACAAATTTAAGGTTTTCAACATTGGGAATGACAAAAGTCTTTCATAGGGGATGATTGGAAACAATGCCTCCATAGGGCTAGTTATTGGAGTAACCACACTGCATTCTATGACAAAAACTAAACCACTTCCACCCTTAAAGGAAACCTAGCTAAATTTGCATCACAACACAAAGAGGAAAGAGACAAGACTTGTCTTCTTAATCAACCTTTCACATGCTCCAACCATGTGCATCAACCTTCCACATGCATTATCAACAATATGAAATAAATGCAACATTGAGGAGAAGCTCTTTAAATGTTGCATACAAATTTTGAGGCACTTAATCATACCCAAAATAAATTTCAGTTATCTTCACAAATTATTGAAAAGAGATCCTAAGGGGATGACAAGAAAGTTAGAATCACCATTCTTTTAGTTTATCATTGATCATTTTTCAGAAAGGTAACTAGTCAATTTCAACATTCTCCAAGAGATCAATTGCTTTATTGCACTCCCTATACGTGTGAAGAAAAACACTATCTTCTAAATGCTTATTACATAAGAGACACTTCTAGTCAAATGTTTTTCAACCTCAAATTGTTAGGGCTCGCCTTTTTTGAAGAAGGAAGTTAAGATGTGGAAGTGCCTTCTATGTTGATTTACAAGGAGAGAAATGTGTAGAAAATATGATATAGCGTGCTACAAGATAGAATAAGAACACAAAATAGAACCATTACACATTGATGTATCCCAGAAAAATTCATTTGGGAAAAACTTAGCGTCAAATTTTTGAACCAATGTATCAATCATCAACAATATTAGTTGTAATGCAATCTAAACAAGAACTCTTCAAAGGAGAAATCACTATCAACACGTTCAAAATAATTTTGATAGCATAAATGTATTTATAAATTCATTATGAAATCTCCATCTCTAGTATCCAATAAATGGACAAACACAAAACACAAACCAAATGTGATTTACCAAAACCATGTGCCAAAACTATACGTAAAGTGGTACCATATTTTAGCCCAAATTCCAATGCCACTCTTTATTAGGTAGTCAACAAGGTATATTCAACACATGTGTCACGCCCTATTGTAACATGTCACAAGCTATGTAGTCTTCTCCCCAAAATGGGTGCTCCATATTGGCAAATATTCAAACTCATTTAAAGATTTTTATGACACATCATAACATTCAACATAAGTTGGTCAATGAGTCAGGTCAACAATATAAGTCCCCTTTTACATCCTCTTGTTTTCTTAATGCCACTTACATTGTTATAGATGCTCTTATAAATCTTAAATGACAACAGTCTCTTACATACATCTATACATGTCATAACAAAGTATGCATATAGCAATTGTCAATTCATGGTGGGATGCCCTTTTCCATAATAGAACAATTAATTAACAAATAATAAATAAATAAATCATCTCAATGCAAGGTTTATGATACCTTTCTTAACATTCTCCCACTTGTAAGGTTTGAATCTCATCCTTGAACTCTACTGGCATACTCTTGGAGTGCCCTGTTGCTTCAAGTGTGGTTCCTCTTGCTTCATGTTTGAAGGCCACAACTACGGATACTCCTACTGCACACCCGAATTTTGATGTTCTAGTGGCTTCCTCTTCGACCCAATCCTCTCCCGTGGTTGACACTCATCTTTTGATTGGACCCCTTGTAGTCCCTTCTACAGTTGCAGTTGATACCCTAGTGGTGGAGTCACCACTTGTTTCCCATGATAATGAGGCCTAGGATGATAGTTTTTCTTGGATTGTGGTCTATTGGAGGTGGAAAGGTTCTTCTTCTTCTCCTCTCTCTTTCATGTGTTACAAAAAATAAGTTTTCAATTTAGGGTTGGGACTCTTGTTTCTTGCTGATTTTGTGCTTTGGTCAAAGCCTTCTCGTTTCTAACTAGGTGTTTCCTCAACCTCACGACTTGTTAGATTTATCCCCTTTTGATTGAAGGGGTTATGGCTTGTGTGCTTGTTTGGTGTAGAATTGAGATAGGTGGAATTTCTAGTTGTGAAGGACGAATTGATTTTGTGAGGTGCTGAATTGAGACATGTCGGTCTATCAGGAATGAAACTTCCAGTTGTGGATCTGTTTAGTGTTATATTGTGAGTTGTGGGTGGATGATAGATTTCATTTTGTGTTTGGTATACAACTTTTTGTTGTCTAAGTGGGTGAAAAATGAACCTTATGGATTGTGTTTGTGTGGTGGAGAATTAAGATATGTGGGTTTGTCAAGTATGGACTTTTCAGCTGTGGAGGATTGTGGCTATTCTATAATGGGTTTGGGCCCTTCCTATGCTTATCTAGCAAAAAATTCTCCCACTTGTATACCTTATTGAAGCAAAAAGGAAACACCACATTATCAACTAGCTACTAGGTACCAAAAGGCCCATAGTCTCACAATATCACTTAAACTTCTTTGCGCTCATCAACTTTTATCAATGCGTCTATGATATGTTTCAAAGTCTAAAATTTCTCCAACATCACCCATCTATGTTCTATCGCATTTTAAAAAGAAGGTACTAGACATCAATATGCTTTGTTTGTGCATGAAAGGTTAGGTTCTTTGCCAAATATATGTCACTCAAATTGTCATAGTGAACTTTAACTACTTTTTGATTTATCCCCACCTCTCAACATAGTTCTATAAGTCAAACGGTCTCCTTATAAGAACAAGTAGCTAATACATACCCTACCTAAGTTATGGATAAAGTGCCCACAACCTAACACTTGCTCATCCAACTCAGTACACCACTAAATAAGCTAAACTCGTAGCTATTGATAGACCTTCTATCAAAATCCCTTGCCTGATCAAAATCGACATATCCATACATATCCACAATGTTTTACTCCTCTATAATATCAGTGTGATACATATTGAGTAGTCGAAAGCACCCCACAACCCTCTTTGATGTAACCTAATGCTCCCATCCAAGATTGGCCATTTCAAAGGTCAAGAATTACTTTTTGGTCAATGTTTAGTTTGGTGTAGACTACAACATAAATAGATTTCCAATTGCACTATCATAAAGTATTGAACTCATATCTTCCATCTATGTGGGTGCCAAGGACATTGCTCAATTGAAAGTTTTGTTCCCATAGAAATAGGAAGACTTAATGATTTGTTGTTGGTCATGCTGAAACATTGCTAATTAAACTCAACACACTTCCTTTGACTAATCCAAAGTTTCATGTTAGTTCTACCCATCTCATCTACATCCTTAGAATGAACTTGGAAGCCCCAAAGTCTTTCATTTTTAGAAGTAAAGAAAGTTGAGATTTCAAGTCCCAAATCATTTCCTTGCCATCACCAAATAATGTCATTGAGATACATAGTTATAATGATAAAATGACCACTGCTTTGTTTCTAATGAACATAATTTTTTGACTTATACCTAGGAAATTCTAACTCCAAAACAAATGAACCAAAAATTTTACACGACATCCTAGGAGACTTTTCTAAACTATTTAGAATTTCTTCAATTGAAAAAACAATTTTCCCTTACCCTCCACAATGGAGTCCTTTAGCAAAGTTGTCATTGCATCCATTCGCTCAACCTCAAGATCAAACGTATCAACACATGTCAATAGAATTCTAATGGACACCAACCTTGTAATAGGATAAAAAATCTCACCAAAATCTATTCCCTCAACTTGAGAGTCACCTTTGGCAAACAACTACACTTTATACTTATCAATATTTTCATTAGAGACAAACTTATTATTAAACATCTATTTGCAACCAACAAGTTTATGTTCTTCAAGCAATTGAACTAGGTCTCATATCTTATTATTTTAAGACTCATAATTATCCATTTTTATTATCTCTTTAACAATTTCTGACTTATTAAATATTAGTCAAAAAAGAAAAATACATCTAAAATTAGGAAAACTATACTTATTTGGTTGTCTCTTTTTTAAAGTGGACCCTAACACAAGCTAAGGTGGAGGCTCTATATCTTCTTCCTAACTCTTTGATCTCTCCACCTTATTAGGTCCATCATGAAACTCTAGTTCATTATTTGGTGTACACTTCTTGGTCTTTAGTTGTAGTGACACACCTAACTTCCCATCCTCCTTTTCCCACTCAATTGTAGAAGAATGTTTGATCTCCCTAAAGATTGAATTATGACTATTTAGAGCTTTTCATCTACAAGATCTCAAATCTTGTATCCTTTCACACAAACATCATAGCCAATTAAAATACATTTAACAACCTTGTCATCCAGCTTTGAGTCATTTTACTTAGGCGAATGAGCATATGCCTTGCAACCAAAATCATAAAGATTCATTGAGCATATTCCCAGAATTTATTTTATAGGCTAAATGCACTTAGTATATTCCTAGCCTTCTTCATTAACATCATTTTCATGTGTTGTGAAACTCCATTATGTTGAGAGGTGTATGTATTTGTTGTATGCCTTTCAATATAGTCATTCTTAGAGAATATATAAAAATCTACAAAATAATACCCACTATTGTTGTTAGTACATCTTGATTTTTGTTGAAACCATACATTTTTTGGAAAATATAATGATTTAAGCTTTAAGAGGCTCCATTTGAAGTAATTAATTAAAGAGAGTTAGATCAAAGGCTCTTAAATCAAAATTTATTGGATAGAACCTCTCTACTTCTAAATCATACTTGCAATGGAGTCTCCTTTGCATCTATCAAATGTTGATAAAACACCAATTTTACATTAGCTTTTGGGGGTCCAAATGAATTCATTTAGAAGTTTTATTTTTTTAAGTATTTATCCCTTATTATAAAATTTCCAAATAGCATAATTTTTAATATATTTGATTTCATTAATATATTTTTATTTTATTTCTTATGAATGTAGGTTTTTCGTCGAAAATGAACTTCTTTGTTCAATGCATTGGGAAAAATAGTAAGATAATTTAAAAAAATTCTGAAAAATATCTATGCACTAGGTATTGATGTCTTCTTTCTAACAAAAAAGATAAAATTGAATTTTGATTTATATAGAACAAGTTATGTGTTCAAACGTACACCTATATCTAAATTATAATTAGTCAAACTTCAAAACTTAATAAAATGAAAAATATTCAACATATCACTATCAAACCAACTACATGCCCTGAGTATTGATGTTACAAACCAAAATTAAAAATAATTAAGTTTTTATCATTTTTAGAAAAAAAAAGTTATGCATTTCGAGATGCACATCGCTCTTAAAAAATGTTGTTTGCTGTAAAAAACTACTTTTTGAGGGAGATGGAGAAATCAATAAAATTTTATTCAAAAAAAATTGAAAAAAATATATTTAGAATCTACAAACAATATGGTACAAAGCACTAGTTTACATCATCTTCAAATTCTTAATGGTTTAAAAGTTATAGGTGTTGGAAAATGAAGGTTTTTTTCAAAATGTTCATCTAAGTGTCAAAGTTGGTCAAAAAGTGGGAACCAGTATTGTGAGTTCACCTCTCAACACCTTAGTATTTATATCAATTTGGGTTTTAAAGAGACTTCAAATCCCTAAATTGACTAAAGGCCTTATATTTACTCTTGAGAAAATATACTCATGCTCTCTTAGAATAATCATCAATAATATATAAATAATACAAATATTTTAACAAGGAATGCTTATGAGATTAAATAAATTAAAATGTATAAAATTCAACAGCTCAATTTATGAAAATTGTAATAACATAAATGTTATTTTATTTTCCATAGATATAGCATTCACAAAAGTCAAACACAAAAAATCAATCTATAAGCCCTTCTATAAGATTTTTCTTTTTAGTATTGTAGACCTTTCTCACCAATATGGCATATGCATTGGTTCCATAGCATAATCTTCTTGGCATGCAACTTTCTCTTTGAGGTAAGAGAATACTTAGGTATCTAGAATGCATGACCATTAGAATTGACTATAATAGATATCTTCACTATAGATTCTCGTGATTGAAGTGTAGACTCTACATATCTCTTCACATGTATAGAAGAACTATCACACTATATGTAAATGATTGCATCAAGCCATTGATAATACTGATTCAAATTCCTTTGTGAGCACCATATCTCCTTGAATTACCTTACAACCTCCATAACCAAAGATAACCTAGAGACTCACACCATTCATTTCACTCACAAATAATGGACCCCATGTCAAACCAGTGATGCACAAGATTCTAGTAATCCCTTTGATCTTCCCACCAAGGAATCAAATCTTGACTTCAAGGTATGTCTTGTCACCAAGGCATACCTTCTCACAATCATATTTCTCATAATTTTAAAACCACTCTTAATGAAGGTTCATGTGGAAATAAGCTTTGAATTCAATCATCCATGCATCCTCGCATGGATTTTTAAGGTTGGATTAATAGAAATGTGCAAAGAAATAGAAGCAGAATAATTTTACACAAGACAATGTTGTGCTTCTCCATTTTTAATCAAATGCAAGTTACATATTTATAGGATTTCTATATCCTATTATTTAGGAAACTCCCTATAACAACTCTCCTAAATATATGAGTTGATTTAACAACTCAAATTCCTACAACCAAGTGCATACAACCAATATACTAACCTATTAACAAACCATGTGACTAATAATACTATTAAGTTATTTCTCAACAACCTAATGTTAATATGACACTTATTTACAACACACATATCAACACACCCCTAATTATTTTATGCTTAATTATTTATGTATACTATGATGCAATATTACCACATAGACCTATGTGAACACTAATTCCCAACAAGGACAACAACACCTCCTACATTGTTTAGAGAATATTTAGATTTAAAATTATGAAGTTTTTCCTTTTTCTTCTTTTTATTCTCCTTACACTCTTCCAAAGTGGTCTATCTTGCTTTAGTTCCAATATTTTGTCTTTGATTTTCTTAGAGATTTATATATGCATTTATGGTTCTTGCTTTTTATTTTGATTACCTACAAACAACCAATGATTCCTTGGTGCATTTGATAATCTTTTGTCTCAACACCTTAAATAGAAGAGAAAGGGCAATCTTATCAAGCAAAATTTTTTAAAAAGTGCTTGCAATAGCCATTATCAGGTTGCCTTATGAGTCTAGCCAAAAAAAAAGATGGGTCATGCATCATTCCTCCTCTTTCATCTTCAAACCCTCTGAATAATTGAATCACTATTATGTTGAATGCATTCAAGTGCTTGATAATAGAATAATTATCATGCATCCTCAAAGTATATAATTGATTTCATAAATAGTCTATTAACTAAGTATGTAGCCAAATACAATATCCCTAACTTCTTCTAGAAGTTTTATGTTGTGGATTATTCAAATTAGCAACACTAAATTAGTCAAACAAAACTTGATAAGAGTTCTCACCCTTCTATCTAATATTAACCAAGATTATGGTGACATAATAGCAGGTTTGTTTCAAGATATTGTGACCCACAAACCACAATCTACAAGTAAATCCTCAATCTTGAACTTCTACAACTTGAAGTTAGCACCATTGAATCTTTCCATCTATAATATTTAAGTTCTTTCCATCTTCCTTGAAACAAACGATATTTTTGTGCACCCCCACTCAACCAAGATTACTCCAAAAAAATGTTCCTACCACCTAGGACCTAAGTTGATCAAGCTTTGATACCAAATGAAAATAAGCTAAGATGGAGAAATGCTTCCTAGACTAATCTTTGGGGAGAGAAATGTGTAGAAAATACTATCTACTATTATAAGAAAGAATATGAACACAAAATAAAACCATTACATGATGATGTATCATAGGATAACTCTTTTGAAAAAACCAACCTCCGAACTCCAAACCAATGTACATTAATTAACAACACTAGCCATCATCAAAGTATACTTCTTTCATTAAAGAGGCTTTTTAAACAAGTTTTTTGTCTACTACATGTTCCCCAAATTCTTTTAGATTTTATATGGTGTATTCTTCATACACATCTAGCAACATTAAATTGGCTAAGTAAAGTCTACTAAGACTTCTCACCTTTTTGCCCAACACTAACCAATCTTCGAGTGATATTACAACAAGTTTTTTTTGGATATTGCAACCTGAAAATCACGAACTATGAGTAAATCCCCCATTTTGAACTTCCATAATTAAAACTTCGCGTGATTGAATATTTTCACATCAAATCTTAAAGCACTTGACATCTTCCTTGAAATAAAGTCCTCATTTTTGTATACTCTCACTCAACCCAAGATTAGTCCAACAAAATTCTTGTTTTCTAGTATCTAGGACCCAGGTTGACCGGGTTTGAATGTCAAATAAAAAAGCTAAGATATGGAAATGCTACATTAATCTTTAGGAGATAAATGTGTATAAAATACATTCTAAAATATTACAAGAAATAATATGAACACAAAATAAAATCATTACAAAATGATGTCTATTAGAAAATTGCTTTTGAGAAAAACCCCAATCTCCAAACTATGAACCAATGTATTAATTAACAATAATATTAATTATAATACAATCTAGACAAATAGCCTTTATATGAGAAATCACCAACAATATATTTACAAAGAATTGCATAATTGTACTTTTATACACACATGAAGCCCCATCTCCGATAGCCAATAAATAAGCAAAATAAAACCACAAACCAAGTGTGGTTTAAAAAAACTATGAGATAAGTGGTCCCATTGTTTAGCCCATATTTCAACATCATTTTTCATGAGGTGGTCATTATGCTATATTTAGCATATGTCTTACACATTATCATAACATGTCATAAGTTGTCACAACCTCCTCCCTAAAATGGAGTCTCCATTCTCATATATTTAAATCCATTTAGAGATGGTTTATGATGCATCATGAATTTGTCAACAAGTTAAGTCAATAGTGTAACTCATCTCTTATATTCTCTTACACACGTCATAGATTCTTTTACATTAGTCATATTGCTTAAGATGCTTTTAGACATCTTACATGAGAAGATATTCTCTAACAAGATACTTTTACATATACCTCATTATTAGTTGTTAATTCCAAAATTAAAGATCCTCCTTCGATGAACTACACAAAGAAAGAGTGAACCAAAGTCCCCACTCTAAGTTGAGAATATTCCTAGTCACAATATTAGAATTTGACTTCAAGAAACCTTGTGAAGGATATTTTGAAGAAGATGATAAGATGATATTTTTTAATTAGATTATTGATCACTCCATTAATGACATTTTAATTTTAGGATCAATTTTAGGGAAAATTTTATAGAAGGTATAGGGATGTGCTCGGTTCCTTAATATGGTTACATTCGAGTATACATCAATGTACTCTTATGACAAAACATAGAGATGGACTTTGGTCCATGCATCATACTAAATGCAACCCCTACCTCCAAGTTTTTCCATACCCACTACAAGATACCCACTCCTAGAAAGATTTAAACTTTTAACATTGGTGCAAAAGGAAAATTATATAATGTTAACAAAAAGTTTGTTGACGTGACATTTTATAAGTGTGCATCCCATTACTTATCTATGCTTAAGTTAATAATTGGAATGAAACATAAAATAAATGATATTTATATCAATTAATACTTATGTGAAACACAAAATGAAGTATTGCCATTCAAATTTTCTTGTTATGGCTTAATTATATGCTTGTGGAGTTTGAGGTACAATTTTAGAGACAATTAAGTTTCATAATATAATATTGACTTTTGATATTTGATGAACATAGGTTTTGAACTATAAGTAAGAATTCAATTCCTTGTTGACATGATTTGAAGGAAAATATTCCAATTCTTAAGAATGTATAAATCCTTGTTAAAAAAAAAAGGTCTTTGATTTTTGCAACACAACATTTGAGAATGAAAAGAGGGATGTTTGTACCCTATTCCAACATGTATCTAGAGAAGAGGTGCCTCTCTATAAAATTGACAATATAATTCAATTTGCAACCCTTAAATTGAATAAAATAAGACAATATATCACAAAAAAATTGACTTTAAATTTCTCCTCAAGCAAAACACAAAAAAAATCTTTAAGGTTTGACAAAAACATTTATGTCAATTCTAGATTAGCTATAGATTTTGCAAGTGGTGATATTTATAATTTTAGTTAGTTATATTATAATTTATTTTTAATTTCATCTTATACTCAATGCTTATATGACCCAATGGTCAACAAGAAGACCCAAAGCTAAATTTTTCCAAATCCAATGCAAGGTCAATGTAAAAGTTGACATGCCTATGTAAAATAAGCACATCATTATTTTGATTAAGGTAAACATGGGAAAAGGGCCTAGGACCATTACAAAATAGTCATAGAGGTAACAAAGACAAGTCTCACCAGTAGTTAGATTGGGAAAATCAAACAAGACTAATAATGCTTTTGACATGAGCATAGAATTAGAATGAGGCAAGAAACAAGGGTATTAATCCTATAAGCACATCAATGTTAAATTAAATTAATATCCACAATTTTGAAAGATTTTTTTTTTATATCTCTAATTTAAAAAATAAAACAACACTAATTCAATAAATTTCACATTTTGTATAATAATGTAACTTGTCCTCTTAAAGAAAAAATGGGAATCTTGATCTATCACAATACAAAGTGTAAAACCTCAATTTTATGGAATGTCCTCAAAGCTACACCCCCTTTGGAGCCCATGAGCTTGTTATAAGATTTTGACCAATTATTTCCACATAATGAACTCTAATTTTCATAAAGCCCAAAAAGTGATTTAACCAAGTTAGGCAATGCATTCTAAGGAGAATGACTATGTCAAGGATTGTCCCAAAATATCCTTGCTCTTCCATTTCTATTATTATGGGTTAAAGTATCATCAAAAAGATATTTACATGAACACAAAAAATTTCATATTATAGATCCTTTAGAGGGTTGGATACTTTTGAAAAGGGAAGAAGCTTCTTTAGAACCCATATATTTACTATAAAGCATCAAGCGCCATGGTTTATCTTGTTTTTGTTGAACACACCATAGGACTAAGAGGGGGGCGGGGGGGTGGGGGGGGGTGAACCAGTTTGGATCTTAAAACAACTTATAATATTTTAAAATTCAAACCACAATTAACTTATCTCTGCAATTATGAAACATGAAAGCACAAAGCACAACACACACACGAACACCAAATTTATGTGGAAAACCCAAGGAGGAAAAAACCATGCAATGAGAATCACACTCACAATATGAATAACTGATTACAATTTTTTAGGGTAAAGGCCAAGGATCTCACTGCAACTGATTGGACTTGCAGAACTAAGGCACACAACCTTAGGGAAAGACATAAAGGACTTGCATTACTAAAGCACACTACTCTAGGGTAAGATACAAATAACTGCACATGGTTCCAAAGGAAACACTATCTTCCGATAGGTATAGGGAAATAATTAATTGTCTGTTGATCATGAAATTGTCCTTGAACCATTGTGTCGAGTGAGCAATATGATGGCAAACATATCTGACTTCATTCATTGTCTCAACATATCGTTGCATTGAAGATATGATCATAAAAGCTCATCACAAATAAAATTTGCACTTTTGATACTTGCACATCAATCACATCCAATTCAAAACAATCTACACATCAAATCACACATCCACACTTCCATTTCTACAACATTATTCATTGAAACCCTCAACTAGGTCGACCACATACATAGTATACATGAATTACATAAAGTTGACCACTTGGACCAAAAATACATAATGTGGCCCGTCCACTCCATGAGATAAAAGGGGCCCAAACACATCTTCCTAAGTTAGTTCCAGTGAATTGCACACACTATAACATCCTCCAAAATTGACATCAACCATAACATGTAGAACAACAATGAAACACATTAACCAGTCATCCCAAAAGCTTCACACATAGAAAAATACTCAATGCAAATCTACACATACCATGGCAAGACCTATATCAACATTCCAAATCAACCTCCAATGCATATCTTGACCAAAATGTATTGATCCAGATTAGATACACTACCCGAGTTAGTCAAAGATCAACACAATTGATAACATAGAACATTGAACATAACTTCACTTGATGATCAAATCAAAACTCAAAATATGAACTAGAACACTGCAAACCATATGAACATTTTCACCAAGCCTCAACACTTGAATCAACATAGCGAAGCAATGCAAAGCATTCTCCAAACACTCTTGATAGATAACCTCATTGTCAAAAAACTGCCACAAACAACTACCTCATATGAGAAAATGAGGATGTGAAAACATGATGGTGCAAAATCCATAGAATGTAGACATTATATCTAGAACCGCAAGTCATCATCATCAAGAGCTAGAGGAAAGAAGAACATTCTTCCATGAAGACATTTAAATATTGTTTCCTACATATTAAAACTTTTGCTACACTAGCCTTGCAAAAATACCTCATACTTACTCAATGTCTCCATGAGACAACATAACACCATTTGAGCCCTCATTTCTAGAAAATCTACATCTACACATTTGAACATCTGCAACTACCACACACAGTGACATCAATGACAATAGTAGATATGTTGACATCAATGACAACATAGGCAACACAACTAGAGTTTCCAATAATTTCTCCCTTTGTCATTGATGGCAACACTTGTACCACCAATACACAATAAACTCTTTCCAACAGTATATATCTCTCTCTCTCATACTCATTGAATTTCTATCCCCCTTTGACATCAAGGATAAAGGGTGCAATAGTGCAAATAATAACTCTCTCCTCAATTGTAAAACTCTCTCTCTCCCTTTTGGGTATAACTCTAATAAATGCAACTCTCACTACTCCCCTTGAGAGCAGCCACCACATCATTTTAAGAGAATGAGGGATAAACTTTGATTATCCCCTTGGAAAGATGCACCACTTCTATGAATCTAGTTTGAAGGAGGGGAAATAACCCCTAAATTTTTCCCGAGATACTCAAAGATATCCTTCATCATTTCCTTGGTAAAGATGTCTACAATCTAATCTTTTGTGGGCACATATTCCAATCTAAACTCCTTCTCCGCAACCTTTTCTCTTAAGAAATGATACCAGATAGAAATGTGTTTAGTCCTTGAATGCATTACCAGATTATTTGAAACGTTAATTGCACTTGTATTGTCACACACAATAAGAATTGCTTCATCACACATCACCTTGATATCTTTGAGATTTTTCTTCATCCACATGACTTGATTCGAGAAAGATGCTACTACAATATATTAGGCATCTATAGTGGATAATGATATTGAATCATGTATTTTACTCAATCAAGAGACCGGTCTATCTCCCAAGAATAATGCACCACAACTTATACTTCTCTTGTCATCAACACATCTGACCCAATCAACATATTTGTATGTTTTCAAAGTGCAATCATCATTCTTCTTATACCACAAACCAAAATTTGGAGTCCCTCTCAAATATCTGAATATCCTTTTCGCTACTCGATCATGCAATTGTTTTGGATTAGCTTGATATCTAGCAACCAAATAGACAACATACATAATATCTGATCTTGAAGAAGTCAAATACAACAACCCTCCAATCATAGATCTATATTATTTTCGATCAACTTGGAGAGATCCATCATCCTTATTAATCCTACAACCAATAGTCATGGGAGTTCCAAGTGGTTTACAATCCTCCATACCAAACTGTGTAGGGGAAAAAGCGAGACTAGGTTAACCTGCCCTAATCCTACCTTTTGACACACATTACGGAATACGAAAGAGCCTAGAGGTATCACACAATTGGCTACTTCTTTTTGTGGAAGAGAGAGCCATGGGCTACCTATTAGGATTTCTATTCCTTTGTTGTAATTGAAAGATAAAATGATGCAAGTTCAATCCCTAACCCCAAAGTGCAAGTATGAACTAATAACGAGATTGCAGAATTGAACTTAAACAATGGAAAGCTGTAAACACAAGGACAAGACAAGAATGCAAATGCGTACCTGGAGTTAAAATCTGACTGAAAATGTTTGGGATGGGGGCGCGGGCGCCACTGTCCTGATTCTACCCTTGAAACTGCTGTTTTGCACTATGGAAAAGCTGTCAAAAATGCTGAAAATGCTGTCTGTCAGGAGGACCAGGGCGCCCAGTGCCCCTGTCCCAGGGACCAGGGTGCCTAGCGCCCCTGTTCTGGCAGGACCAGGGCGCCCCACGCTCTTGTCCTGGTCTTTTGCTCTGAAATTTGGTATGGAGTTCTGTCTCGGCCTGCTTCTTCCGGATCTGCAACTTGCGGCGTCGTCCGAGTCCCGAAACCTCCACTTATATCTGAAAAGGGTATGGGCGGCTATATAGGGTTTTGCCTTAGTCAAACCCCCGCTTCAGTGATTTCCACCTCCATGAATAGCCAAGTTGTATTGTAAAAGTAATGTGTGTGCAAACCTTGTGTGTGTGCAAGATCCTAAAATGCAAGAAAGCAAACTAGAGCAACCTAGAAAGTAAACCCTAATTGCTTGTAAATGATAATGTAAATGCTCTAAATCAAGATGCAAAGTGATCTAAAGCATGAATAAAGGATATATTGAAGCTTATGCAAAGACATGAAAACAACATGAAATCATACCCAACCCCCAAGGGAGGAATACAAGCCAATCTTCAGTCGGTAATCTCCTATTGCTTTTCAATGTCTTCAAAGCCCTAAATGAATGAATGAAATTGATGAATTCTTGATGGATGGATGTTGAATGTTGTTGAAGTCTTCAAAGATCTGCTCTTTCGCTGCATAGAAGGTCCTCGAAAGCCAAAATTCCCATCCTTTCAAATGAAGAAAGAGAGCTCTTATATATGAAACCCTAGGTCTTAATTTCGACTTTTGGCCGACCTAGAGATTGAATATCCCACCAATTTCTTGGGGTTAAGCTTTATTTTATGATTGGACCGCGCTCCTAAAATTACGGGAAAAATGTCCGGGACCATGTGCACTTCGGGCGCCATGGTCCTCTCCGTGCACCATGGTCCCGACAACTTTTCACCAAATTTTCAGGGCCGTTGGATATGATGATTTTAGAAAGAATCCCAAAGTTACAGGTGATTTTGAGATGTTTTGACCCCCGAAATCAAGCCCCCAAGTTCAAAATAGGACCTAATTAGGGTTTTTGATTAAATGATGTATAGGAGGAATAAAATGAAAAGGGCACACTTTAATGAAAGGGCCCAACTTTATGATGTGGGAGATGATAAAATAGAACCTTAGACCTAATTAATTTGATTAATTAAGTGCTAAAGGGGAAATGCAATGCAAAATGCAAAATGCGCCAAGGCGGGTGCTAAACTAGGTGTGAAATTGTACCACCCTAGCAAGTGCGTACAATTTACGACGCTACATTTAGCCCCCACTTTAGCAGTCATATGAACACTACGTGCATATGAAAGCTAAAGTACAGAAAAGTAAACATTATTTGAAAAAGGATATATCCATAAGTCTGTCGAACGAAGCCCCCAGCGGTATCTGCAGTACACAGTTAGGAACTACACCCTACAAAACACACGTTAGATCACAAAATCACCTAATGCTTACTAAGGAAGGTGATGAAAATTCGAGGGTAGCTATATGCCCCCCCTGTTTCGGCTTGCTAATTTTAGTGAGTTGAAACAGGGTATCATGTTTACCACTTTGAATTGTTAAAGAATATTGATGAAAAATGCTCACAAGAAGATTTGATATGAGATCAAAAACTAATGGAGAATCATTTGGTAAGAAAGAGGACTAAATCTCAATTCCAACACAACAAAGAGTGTGAGGATTTGAGAGTTCTCTAACACAGGATGAGGGATGTAAATGGAAACAAAATGCAAAGAGAAGAAAAGAAAGGAAAAAAAGCATGAATACACACATTGGTGATCCATGAGAAGAATAGTGAGAGAGAGAAAACATGGACTTCTCGCCCCTAGATCTTGTCTAGGTGATCCATGGGAAAAGGACATGGAAAACTATCCCCTAGAGTCTATCTAGGTGATCCATGTAAGGGAGGAGAGTGAGAAAGTCTAGCCTTATGCCGCTAGTTCCACTCAACCTCGCGCATGTGTGTGTTAGGGAGGTTAGAAGCACCTCATAGGAGTCTATGCCCGAGTATGCTACAACCTGTATATGTATAGTAAAAAAGCGTGACATCTCGCTCTAAGAGTCTGTGCTCTGGTTCTGAGAATGACCCATTGCTCAAAAAGTGTAATGTTTATGTCATAAGCAAAGTAGAACAAGGATACCTACCTTCATCACAAAAGAAGATACCCCAAAAATGCAACAATGTCATAGATCCAAGCAAGAGAGTTTTGCACTCTTTAAGCAAGGATAAGATAGTTGAAAAGGGACATCTTGTAGTATGTGTAAAGGAGATCCTCAAAGGAGAAGAGATCTTTGTATAAAAGACACCTATCCCCGAGAGGAACTGTCTTAGACAAATATAACATCTTCTATAATAAGACAAAGAAGAGAATAAGAATGCAATACTTCCTTCTTTTACGAGGTGAAAGTGATTCTTAATGAAGGATGACGCTCTTTTTAACCCAATTGGGAGAGTGAATTCATTATGGATGTATTTTACCAAGTGCAAAAGAGGTTGTAGTCAAGGACTTACACCTCTTGTAAGAGAGAATCCTTGAACAACCAACAACAAATGCATAAAAGGAATAACATCAAGTAATAAAGTTCACACCGTCCACGAAATAGGAAAAAGTGGATCCTTAGATAAAAATAAGGAAAGATCATTGCCTCCCAAGGATAAGGATAATGAGAAGGACTTACACAATCTTCTAGGGACAGATTTAGACATAAGCAAAAGAAGAGATGTATGAAATCACTCTTGTCCCCATAGGAACAAGAGATAACATAGAAAATTAGGCTATTATGTTGCTTCAAAAATATGATTGCACTTGAAATTGTACCATCATGAATGACAATGAGCCCTCAGTAAATGAGCTACCAATGTCACATAATGATGAGCAACATAACAGCCATTAATGTTATTTAAAGACATGATAGATTGAATGAGGTATTTGAATATGACATGCTAAATGCTCAACTATAAGTGAGATCAAAAACATGTATAAAATGATAAAAATTGAAGAAGAAAAGTCACAAGAAATCTTAGAAGAGAGATGAGTGTAATTTATTAGAGCCTTATCCCTGGAGGAAAGGACTTTATGATGAATAGGAGATAAAGATTCATAAGTGGATTTAGAAATTTGAGGGGAGTCATAAAGAGATTTGTTCATCGCCAAGATTTCCTTATGAGCGGAATGAGAGTTGACAGAAGTAGAAGATGATTTAGTTGAAGTGAGATCATCATCACTACTAAATATAGCATTCACATTGAGAGATGGTCTTTTAGATGCTTTAGTGCGTTTGCAGGGATTGTAGCCAAGTCCAAAGGCATAATTGTGAAAATTAGTCTCTAGAGGAACCTTCATCCCTTGTTCATGAGCGCCACAACCATTTCCATGATACCCATGCTTAGCAAAAATGCGAAAACCACGACCATAACAATCAGCCATTTCAGAAAGAGAAGGTGGTTTTTCATAAGACAAAGAATCAAACTCTTCATAATTAGAGGTGTGAGGAGAAGAAGTTTGAGAAGCGGCCACAAAATTATTGCTCATAGGTTCAAGTAAGACTGATTGATCTCTAGTTTCTTCCTTCTTTTTACCTTTAAGATCTCTAGGAGGAACCCTATACTCACCTACAAAGGTGGGATTAAAATCAAGAGATCCCCAATCATCTTCTGCGAGAACCTTCTCAGGATCAAAAGCCTTTTCATGTGTAGACTCAAGTCGAGAAGGATCTTCTTCAGGAGCTTCAGGCTCATCCAAATAATTTTGACTATCAGAGGGTGATGATCCATCCATAGGTATCGAGTCATCACTAGAAGAGGAAGGCTTAGAAGAACTCCCTTTGGAAGTAGATGTTTGCAAACAAGCCTGAAGATTAGTATCACCTATCAAGGCATATGTCTTATTGTTATAAATAAATTTAACTTGTCTATGCAATGTAGAGGGGACAGCTTGCATACTGTGAATCCAAGGTCTCCGTAATAACAAGTTGTATGTTAGATTTCCCGACATAACATGGATAGGAGTAGGCAAAGTAACAGGTCCCACTGTGATGTGTAAGGTGATAATACCTAATGAAGACTTAGCCACATTATCAAAGCCTCGAATGGGACGAGAGTCAGGCTCAATAAGGGATGTATCCACATTCATCTTATGCAATAGATTAATGCTACACACATTAAGGCCAAAGCCATTATCTACCAGTGTTCGTCTTATATCAGTGTCATTTATGATAACCACAATCATCAAGGGATCATATTGTTGTTGAATTTCACTAGTAGGCAACTCATCTTGGGTAAACACAATTTGAGCTTTAGGATTCATCACAGAGTTAACCAAAGACACTATATTACTAGATGTATTAGGTGGAGGAACATTCAAATCTTTCAAGGCATCTTGTAACATTCCATGATGAGCAGAAGAAGTTTGGATCAAATCCCAAAGGGATATCTTAGCAGGGGTAGTTTTAAGTTGTTCTATGAGATCATAGTCCTTACTAAGCATTTGTGAAATATGAGGAGCTTGAGGAAGAATAGGTTGGGAAGGAGGAAGTGAAGTTGGGATAACTAGAGGAGGATTAGGTTGCCTATTGTTTCTTGTGTTATAAGTATGGGCAACCGCATGATAACTCTCTCTAGTTAGTTGCTTAGCATACTCATAAGGGCTCTTAGAAGAATAACCTCCTTGCACAATAATAATAGGTTTCTTAGGAGTGCAAAAAGAATCATTAGCATAACCACCTTGAACCACTAAGATAGGCTTATTTAAAGGTTGAGAATTTTGAGAAGGACAAGCACCTTGGACAGTGAAGAGAGGTTTGTTAGGTGTCTCATTCACATGTATCAAATTGATTGAGGATGGTTTAGAGGAATGAACAAAAGTGTTGGAAGAATTATTGATAGTCTTCTCTTGCACTAAAATCTTATCACGGATCAAATCAATTTTAGGAGAGAGACAAGGGATAGGCATTGATGTTCTAGTAGGAAGAGTAATACTAGGAAAGGTCATATCATCCTTTATCATCAAATGATCTATGTGGGGAATAAACTCTCTAGGAGAAGGATCAACATTACTCTCTAAAGTCTCACTTTTGAGAGGGAGATCTTTGAAAGACATGTTAACCATCTTGCTTTGAACTAGGGTTTCCTTATGAGTAGAACCAAGTTGGGGAGAGGGAGATGCTTTATTTTTAGAGGGAGAATAATTGAGATTCAAGGAAGGGGAGAAACTATCAAGGGAGTTTCCAATCTTGATTTCATCCCCTTTGGCTAGGGGTAGAGAATAATCTACACCTTCTTCTAATGGTTCATCCCAAATAGTGAAGTGGTTGAAAGGAATGTTTGAAGTATTGTCAATTTCGGGAGAGGAGATAACATTGTTTATTAATTCCTCATCCTTAGGAGGGAGAGCATCAATAGATGTGTTAAACTCATCCTCTTTCCTCAAAATATGTTCAATATGATCTTTAGGGGAGAGAGAATTAAGGAAATTGCTTATTATTTCATCTTCTTTCTCTAAGGGATGCTTATGGGTAAGACCAACTTTAGGAGAAGGGTAAGCATTTATCATTAATTCATCATCTCTAGTGGGAATTTTGTTGGAAAAGGAAAGGCCATCACTAGGAAATGTAGAGATAATGTCATCTTCTTGCACAAAAGGATCCTCATGAAGGGAGTGTTTTTTAGGAGACACAAAGGCATCAAGGGAATCATTCAACAAAGCATGATCATATCTATTAAAAGGTTTATCTTTTGATTCAAAAGGAGATATCTCTTCCTAGAGGGGATCATTGAAAACAACCATGTTACTAGATTTAGTGGAAGAGCTGATAGGAATGTACCCTTGAGAGGAATCATTCGACTTATCTTTCTCATCACAACGAAATGGCATAGTAACAATGTTTATGAGTTTTTGGTAAAATGAAGGTTTGGTATATTTAGGTTTCAAAAACTCATCTAAAGCTTCATCCAACTCATAATAATCACAGATATGAACATCTTGCAAATAAAAATCTGACATTTTGAAATTGCATAAAATTTAAACACACAATGCAAAGAAACACACTTTTTTTTTTTTTTTTTAATGAAAATGAAATGAAAACATACTAAATCTAGATCTAGATCTAAAAAATGCAATGCAAGAGGAAGCAATGATAGGTTCACGTCGGGTTCACCAAAATGTGTAGGGGAAAAAGCGAGACTAGGTTAACCTGCCCTAATCCTACCTTTTGACACACATTACGGAATACGAAAGAGCCTAGAGGTATCACACAGTTGGCTACTTCTTTTTGTGGAAGAGAGAGCCACGGGCTACCTATTAGGATTTCTATTCCTTTGTTGTAATTGAAAGATAAAATGATGCAAGTTCAATCCCTAACCCCAAAGTGCAAGTATGAACTAATAACGAGATTGCAGAATTGAACTTAAACAATGGAAAGCTGTAAACACAAGGACAAGACAAGAATGAAAATGCATACCCGGAGTTAAAATTTGACTGAAAATGTTTGGGACGGGGGCGCGGGCGCCATTGTCCTGATTCTGCCCCTGAAACTGCTGTTTTGCACTCTGGAAAAGCTGTCAAAAATGTTGAAAATGCTGTCTGTCAGGAGGACCAGGGTGCCCAGCGCCCCTGTCCCAGGGACCAGGGCGCCCAGCGCCCCTGTCCTAGCAGGACCAGGGTGCCCCACGCCCCTGTCCTGGTCTTTTGCTCTGAAATTTGGTATGGAGTTCTGTCTCGGCCTACTTCTTCCGGATCTGCAACTTGCAGCGTCGTCCAAGTCCTGAAACCTCCACTTATATCTGAAAAGGGTATGGGTGGCTATATAGGGTTTTGCCTTAGTCAAACCCTCGCTTCGATGATTTCCACCTCCATGAATAGCCAAGTTGTATTGTAAAAGTAATGTGTGTGCAAACCTTGTGTGTGTGCAAGATCCTAAAATGCAAGAAAGCAAACTAGAGCAACCTAGAAAGTAAACCCTAATTGCTTGTAAATGATAATGTAAATGCTCTAAATCAAGATGCAAAGTGATCTAAAGCATGAATAAAGGATATATTGAAGCTTATGCAAAGACATGAAAACAACATGAAATCATACCCAACCCCAAAGGGAGGAATACAAGCCAATCTTCAGTCGGTAATCTCCTATTGCTCTTCAATGTCTTCAAAGCCCTAAATGAATGAATGAAATTGATGAATTCTTGATGGATGGATGTTGAATGTTGTTGAAGTCTTCAAAGATCTGCTCTTTCGCTGCATAGAAGGTCCTCGAAAGCCAAAATTCCCATCCTTTCAAATGAAGAAAGAGAGCTCTTATATATGAAACCCTAGGTCTTAATTTCGACTTTTGGCCGACCTAGAGATTGAATATCCCACCAATTTCTTGGGGTTAAGCTTTATTTTATGATTGGACCGCGCTCCTAAAATTGCGGGAAAAATGTCCGGGACCATGTGCACTCCGGGCACCATGGTCCTCTCCGGGCGCCATGGTCCCGACAACTTTTCACCAAATTTTCAGGGCCGTCGGATATGATGATTTTAGAAAGAATCCCGAAGTTACAGGTGATTTCGAGATGTTTTGACCCCCAAAATCAAGCCCCCAAGTTCAAAATAGGACCTAATTAGGGTTTTTGATTAAATGATGTATAGGAGGAATAAAATGAAAAGGGCACACTTTAATGAAAGGGCCCAACTTTATGATGTGGGAGATGATAAAATAGAACCTTAGACCTAATTAATTTGATTAATTAAGTGCTAAAGGGGAAATGCAATGCAAAATGCAAAATGCGCCAAGGCGGGTGCTAAACTAGGTGTGAAATTGTACCACCCTAGCAAGTGCGTACAATTTACGACGCTACACAAACTTATTTAACATCTCATTGATATACTTGGTTTGAGAAATGAAAATACCATCTTCTGACTATGTCACTTGAAGACCAAGGAAAAATTATATCTCACAAATGATTGACATCTCAAATTATTTATGCATTTCTTTTACAAATCTCTTACAAACATTATCATCTCCTCCAAAAATGATATTATCAACATACACGTCAAATATTAATAGTTTATCAACTTCAACTTTGAAATACAGATTTTTATCTATTGTCTTTCTTGAAATTCTACTACAACAAGTATATCTCCAACCTTGCATACCAAGCTCTAGGATCTTGCTTAAGTCCATATAGTGCCTTCTTGATTATGCAGACTATATCTGAACCTTCTGAAAACTTAAACCCATCCAATTATTCAATATACACATCTTCTTCAAGTTTTTTATTCAAGAATGTTGACTTGACATCCATTGGATATACCTTAAATTTTTGATACACAACAAATGAAAGATACATCCTTATAGCTTCCATCCTAGCTACCAGAGAAAAAATCTACTCAAAGTCTACACCTTCAACTTGTGAATAGCCTTTACAAACTAGCCTTTCCTTGTTCCTAGTGACCTTTCCATCTTCATTCAGCTTATTTTGGAGCACCCATTTTTTTCCTATCACATTATTTTCCACTGGTCTAGGTACCAATTCCCATGTCTAGTTCTTTTCTATTTGATTCAACTTCTCTTCCATTGCTTTCATCCAACCTTCATCCTTGCTAGCTTATGCAAAAAAATTTGGCTCCACTTGAGAGAAAATAGAAATTTGCTTGTTCACTAGTCTCAACAAGTCTTCTTGTCTAAACTCCCTTGTCTTTGTCTCCAATGATTTGATCTTTTGAATGTTTCTTTTGCACATACTTTGCAGGTGTCTTAGATGCTTGTTCAAGTTTCTTCTCTTTTGTATTTGTCTTTTCTTTGTCTTCTATAAATTCCTTCTCTTCTACAACAACAAGAAAATCTTCTATCTCAACCTTAGGTTCAAGTGCAACATGATTCCATTCTTCACTCACTTTGACATTCATACTTTCCATAATCTTCTTTAGTTTCCTTCATCTGATATTGCATCATACTTTCCCAAGTCTTCTTTATATCTTCTTATGTAGAACTTACTTCCAAATATTCTAAAATACTTGACAATAGGTGCTCTTCCATGACATAGCTCATAAGGTGTCTTTTTAAGATTCACTCTTACTTGTACCTTGTTAAGAATATACACAATAGTATGCACAAATTTTGAATACACATTAGGTAGGTTAGCATCTTTCAACATAGTTCTATACATCTCAATATTAGTACCATTCTTCTTATCAACAACTCTATTTTTCTGAGGAGTCCTAGGTGCAATTAATTGTCTTCTAATACCATGTTCTTCACAAAATCTTGCAAATTTATTTTCAGATGTAAATTCTCCTCCTCTATTAGATCTCAAACACTTGATTTTAGCATCTATTTGATTCTCAACAATAGATTTGAATTTCTTAAATTTATCAAATGCTTCAAACTTCTATGTTAATAAATTAGCCCATGTCATTCTAGAATAATCATCAATAAGAAGCATAAAATACCTTTCACCATTGATCCCTCTTGTCCTTGAAGGTCTTCATAGGTCTATATGAATCAATTCCAAAGGTCTTGTGGTATAATATTCCGTGTTCTTGAATCTATTCTTTGTCTGTTTTCCCATCTAATATCCCTTTCACAATGTATCAACAAGTTTGATAGTATTTGGTAAATCTCTCACAACATGAGTTGAATGGATCTTCACCATGTTGTCAAAGTTGACATGTCCCAACCTTTTTGTTCCATAACCAACATTAATTGCTTTGTGCCAACAAAAAAACTACTTCTTTTTTCCTTCACATAGTAGGCATTACCATTTGTTCATATTGCTTTTGCAACCAATCTTTTGGAACCTCCTTTTCTAATCTCACATCCAGTCCCATGAAATATGAGATTGTAGCATTTATTGCACATCTAACTCACATTCAAAATATTATGTTTCAACCTTTTAACATAATAAGCATCATCTATCTTATGCTTAACATCAATAGTTATGGTTCCTTGACCATATATAGGTGTTGCCTCCTTGCCAACAAACCTTGCTGATCTACCATCATACTTTTCAAAACCTATGAACTTTGTTCTATTGCCCATCATATAATTTGAGCATCCAGAATCAATTATCCAAGATTTAGGGTCCACTTTTGCATGCAATGTAGTTTTCATGGTCATTGAAATTTCACTGTTATTCTCATCATCCGAAGTACCAGACCTTTCACTATCCTTTTCTTTTATGGCTAAAACCAATGATTCTTCATTTGAATCATCACCATCTTCACATTCAGAGGAGTAGGTCTCCATTGAACAATAACTAATTTTAGATTTATCTTTGTCATCTACTCTTTTGTTTTTGTCATCTCTCCTATAATTATTTGTTCTCTTGTTATCATCATCTAACCTCTTATAGTTATCCTCCTTGAAAGTACATCTAGAAGCATAATTACCAATTTTTACACTATTAAAACATTTAAAGGGCAACATGCCTTTGTATTATCCGGATCCTTTCTTTAGTATTCTCACAAAGTTTCCTTCCACTTTGTCCATGTCATTAACATTGCTTGATTCAAGTTCATCTTCAATATTCTTGGTAACTTTGAATGTTGCTTCCTTCTTCTCATTGCACTGCTCACCAAGTTTTTCAATCTCAAACATAAAGAGTGATCCATAAAGTTGATCCAAGACATATTTATCCATATCAAGACTCTCTTAAATGGCAATATTCTTAGCCTTATATCTTTTAGATAGTGTTCTCATTACTTTTCCTACAACTTCATTTTCTTCCATAATTCCACCAATACCTTTGATTGCTTTGAATACCTCATTTTCCCATTGCATGTAACTTTCAATGTCCTCATCTTTAGACGTTCAATTTCTCAAATCTATGTTTTAGATTCTACAATTTGACTTTCTTGGTCTTCTTGTCTCCTACATAAATGATGCTCAGTTTCTCCCAAATTCGCTTTACACTTGTGCATCCATTGATCTGTCACTCAAATTACTAAGAAGCATACTTCTATCCCTGGAATTATTTTTATAATTCTTGATCTCATCAAGAGTAGTAGGACCACCTTGTGCAACAACATAACTAGTTTCAATAATGTCCCATATACCAAGCAACAAAGAGTTAAAATGATATTTCATCCATGACTTCCAAGTAGAGTAATTTGTGCCATCAAAGATCAATTCCTTTAATTAGACTTCCTACGCCATCTTAGACCTTCCTCAAGCGGTTAAGCTTATCTTAGAGGAACCTTGCTCTAATACCAATTGTTGAACACAACACAAGACTGAGAGCAGGGGGGAGTGAGGGGGAGAGAGGGGTGAATCAATCCAGACCTTAAAATAACTTATAATATTTTAAACTTCAAGCCACATTTAACTTATCTCTGCAATTATGAAACATGAAAGCACAAAGCACAACACACACAAGAACACTAAATTTATGTGGAAAATCAAAGGAGGGAAAACCATGATGAGAATTACATAAGATGAAAATTGGTTAAAAAATTTTAGGCTTAAGGATAAGGAGCTCACTGGACCTGATTGGATTTGTCAAACTAAGGTGCACAACCTTAGGGCAAGATACAAAGGACTTGCATTATTAAAGTACACTACTCCATGGAAAGATACAAAGAACTACATAGACTATCAAAGGACACGATGTCTTCTAGTAGGTACAAAGAAATAATGAATTGCAATGAATAAAATCTCTTGATCATGAAACTATCCTTGAACCCACTATATCAAGAAAACAATATCATGGAAAACATCTCTACCTGATTCACTGTCTCAACATACTGCCACACTGAAGATATGATCATCAAATCTCATCACAAATTGAAATTCATACTTTTTCTACTTGCATATCAATCACATCTAATTCACAACAATACACACACCACATCACACATCCACACTTCCATTTATACAAGGTTACTCATTGAAACCCTCAACTAGATTGGCCATAGATAGAAGATACATGAATTACATAAAGTTGGCCACCTAGACCAAAAATACATAATGTGGTCCACTCTAGGAGATAAAGGGTACCCAAATGCATCTTCCTAAGTCAGTTCCAATGAAAAAAACACACTAGAACATCATCCAACATCGACATCAACCAGAACATTTAGAACAAAAATAAAACACGTTAACCAATCGGCCCAAAATAATCACCCAATGAAAAATACTAAATGCATATCTACACATGCCATGGTGAGACCCATATCAACATTCTAACTCATCCTCCAATGCATATCTAGACCAAAATGGTTTGATCCAAATAAGATACACCACCTGAGTTAGCTGAAGATCAATACAACTGACATCATAGAACATATAACAACATAACTCACTTGTTGATCAAACCAACACTAGAAATGTGAACTAGAATAATGCACGAACCATATGAACATGTTCACCAAGTTGCAACACTTGAATCAACACAACAAAGCAATACATAGCATTCTCCAAACTAGTCTTGATAGACAACCTCACTATCAACAAACCGCCACAACCAACTACCTCATTTGAGCAATTGGGGACCTAAAAAAATGATAGTGCAACATCCATAGAATGTAGACATTATATCTATAACTGTAAGCCATCATCATCAAGAACTAGAGGAATTTAAAGATTTCTTCCATGGAGACATTTAAATATCATTTCCTGCATATTGAGACTTCCTCTACACCAATCTTCCAAAAACACCTCATACTTACTCAACATCTCAACTAGACAACATAACAACATTGTAACACTCATTTATAGACCATCTACAACATCCACACAAATACAACTACCACACACAGTGACATCAATGACAACACCAAACAGGTTGACATCAATGACAACATAAGCAACACAACTCAAATTTCCAATAGTTTTGATAGAAAAATCCAAGTCAACTTAAAACTAAGAAATTTTTTAAGAAGGGGGAGGTTTTAAACCCACTTCACCTTAATCATAGAAAAACACACCTTCAACTTTGTTAAAGGGAATTTATTTTCTAAGAGTTTTATTTCATAAAAATATCCATGCAAATGTAATTTAGTTTATCGATTGCACCACGTGGAGCTTGAATGACAAATACCATGTAATGGGAATAGAATGAAGAACCATCTTAATGAGAGAGTGAACCATCCTAAAAAACTAAGTCATCTATAATGCCACACCAATAGTTTCTTTTTAAATTTTATAAGAGTCTCCTACCAAAGATCTAAGTATGCCATGCTAGTGTTGAAAGGAATCCCTAGATATTTAGTTAGGAAATTAGCTACCTTGGGCTTTGATACAAGATGGAATTCCTCAAGATGTATCAAAAAAGATACTCGACTTTTTCAGTATTAATGGCCTAGCCTAAAACCTTTTCATAATTCTTAATAATAAATTTGAAAGTTTGAGCCTATGTCACAACTACAATGTCAAAAAGAAAAGTAGCATTTGCATCCTATAAATTTGTTAAAGGCTCAAATATTCCACAACTTTGATGCCTAACATAACCCTTAAAGAATGTCACAACTATATTGCTTATGACAAAATAATGATAAATAAATTTCAATGATGATAAAGTAATCCTATGAGCAATAAGATATATGCAAATAAATTATAAGCTCATCACATAATCATCAATTTTTATTTTTTATTTTTGCTTTTTGACCTAATCAACAAGATTGGATTTTTTTTTGCAATGATTTTTACTCCAAAAATTAAAATGCAAAGAATAAACCCTTGTTAAAATTTTGAGAGATTTCTAAAAATGTATTTTTTTTAGAAAAATACTTTGATTTGAGCTCTAGAAAGCATATTTAAGGAAACACCCTAATTTTTAAAGATCTAATTTTTTTTCATCAAAATTAAAAGCACAAATAATAGGCCCCATTTAGAATTTTGAGAGATTTCTATAAATATAATGACACTTAAAAGGGGTAAAAATTTATTCAAACCCAAAAGAAATACAAAGCACGAGCATTAAACACCCTGTCAATCTCAAGTAATTGGTTCAAATTTTGAGATATATGTGGGGGTAATCGTCTCCTATCCATAATATTCCAATTGAGAATTTGATCAGAGGCCCATTTGGCCAAACAATCTGCATTCCATTCTCACAGGATATGACTGAAAGTCATAGATTCCAAGGAAGAACACAAATGAAGAATCTATTTAATAACCAAAGCTAGATGCCAACAAACATCATGTAACCTCTATTTGTTCAACAAAGTCACAACCACCTAAGAATCAGATTCACAGATGATATTTCTCCACCCTAGATCACAACCATGCTCCATAACATATAAAATGGCAAGAGCTTACATTAAATTGTTAGAATGCAAACCCTTGTAGACAAAAAAGATAAACTAAACAATTCCAGAGCTATCTTGCCCAATTCCACCAATACCGACATGACCAGGATTTCCATGAGATGATCTAGCGGTGTTGATTTTCAGAACTCCCTGAGGAGGAGGGAACCAATGCCTCTCCCTACTTATCTTTCAAAGAGGATGTCAACATCTATTATGCATGACCTGTCCAACAATCCTCAAAACATTTCCCTAAAGAGGAAGATTGAGGTTATTACAAAAAGCATCTCTTGGATCCACATGTTCAGCCAAATCACACTTTGTTGAGACAGTTTCTCCAAGAGTGTAGAATTTTCCACCCCAAATACTAGACAACCATCTTTACATCTTGACAAATCTTGTGATTCCTCTCCAACCAAATATGTCAAATAATGAAGGTAGGTCCAAGAGCCCATACAAGTTGAAGATAAGTAGTCTTAATTGGAGCCTTACCCCATTGAGCAAAAAACTTAGCCAATGAGGAAACATTCTAGCAAGCTTGATTCCACACGCCCCACCATAAGTGCCAGATTTACCTAGAGAAGGAACAATGGAAGAAGAGATGAGAGACACTCTCCTCACTATTACAACACAAAATACACCTCGAGGGACCTTGGAACACGTGCTTGCAAAAATTATCCCAAGTAAGACATTGATTTTGGACCACCAACCACATGAAGAAGTTGCACTTGGGCCAAGCGAATTTGTTCCACTCTCATTTACACCAAGGAACCTCTATACCTCCAAACATTTGTCTATCAACCTCCACATATCCCATGGAAACAGAGTACTTATCAGACGAATCACTACCCCAAGCTAAGACATCATGCCCAACCAAGGAATTGCATTCACGAGAAGCAAGAATCTGAGCCAACTCTTTCCCATCCTCCTCTGATCCACCTAGTGGCTATTCAGTAGAGTGCTTCCATCTGTAGCCAACAGCCTGACTAAATTTACGATCCACCTTATCCCAACCAACCTTAGTAAAAATATCACAAAGGGGCTAGAGGTACGGATACATAGTCAAGATAGGAGGATTACCATCCTAAGAATCCAATCAAAAGAGGGCCTTAGAACCCAAATTACAAATCCAAAAAATACCATCCTTAACCAACTGATCCCCCATCTTTAGAGTATTCCAGATCATAAAGCCCCTTCCCTCCAAAGGGTATCGAGGAATATCTAGAAAGTTAACACCTTTATGATACTTGTGAGTGAGAATACGCACCCAAATTTGATGTTGACTAGTGCACCAACACCAATATAACTTGGCAGCTATAACTTTCCCATTCAAAATAGCAAAATGATGACCAAGCCCCACCACCCCGCTTGGCCTACATAAGGAATCCCACTTCACTAAATTCCACTCAACAGTTTGCAAATTACTACTCCAAAGAAACTATCATGAGAGAGCATCATATTCCCTAAGGAAATACATAGGAGTTGCTTGAACAAAACACTTGTAAATAGGAAGAGCTTCAATAATAGATTGAAGAAGAGTCACTCTAGCAGCAGTGGATAACCAATGATGAGTCCAATGAGTGACCTTTCCACGCATCTTGTCAAGAAAATTTTGCCAAGAAGCCTTGAGTTGCCTACCAACAGTAAGAGGAATACCCAGATAAATAAAGGGAAGAGAACAAATTTGAAACCACAAAATATGAGTGATCTTCTGAATAGCCCCAAGGGTATTAAAAAAGAAGATAGAAGATTTTTGTTCATTGACTTTTCAGCCCGAAGCAGCAAGATAAGTATCCAACATCTACTTAAAAGATTTAGCTTTCGAAATATGAGCAATCCCCATAAGAGAAGTGTCATCAACAAACTAAAGATGAGAGAGCTTTGGCAATCCATTGCCCCAAATCCAACCGTGAATCATGCCTTGGGAAACCTTAGGCTTAAGAAATCTTCCCAGACCCTCAACCATAATAATAAATAAATAAGGGGAAAGAGGATCTCCTTGGCGAAGGCCCCTAGAAGCCCCAAAGAGCTCAAAAGTTTCATAATTCATAATAATAGAGAAAGATGAAGAGGTAAGACAACTCATTACCCAACTAACCCTCTCTAGACTAAAACCAAAGTCAAGGAGGACTTTTTGCAAAAAATGCCACTTAACCCTATCATAGACTTTGGCCATATCCAATTTGATAAACATAGATTTCTCCTTGGAAGTTGCCATAGAGTGCATGAATTCGGAGGCAACCACAACCCCATCCAAAATTTGTCTCCTAGCCACAAAACCCCCTTGCTCCTCCAAGATCAAAGAAGGGAGACAAACTTTAAGCCTCTTTGCAATCAATTTAGTAATGATTTTGTACACCACATTACAGAGAGAAATTGTCCTAAAGAAGTCTAGATAGTCAACACCATGTTTTTTTTTAAAATGAGAACAAGGAAAGTAGAGTTCAAAGCCTAAAGCATTTGTTTACTGCAAAGAGATTCCCGAACAACCTTTAACAAATCCAAATTAATAATATCCCAGAATTTTTGAAAAAAATCTACTGGAAAACAATTCGAGCCTAGAGCTATGCCCCTATTCATTCCAAAAACAACCTCTTCCAATTCACATAGAGATATCAGACGAATTAGGGAATCATTCATCTCATTATTGACCAGGGAGGGGATACAAGCTAGGATCAAATCTTCCTTAATTTCTGTAGGAGGATAATCTTAAAAATACAAAGAAGAATAAAATTGTCTAGCCTCCTGAGACAAGGCCTATGAAGAAGATAGGCAGATACCTTTAGAATTAACCAGAGAAGAAACAAAACTCCTATTTCGATGAGCTTGCACAAAATGATGGAAGAAAGCAGTGTTCTTGTCCCCTTCCTAAAGCCAATGATTCCAAACCTTTTGCTTCCAAAAAATCTCCTCGAAGAGTTCCCATTCCTCCACCTCTCTCACAACCTGAGATTCAGCTCTTCCTAAAGCATCTGAAAAACCAAATCTTGGATTTGGCAAGTAATCATATCAAGACGCACCTGAGAATTCCTCTTCATAGACTGAAGGTTACCAAAATACTACTGATTCCATTTCTTTTAAGGTGATACTTGACATATTGCAACTTCTAACAAAGAAGTACATAACAGTTTCATAAATAGGGCCTCCATCTTTCCACCATTGGGCCACTAGATCATGCAAAGAAGAATCTTGAAGCCACATAATTTGAAACTTAAAGGGGGATTCTTAGGAGCTGTAAAAGATGTCGCAACAAATTTAAATGGCCAATGATCACAAACCCTCCAGTCAAGAATCTCAGAGCTTGTAGACAAATTCCCACCCACCCAAAAACAAGAAACAAGAAACATGTCAAGTCGTTTAGAGATAGCTTCCTCCCCACTTCATATATTATTCCAAGTAAAAACCCCATTAAAAGGTTTGACATCAACTAAATCAAGGGAGTCCATATTAGCACAAAAGAGATCAGAAGAAGGACCCAACCAAGACAATCCTCCTTGCTTCTCCTCCAAACTCAAAACTGAATTGAAATCACCATCTAAGACCCATGGAAGATAAGGAGCACATGATCTCACATACCTTATATGAGACCAAAGCCAATTTCTCCCTCTGAAATCAATAGGAGAATAAACATTAGTAAGCATAATAAGCTCCCCAAATTCAAAACTAGAGGCGGCCAGAGAGAGTAGAATGACTCAAAATCCACCAAAGAGGAACAATCTTCCTTGGATCCCAAAAAAGAGCCAAACCTCCAGAACACCCCTGGGAATCAATGCATTGACACTGACCATAACGCCAGATACCGAAGGTACAGTGAAGCATAAAATCAACTGAAAGCTTAGTCTCCTAGATGCAAAATATATCCAGAGAGTGGACTACAACCAAATCATGAATAGTCTTTTGTCTAGGGATGCTATTCAACCCCCATACATTGCAAGATGGAATGATCATTGAAGAGGTTGGGAAAAGTGAGCGTCAATGGGTTTGATAGACCCAGATTCCACCAACAACACTCCAAGATTTTTAATTTTCTCATGATCCTTCTTGCGACCACTTTTAGAAAAGTTCTCAAAGGAACCCTTCTTAAGGGGACATTGTTGCAAACCCGGAGTCTGAGAATTCTCTTTGTCTCTACCAGATGCTAACACCTCCTTAGCCAGGTTTGAAAAAACTATATCATCCTCCATAAGATCTCCAGACTCGCCAGACTCACATAGGACCTAACCAACCAGAGACCCTTGAGAGTTTCGTTGGCCCTACAAAGGTAGAAGATCCTGACTAGACCCATGCTCTTGAAAAAAATCAAAACCCATAATAATAGCCCCTTAGACAACATCAATTGGATTCCCTTCCTCCAGAGCCAAGGTTTCTAACACCTCAAACCAGTTGAAGCCCTCATCAGTTTGTTTGTCCCTAAAGGATCTCTTATGTCCTCGCCTCTTTTCCTAAGGCTTCACAAGAACAAAACCATTCTTATCCAAGCCACCCTCCACCACAATGAACTTTCCTTTCTCTCCATTATCCAAATTTGATGTCAGAGTAGAAGAAGAATTATTAGGACCTGAAGTTTTATTAATCTTAAGACATTGCCTTTGAAGATGACCATACTCATGACAAATCTGACAGTGAAAAGGAATAGACTCATAATCTAACTATTGAACCCAAGATGAAGAGACAAGATAAATTTCCAAAGAATCCGATAAGGGATTGTTCAAATCAATCTCAACACAAATACATGCAAAAAAAATTACCTTTCTATCCAAGTTTTGTTGAGCAACTGCAGCCGGTTTACTAAGCAAAGCAACAATTTGTTGCAAAATATCCTCTCTCCAAAACTCCAATGGAAGGCGAGGTAGACAAACCCAAATAGGAACCCTCGAATGTAATTCTTTAGCCAAATTAAAACCCACATGCCAAGGTTCTTAGAACAAACTCACATGGTTATAAAAATACAACCCTCTGTCAAAAACACGGTTCCTATCAACTATGCTAGAAAAAAACAACCATAATGTAACTATTCGTAGGCAACAAAATCTCCATCTCACCCTCAACCTATCATGATTGATGAATCAAAGACTCCAACACTGACAAAGAAATTTGGATCCCAATAAATTTGCAAATGAGAGCATGTTGGCTCCAATATGATACATCCTCCATAACCGACTCTAGAGAAAGTACCAAAAATAGATGATCCTGACTCTAAGGAAAGCAACCATTGACCTTCTTCAGGGACCGTCATCCATATAAAATGAATCTACTATATTTGCATGCACACCTGACAAGGACCCATTGTGAGCCATAGCATCAACTACCACTAAGATAGAAGAAACACTTTGCTCCTCCATAACCTGACACACCAACCACAAAACCAAAACCAACAATGGGGAACTCCAAAATGGAGAGACAAACAACCATGCCCCACAAACACTAAAAAAAAAAACTGACACCTAACAACCACAACCCCCTCACAACCCCAAATGTGCACTCTAAAACTCCCCACCCCAACCCAAAAGCAACCAGCCACAAATCAAAAGAAATGACCAAGGCACGAGTGCCCTATCCCAAAACAACATCGCCCTTGCAGAACAATAGCGCCATCCTTCCCCATAAAGAACTGTTTAATTTTTTCAACCATTTCCATAAATATAATAAAATATTAAAAAATTACTGATTTTCTCGCAAAATCTATTTTTCATGAAAAATATAAAAAAAAATTATAAATAATTAAAAAATGATTAGAAAAAATTGAATTTTAGGCTAAAATCTTCATATATAATTTTGAATCCATAGAAAATAGTTTTATGCACAAATTCACAACCTTTTGTGAGATATGATCAAATCATTGCAAAACCCTAATTTCCAAATATCTATTTTTTTGTTAACTATTTTTTATCAAAATTAAAAGAACAAAGAACAAAGCCCCCCTATAATTATAAGGGATTTCCATGAATATAATAAAATCTAAAAATATCACTGATTTACTCCCAATTTTTTTTTTAATAAAAAATAATAAAACAATTATGAATAATTCAAAACTAATTTAAAAATTCTAATTTTCAGACTTAGAACTCCTTATACCATCTACAACTTATAGAAAACTTTATGTGGAAAAAATCGCATCTATTTGTGAGACATGATCAAATCTTTCCAACAATATAGGGTGATAAAATCTACGAAAATACATGTCTAATAAACATCCTAGTTCCACCAAGCATGCCAAAATGTATATGTCAAATTTGAACTCTTCAATATTGTAAATCCTAACAAGATTCAACCACAAAACCCGAGATCTACAACAAAATTCAAGGCAACATCAATGAAGAGTCATAAAATATACATACCATTTGCACATTGAATGGGTTTGATCTTCATTATTCTCCTATCTCCATTGATCTTGCTTTGGTATATTTTCTCTCATATTTTTATGCTTGCACAAGAGCTCAATGGTGAGCGGATGTGTGGTTGTGATGATGTATGCTTGATTGCAATGTAGGATATGATTTTGATAGAATGTATGTATGCTTGAACACTTGATCCGGAAATGAGGAGACAATGCCTCTTTTTATAGAGATCATCCTAAAAATGGAGGAAAGGATTAAGAGGTGAAAATATAAATGATCGAATAGGATTGAAGGGTAGGCAGAAGAAATAATAAAATAAAGGGAGTGGTTAAGATAAATGGTTGGAAAAAGCTAAATGAATTAATTAAATAAATTAAAGAACTTATTTAATTAATAGAGGGAGGGGCTACATATATTAAATAAATAAATTATTTATTTAATTTGAAAAAATAGAATTTAAATAAATAAAAAATATTTATTTAATTAGGATAGGACAATTTTAGTTGCCTACAGCTAGGATCATCCTTAAAGAATGTTGCTTGCCGAAGAAATAATCCAAATATTTTTCCATAAGAATTAGAAGATAAGGAGATAGAGGAATTTTTTATCGTAACCTTCATAAGGAGAGAGGGGATTCATTTATCCTAACCTTCTACAATTTAAATAAAAATATTTATGTGTTATGAGTAATCAACATTGAAAAGATAACATGTAATTGTGCTCAAAATCCATTTTATCAAGAGTGAAAAAAATTTAAAAGCACTCAAAACTACTTCAAAAAGAGGTCAATCCACTTTGTTATGAGCCTTAACTAAAACCATGTTAATCACCATACCCAAATAATTTTGAGATTTTAATGAACAAGAGCTGCATGCACTACTATTATTCCAAAGAGTCTCATGTTTAATTATAATATCACCCTAGATTCCGCATCCATGAGTAATGCATCCTTACTCCAAAGAGATCAAATTAAGGACTATCTCTTCAACCTTTCCACACTTTTTAGGATGACTTTTTCAATAGGAGTGAAAAATGTGCATTCAAACGCCTAGAAAGATTCATGTCTTTTTACAGAAGCATTAAAAAATTGAATGATATCCTCACCTATGATGTCTTAGAAAGTTTATGTGATACATCCTTCCTCCAAAGAGATCAAACTAGGGACTATCAATTTCAACCTTTCTAAACTTCTAGGATGACTTTTTGAATAGGGGTGAAAAAAGTGCATTTAAACTCCTAGAAAGCTTTATATCTTTTTAAGGAAGCATTAACAAACTCATTGACATGCTCACCTATGATGTCCTAGAAGGTTTGGAATTTTTTTTTTAAGCCCTTCTAAAATTGGGACCCTATCACACTAGGATGTTTATTCAATATATCCCTCATATTTGTTTTATTGTTGAGTGATACTTGTAAGATCTAAAGGACATGACCGTGAACCTAGTTTTCTCCTTTGATGATAGTTTTCTAGTATTTGCATCATCTCCTTCGGTACAGGTGTTCCATTTTGTCCTCCACAAGGCTTATTAGATGTTACCTTTACAATTCTACTTAATAATCTTATGTAGAAAATTCTATTACTCAACACCAACAAGGAACCAATGCGCAAAAATAGATAGGTGATTCCTCAATACCCCAAAAATCCCTACAAGACCAAAATATCTTTCACAAAAGAAAATAAAAATAAGAAATTACATAATTAGAATGCATTTATTGAATATATAAATATACAATGAGGGTTCCTTTCTTATAAAGGCAAGATGAGAGGTAGGATTACACAAGATGTTGACATGTGTCCTAATCCTATTCAATAAGACAAGTACCCTTGATACACAAATTAAATGTATAGACAAATACAAGTAAATGAGGTGAACATGTCCCCATCATAGGTAACTTCTATAATGATACCTAGGACCTAAGTAAACTTAACACGTGAATAGGTGGACCACTAATAACTAGTTAGAAAATAACCTTATTCACACTAATAATGTACAGGTTCTAATTTTCATAATCCTATATTCCCTCATATTCTTTCACGGATTTGAGAATACCTTTGTAAGAACCCATGTCTATATCCTCAAAAGGAAATAAATTTTATTTAATGAAAATGTTGTTGGCATTTGGCATAATTGATGCAAATCAGGTCATGCAATTGAAGTTGGATGATTGCACTGGTAAAGGATAGAAGTCTATTTGTGATGAAGAGATTGAGATTATATGAATAGATGACATGATCAGTTATTTATATTTTCATTGGTGGCAACTAATGTTCCTGATGTTTTGTTTTATCATCTAAGTGATTTGGTTTATCGGAAGATAGGGTTTATCGACAGTGAGCTAAAGTCTATGAAATAGGACTTTAACCGATAAAGAAGAATTGTTTTGATTGGATCTATATATTGGCGATGATTGGTGATTTGCAGTTTGAATGGTGAACTTGTATCATGGAAAGGTGTTTATGACCAGAAGTAGAACTTGTGATGATTACCGGAAGGCATGTTTCAATTTCTGATGAAGTTTTCCTAAGGTTTTAGTAGGGTTTAAGGACCGGTGAAGAAATCATCAAACTGGTAATGATTTATGTTATGACAGTGATTGACAACGAGTCTACTTAAAGTTGGTAACATGACACAACATGCGTGAAAAATTTAATAGCTGATTTGGCACGATTTAAGGAAGATTTTCTTGGGAATCAATGAAATGCTTAGTAGAGTGTTTTGAGAATACAGATCAGATTTTCGTGATGAGTTATGATCAATCAATGATTGATATTGCATTGCAATTTGTGTAATGATCTGGATAGCGATCTACGATGATCTTTTGTGATCTTATTATAAATTCATGATGTAATTAGGTTTTGTGGCCGACCTAGTTGAGATGGCTATTTAGGTTGACACAGTTGATGTTTATTGTGTTGGTGGTCTTAAATAATGTGTTAAGCTATCTAAGCGAAGTGTGAAATCTTCCTGAGAGTTGCAAAGTGCTGTGTATAATTGGATCTAATCAAGCAAGAAAAGAAGTGCAAGTAACATATCATTTTCTTACTGTTGTTCCCTAATAGTTGTGACAGGTTAAATCCTTTGTCCAAGTAGGTTCTAACATGCCTTAAAAATTTAAGTCCCCTAACAAGGTCGCTCTCAAAAGAGTGTTAAATCCTCTCACGAGGTTGATCCTAATAGATCATCAATCTCCTAATCGAGTTACAATGTCAATCCCCTAACCGGGTGACTCCTAACAAGGTCTGCTCTTAACTAGGCGTATTGTAAGATTCTAACAAGGCTAAGCTCCTAACATGGCATGCTTCGAAAGAGTACAAATATTTATGGGTGCCAATCCCACCGTGGCTTTTTCCCTATTTGGGTTTCCACGTCAAAAAATTACGATGTTCATGTGTGGAATGTTTTTCATGTGATGTTCTTGTTTATATTTCATTTCATGCATCATTTCCGAGACACCGGTTATGATGTTTTATCATAAGTTTATCAGAGGTTACCAGTATTGATAAGAAGTTGTTTGAGAAATTATTTGATATCATTAATAAGGTTTATGAGTTGGTAATTGATCGAGTTTATATGATTACTAAGGTAGTGAAAGTATTGGTAAATGATTTGATTAATTTGTTAAGCAAATTTGATAAAGAGGTTATTAGATCTGATTGCAAAAGTTGATATATTTGTTGAATGGTTTCAGATTTGAGATAAGCTGAAATAAGTTTGATTTTGAGTTAAAGTTAGAATTGGTCTTAATACTGATTCACCCCCCCTCTTAGTATTAACCGGATCCTCATAGGCTTAATAAATGTCTCTTCATTTGCATTCAATATCATTCATCCATCTTTAGGGAGAGAATATATTTAAAAGGCCACGTAGTCTCTCTCTTTCTTTCTCATTTGGGCTTCCTTCTCTCTCCTTTGAAGATATATTTTTAATGGGTACCTAACATGACCTCATCACTAGGATCTATTTCTAATTCTCCCTAAGTTGCACTTAAGGGGATTGTTGGTATAATATTAAGCTTCAACTAACCATAATGCCAGATACTGGAGGTACAGTGAAGCATAAAATCAACTGAAAGCTTAGTCTCCTAGATGCAAAAGATATCCAAAGAGTGGACTACAACCAAATCACAAATAGTCTTTTTTCTAGGGATGCTATTCAACCCCCATACATTCCAAGATAGAATGATCATCGAGGAGGTTGGGAAAAGTGAGCGTCAATGGGTTTGACAAACCCAAATTCCACCAACAACACTCCAATATTTTTAATTTTTTCATGATCCTTCTTGCGACCACTTTTTAAAAAGTTCTCAAAGGAACCCTTCTTAAGGGGACATTGTTGCAAACCCGGAGTCTAAGAATTCTCTTTGCCTCTACCAGATGCTAACACCTCCATAGCCAGGTTTGAAAAAACCATATCATCCTACATAAGATCTCCAAACTCACCAGAATCACGTAGGACTTGACCAACCAGAGACATCTGAGAGTTTCATGGGCCCTGCAAAGGTAGAAGATCCTGACGAGACCCATGCTCTTGAACAAAATCAAAACCCATAACAATAGCCCCTTAGACAACATCAATTGGTTTCCCTTCCTCCAGAGCCAAGGTTTCTAACACCTCAAACCAGTTGAAGCCCTCATCAGTTTGTCTGTCCCTAAAGGATCTCTTATGTCCTTGCCCCTTTTCTCGAGGCTTCACAGGAACAAACCAATCCTTACCCAAGCCACCCTCCATCACAATGACCTTTCCTTTCTCTCCATTATCCAAATTTGATGTCAAAGCAGAAGAAGAATTATTAGGACCTGAAGTTTTATTAATCTTAAGACATTGCCTTTGAAGATGACCATACTCATGACAAATCTGACAGTGAAAAGGGGATAGACTCATAATCTATCTGTTGAACCCAAGATGAAGAGACAAGATAAATTTCCAAAGAATTCGACAAGGGATTGTTCAAATCAATCTCAACACAAATGCATGCAAAAAAATTACCTTTCTATCCAAGTTTTGTTGAGCAACTGCAACTGGTTTACCAAGCAAAGCAACAATTTGTTGCAAAATATCCTCTCTCCAAAACTCCAACAGAAGGCGAGGTAGACAAACCCAAACAAGAACCCTCGAAGGTAATTCTTTAGCCGAATTAAAACCCACATGCCAAGGTTTTTAGAACAAACTCACATGGTTATAAAAATAGGGCCCTCCCTAAAAAACACAGTTCCTATAAGCTATGCTAGAAAAAAAAACCATAAAGTAACTATTCGCAGGCAACAAAATCTCCATCTCACCCTCAACCTGTCATGATTGATGAATCCAAGACTCCAACACTGACAAAGAAATTTGGATCCCAAGAAATTTGCAAATGAGAGCATGTTGGCTTCAATATGAGACATCCTCCATAACCGACTCTAGAGAAACTACTAAAAATAGATGATCCTGACTCTAAGGAAAGAAACCATTGACCTTCTTTAGGGACCCTCATCCACATAAAATGAATCTAATATATTTGCATGCACACCTGACAAGGACCCATCGCGATCCATAGCATCAGCTACCACTAAGATAGAAGAAACACTTTGCACCTCCATAACCTGACACACCAACCACAAAACCAAAACTAGTAACAGGGAACTCCAAAATGGAGAGACAAACAACCATGCCCCACAAACACTAAAAACAAAACCTCGACACCTAACAACCACAACCCCCTCACAACCTCAAATGTGCACTCTAAAACTCCCCACCCCAACCCGAAAGCAACTAGCCACAAATCAAAAGAAACGACCAAGGCACGAGTGCCCTATCCCAAAACAACATCGTCCTTGCAGAACAATAGCGCCATCCTTCCCCATAAAGAACTATTTAATTTTTTCAACCATTTCCATAAATATAATAAATTATTAAAAAATTGCTGATTTTCTCGCAAAATCAAATTTTCATGAAAAATATAATTTTTTTTATAAATAATTAAAAAATGATTTGAAAAATATGAATTTTAGGCTAAAATCTCCATATACAATTTTGAACCCATAGAAAAAAGTTTTATGCACAAATTCACAACCTTTTGTGAGATATGATCAAATAATTGCAAAACCCTAATTTCCAAATATCTATTTTTTAGTTAACTATTTTTCATCAAAATTAAAAGAACAAGAACAAAGCCCCTCTATAATTATAAGAGATTTCCATGAATATAATAAAATCTAAAAAAATCACTGATTTACTCCAATTTTTTTTTTAATGAAAAAATAAAACAATTATGAATCATTCAAAACTAATCCAAAAATTATAATTTTCAAACTTAGAACTCCTTATACCATCTACAACTTATATAAAACTTTCTGTGTTAAGTTTACTTGGGCATATTGTAAGCTTCTAACAAGGCTAAGCTCCTAACATGGCATACTTCGAAAGAGTACAAATATTTGTGGGTGCCAACTCCCACCATGGTTTTTTCTCTATTTGGGTTTCCACATCAAAAAATTATGGTGTTCATGTGTGGAATGTTTTTCATGTGATGTTCTTGTTTATATTTCATTTCATGCATTATTTCTGAGACACCAGTTATGATGTTTTATCATAAGTTTATCAGAGGTTACCAGTATTGATAAAAGTTGTTTGAGAAAGTATTTGATCTTATTGATAAGTTTTATGAGTTGGTAATTGATCGATTTTATATGATTGCTTTGGTGGTGAAAGTATTGGTGATTGATTTGATTAACGTGTTAAGCAAATCTGATAAAGAGGTTATTAGATCTGATTACAAAAGTTGAGATATTTGTTAAATGGTTTTGGATCTGAGATAAGCTGAAATAAGTTTGATTTTGAGTTAAAGTTAGAATTGGTCTTAATACTGATTCACCCCCCCTCTCAATATTAATCGGATCCTCATAGGATTAACAAACGTCTCTTCATTAGCATTCAATATCATTCATCCATCTTTAAGGAGAGAATATATTTAAGAGGCCACGTAGTCTCTCTCTTTCTTTCTCATTTGGGCTTCCTTCTCTCTCCTTGGAAGATATATTTTTAATGGGCACCTAAGATGACCTCATCACTAGGATCTATTTCTAATTCTCCCTAAGTTGCACTTAAGGGTATTTCTGGTATAATATTAAGCTTCGATAAGGATAATATTATATCCTGAGTATGGTTTTGCAAATAGTTATTTAAATTTATTTGGGATACTAAAATATTTTATTTTCCTCAACACAAGTAGCTAATAATAAACATGTGTAACTGTTGATTTGAGGTTATCAAGTGCTATCAGTACCTCATCAATTATTGATTTATGGTAATTATGTGACACCTCTATGTAGTCAAGGCTATCTTTATCTCAATCAACTAAATAAATCATCTCATAATTGAGACTAATCGTTAAATCTTGACCTCTTAGAAATGTGTCATCTTGACTCACTCATCCATGGGACCTATATATTTTAACTCTCCTCATTATATTGTTTCTTAGGTAAGCTCATTCATATTTATTAATAAAAATTATCATTATTCTTTAATATAGTTTTGTGGCTATTTCATATACATTGGATCCTATGTTATTTTGTAGGCGTTTGTTCACAAGAAAATCTAGCACCACTATGCAACTTAGAGATATACACCAAATCAAATTGTGTAATAGGTGCCACATAATCAATTTGCATATTTGAAAAGAATAACACATGTCCTTGATAATGTTGTCTCTCTACCATATCAATGCCCTAAAATCCAATATCACAACTGTAAAATCCAACTCTTTCCATATTATTGATCTAGAGCCTTCATTCAAATATGAGACACATAAGACAACCCCACTAGTGTATGAGAGAAGAGATTTCTTGTCCCCTAGTAGAGGAAAGGGCATATGACATTATATGGAATCTTCTATACAAGAATTTTAAAAGAACGCATATTTAAAATGAAGTGACCAAAAGTGCACTAGCTTAGTGACACGCTTTTAGGTTTTTATAATGAGTCTCCACTAAATTGTCCTTAAAATTTTTCAGCTTAATATGGTTTTTTTTAACTTTCCATTTTGAGATTTCAACTTAGAAAATAACTAAATGCACATATATAAAATAATATAACTAATCATCATGAGACCATGTGCACACCACCAACCTCAATAAATTGATTTTTGAGCTATGATAATATAAATCTATATTAAGTGTTGCATCTTGCATTCTAATAATATAAAACTAGATTAGAAACAATATGAATCCCCCACAATTAATTTCCACACATATACAAATCAACAATCTCAATCTCAAAAGGCAAGAAAATCACCCACATGATGATAAAGAGTGTAAGTTGCTAGCATAGAACCATCTATAATATGTATTTGGGCATCATCTTTAGCAACATCCCTAACAATAAATTGAAATAGATGATCAGCAACACATATCGCATACCTCTACACATTATTTTGGAAACAATAGGAAGAAGTATGTGTATGCTAATTGGAAAATGAACTTGGGTTCAAATCAAAGCAATGACCTAACTCATATCTATAAAAACCATAATAAAAACATAATTTGGACCGATATATGGGTAAACTAGGCGATTGAGCTACATTGACATACACATGTGAATACTAGATTGAACATGGATGAAGGGTATTTCAAAACATAAACTAGATGATTTAAAAAAATCTAGAATAGAGACCACATGAGACCCTTAAATATAAGGAAAAAATATCTCCTTGTAATATAACACTCACAAACCCTTGCAATGGGTTTGATAAGGAGTAACAAGATGAGATACAATGCTGGGACTAATATTTTGAAAGAACCCTATTTCTATGATGCATTTCAACATAACAAGAATTTTATAAAAAAATTTAAACATAACGTTTTTATTTTTGGATGCAATGGAGGATTTGATTACAATAAGGGATACTACAACATTTTTCTTATCAGCTTCTATTTGCATTCAAGTGTTAGGTGCTTATGTTTCAAAAAGAGGACTATCACTTGCCCCAGTGCCTATCTTTATATTTGATCGATTCTACAACTAATCGATCTTTGTTTGTAATACTTAATATATTCAACAAATTTTAATATAAAATATTTAACATTTTCTAATCACCAAATTATTGAGAGAGGGAGGTGACAATGTGAATCAAATAAAATGAAAATAATGCAATGCAAGATCCAAATTAATACTCACTCAATAAAGCCTAAGACCTATACATAAAATCAAATTATTAGCAATCATACCATAGCAAAGACCTTAGATTTATCCATTGTTGCTTAATACTTGCTTCATTTGTTAATGTAGAGTTGCTCTCAGAATTTGTAGAATAGCCTTGATATTAACATGATGGTATGAAGACATGATGCTTGATAATGGATGCTTGATAGTGGATGCTTAATTGGTTCTTGATAGTGATAGGGATAGCTTCCTTGATGATATAATAGATTTCATAGGATAATTTATCATAAGATGCTATCTTTAGGAAAAATAAATTAATGAAGGTCATATTTATATGCCTCACTTAACATTTGATCAATAGTGGAGATCAATTAGAAATATTAATGCATGAAATTTTTTGAGAGGAGAGGACCTCTAATGAGGAAATGGATTGATGAGGTGAAAGGATAAAGAAGATGTAAATCCATAAATAAAATATTTTTTTTATTAACTTAAGATGGGAAAATTAAATAAATTATTTGAAATTAATTTATTTTTTTGAGGAAGGCATTAGCTAGTTAAATAATAAAATTATTTAATTAATAGTGGAAGGAAAATGATGAATTAATTAAAAAATTAAAAATTATTCTATAATATGGATAGAAGAAAAATAATGGGAAATTATGACATGACAAGGTGAAAATGTATTAGTCAATTTTAGATGTATACATTTTGCCTCTCTTTGAGACAATGTTTCTTATGATGTTGTTTCAAGCAAAAAAATGATACTAGTGATATGCTCCAATGATAATATAGAAAGTGGATGTAAGGATGCATGGATGCCCTATTAGAAATATGTGCTTCATGTTGTTGTCATTGATGTCAACCAGGATGTGTTTTCATTAATGTCAGTTTGAGGTCAACTTGATGACCTATCAAACTTGTATAGACAGTTATTGATCTTGTTGAAGAAATTGAGAAGTGTTGGGAGATCAACATGTTTGACAGAGACATTTAACAGAGATGATTTGATATGATCATTATGGTTGAAGTTATTTTAGAAGACCATCAACTGTATCCATGGCTAAATATCGATTCAGATGTATGGTATGTATATGGTAACACATTGTTACACATGCTTTATACTTTGGTTGTGGGATGCAGTAACATTAATTGATCACTACTTTCTCAAGGAGTTAGTTGATTGACATTTAAGTTTGGATCCATACTTATGTTGTTGAGGAAAATTGTCTAAGGGTTGAATAATGTATTTTTCCTAAGCCCATGAGTTAGTATTTTGGTTTGCATTCCTCTAACTTGCGTGGCTTGGCCTTGTATTTTGGGGATAAGATTGAAACTAAGGAGTGTTATTCCAAGATTCTATTTCATAACATCTTCTACACAAAATTTATGGTTGACTAATCTCCATATTGCAGTTTAATACAATTATGTGTCTCAATAGTTCACCAATTTGCTTTAAACTCCTCTGGGGTGATTGGTATGCTTGTGAAAAAATGGGAATGTGATAAGGAAGGTATAAGGGTTCAAAAATTTGAGTTTGAAATGATTACATGCTCTGCAATGCAATATCCAATCTGTCATATTGCCACAGTCTATTCAAATTGCCCTATTTCTATCAGTTTAGTGGGTTTCTCCACTCTTTTTTCTTGAAAAACTATGTCTGGTAAACTTTTTAACATGACTGGTGATGCTGTCACGACACACCCTCTGGCTCCACGTGAACACTTTTGACTTGGAGCTATGTATCGATGAGGCCACAAATGGGGGACCTCATCTCCACACTTCACTTGATCAAACCCACAAGCGCAATGACCCAATGAAAGTACTAGGCATGCAAGCACAATGACCCAACAGGGATTTGAACCTTAGTGGTCGCTTCACCAATGAAGTGTTTTAACTACGACACTACACATTTGAAGACAGTGGGTTTCTCCCCTTGCACCAACATTTTATGATCAATTGATTCAAGAGATGGTTATAGAGATATTATATATGGTTTCCATTTATTTCATCTTGGTTCGCATGATGTTTTTGGTTTCTCCGCAATGGTGTAAATGTAAAAATTAACAACTCTGATAGTGTTGATGTTGTTTGGGTTGACAACATTGGTTCCTTCATTTGTGATAGATCCCAACCTATCTTATTTTCTTTGAAGGATGTGTCGAGATGTGTTTTGGGCTCAATTATGCTTTGGGTTGATCGACAAGCTATATTTGTTTATGATACATATGCTTGAATTCAACCAATATTGTATCACACATTTCATTTGAGGGGTCCTTTTAGAGCCGACCTAATTGATGTTTTGATGTTTTGCAAAGGGCATTTATAAAAGAACAATTTTTTTCTAAATATTAATAAGTTGTGTAATAAATATAATCAGTTGATTATGAAGTGTGCAAAGTTAGTATGATGGATTAATCGTACTACAAAGCCCGACTACAACATTAGCATATGATAGATGCTTCTCTTCTAGTAGTTCAATTTATGTTTTTATCATTCAATATTTCATGTATCCTACTAGAAGATAATGTATCTCCTTAATAGGTCCATTTATCATTGCATCTTTCTAAGTAAGTCCATTAGGGAGCAGTGAGCTCCCTTAGGAAGTGAGCCTTAAAACAAACATTTTAGCCTATTCATATTATATTGTGAGATAACTCTCACCGTGGTTTTTATTCCGTGTAAAAATATTGTCGTTCATGTGTGATGCATGCTTTGTTTCAGTTCTTTCTTTTGGTAGATATGATTTAATGCTTAATTTGCAAATCGATGTTTAAGTTTAAATTAATGTTGATTCACCCCTCCCTCTTAGCATTTGGGCGTATTCAACAATTGGTATTAGAGCAAGGTTCCTAAGATAATATTATAATATTCTAAAAAAAATAGATCCTACATTTGAACACATGAAATTTGGAGCAATGGCTAGATATATAATCTATCCCAAATTAGACCAATCTATAGGGCTATCACATTCTTTGGCTAGATCTTATTCTAGCAACTAGAATTATTCTCTAGCAAGCTGATTAATTATTCTAGCGGGTTAATAAAGTAATCTAGAGACAATGTAACCTAAAGGTTGGGACATTGATCCAAATTATTTCAATGTTGACCTTGAAGGAGAAATCTGGTGTGCTCTTGAGAACATGGACATTACAAGGTCAGAGTGTGAAGAATATAAGATCAAATGCAATAAGGAAAAAAAGAGAATTATCAATCTCAAAGCTCAGACTAAGAATGTGTAGATAAACTCAAGAAGGCAAAAGATTAAATTATCAATTTGAAGTCCAAATTAAAGAAGGCAACAAGATTGTATATTGTTTAGAGACAAAGCTTCATGATAAATCTATTTATTGCATTAAACTTGAGTAAGATATTGCTACCTTGAGAAAAGAATTGGAAGATGCAAAAGAACAGATAGATAAAGGCTTAAAACCCAAAGGTGGTACTGATCTCCTTGATGAGGTACTCAATTGCCAAAAACTACATAATGACAAAGGTGGTATTGGTTTTAAAAAGGGAAAAATGTCTAAAATAAAAGTGGTTGAAGGCAAAAATGAGAAATAAGAGAAGGAACGTGATGAATCCAAGAAGATAATAGGAAGGAAGAACAATTTCACACAAGTTTAGAACAAGAAGAATAATTGCAAAAGGCCAACTCCTAATCAATTTGCTCCAACCAAATTTTCCCAATCTTTCAATGGAAATTTCTATGCTTATGATAAATTTGATCATAAGGAAATTGAATATAGAAGCAAAATAAGTTACAATTCATTTATACGAAGCAAGATAAGTTACAATTTATTTATACCTCAAAGGTAAAATGCCATGAACTCTCAACCATTTATGGTCGGTGTTATGTTCAATGCAACAAGTTTGGTTATAAGGCTAATGACATAAGATGTAGGATGATGAATAGTTTCATGAATAAAAACAATGCTATGACTACTTAATCCTTCTATGGATACTACTACACTTGCAACAAGTTTGGTTGCTTGGCTGTTGTTTTAAGATCTAACATGAGAAATAAAAATTCTAGTTAACATGGTATCATATGTTATAACTACAATCAAACCAAATATATTTCTAGGTTTTGAAAGGGGAAGAATGTAAGACATTATGCTCCACAAAAGAAGGTTGATCAAATTTAGAAAAAGAAGAGATGGATAAATTTTGGATGAAGAGAGGAAATAAGGTGAAGGATGCATCGATACCTATGGATGGTGCAAATGGATCTTCTGGAAACTAAATATAAGTACTGGTTCAAGGGGAGTTATAATTGCATATTTTTCTATCCGCCATCAAGAAAATGATGTCTAGATCTTTAGCATATTGGCTAAAGGTGACATGGCATGGTTGGATAGTAATATCATGATGTTTGATCAAATCTCTAGAGAAAATTCTCTCTTTGTAGAGGTTTTTTGTATGTTTTATGAAGCCCTAATATAGCATAACAGTTTAAAGTTGCTAAATCCTAAGGGACTTCAATGCAAATCTTCTAAGAGAGATAGAAAGGGCATAAAAGTGAGACTTGATCAATTTTTTTAATCTCATTTCATGCATTCAAGAGTGTGAAGAAAAGAAGGTTTTCAAAGTGTTATTGCATACAAACCCAAATGGTCGTATTTCTAGGTATTTACAATTTTACTGCAACCATAAGTTTTAGAAGGATAAACGAGGATACACTAATGAAAATTGATATTGTGGAGAATCCTAGACCTAAGTTCAAGAAGCATTCGTAGAAATCTACTAAGACAGATAAGGATGGAGAGTTTTCCCACATTTCCTCTACACTATCATACTTTGAATTTAGCATGAATTTAGCATTCGTATAAATCTACTAGGAGAGATAGAAAGAGCATAAAAGTGACGATAAATTTTTTCTTATTTAATGCATTCAAGAGTGATAAAGAGATAAGAAGGAAAGAATGTTTGCAAAGTGTTATTGCATACAAACCCTAATGGTCATATTTCTAGGTATTTTCAATTTTACTGCATATTTCCAGGTATTTTTTTGTTTTACTGCAACCCTAAGTTTCATAAGGATAAACATGGATACACTTAGGGAAATTGATATTGTGGAGAAGCCTATACCTAAGTTTAAGAAGCATGCATACAAATCTACTGAGGCAGATAAGGATGGAGAGTTTTCTCACATTCCCATTAATGTAATTCACACTGAGAATGTATGCATTTACATTCATTCACCCTTGAATGAATATTATCATATGAAGATGAAATATTGTAGGAAGAATAATATGTTGGATGATAAATTCATGCTAAAGTCAGAGTATGCCAATGTAGAGGAGAAGAAATTGGATATCTGGAAGGGTTTTCAATATTTTATGAAGAATGGATCGGGATTGTTTTGAGCCACAGTCATGAGGAGTTCATCTACTTTGATCAACCCTACTAGATCAAAATGATGACATAAGAGAAGTGACAAGATTGTTTGCAACAAGTTTAGATATAAGGCTAATGAATACAGATTTACGATGATAAATAGTTTCATGAATAAGAACAATGCTATGACTACTCAATCCTTTTATGGTTACTACTACACTTGCAATAAGTTTGGTTGCATGGTTGTTGTTTATATATCTAACATGAGAAGTGAAAATTCTTCGTAACATGGTATCATGTGCTATAACTACAATAAACCCAAATATATTTCTAGGTTTAGTAAGGGGAAGAATGCAAGACATTATGCTCCACAAAAGAAGGTTGGTCCAATTTAGGAAAAGAAGAGATGGGTAAATTTTGGAAGAAGGAAGGAAGTGAGGTGAAGGATGCATCACTACCTATGGATGGTGCAGATGGATCTTCCAGAAACCTAATAGAAGTAGTGGTTCAAGGGAAGTTATAATTGCATATTTTTCTATCCCCCATGAAGAAAATGATGTCGAGATATTTAACATTTTGGTTATAGGTGACATAGACATGGTTGGATAATGATATCATGATGTTTGATCAAATCTCTAGAGAAAATTCTCTCTTTGCAAAGGTTTTTTGTATGTTTTATGAATTCCTCATATAACATAACAGTTTAAACATGCTAAAACGTAAGGGAATTTAATGTAAATCTTATAGGAGAGATAGAAAGGGCATAAAAGTGATACTTGATCAATTTTTTATCTCATTTTATGCATTGAAGAGTGATAAAGAGCCAAGAAGAAAGAAGGTTTTCAAAGTGCTATTGCATACAAACCCTAATGGTCATATTTCTAGGTATTTTCATTTTTACTGCAACCCTAAGTTTTAAAAGGATAAACATGGATACACTTAGAGAAATTAAGATTATGGAGAAGCCTAGACCTAAGTTTAAGAAGAAATCATACAAATCTATTGAGACAAATAAGGATGGAGAGTTTTCCTGCATTCCTATTAACGTAATTCACACTGAGAATGTATGCATTTACATTTATTCACCCTTGAATGAATATTATCATGTGAAGATGAAATATATTATGAAGAGTCATATGTTGGATGATAAATTCATGGTAAAGTCAAAGTATGTCAATGTAGAGGAGAAGAAATTGAATATCTGGAAGGGTTTTAATGTGTTATGAAAAATGGATCAAGATTGTTTTGAGCCACATTCATGATGAGTTTATCTACTTTGATCTGTTGGGAAAATGGTATCTCAGCCTTGCATTTATATGAGGTTACTATTTATAGTAAGTTTTCATTTGAGCACGAAATGGTGTGAAATTCTCCTTGAAGCTTCTAGTTGGCTAGATAAGCATGCCAGTAAAGTTACATCACAAGATCACAACTAGTTTTGAAGATATTGAATTTTTCGTTTTGGAGAAGTCTAATGAAAAGTTTAAATTTGACTTTTAGGACTTTAGAGGCCCCCAAAATGCACTGAAAAGTGGGCATAAATGGCATAGTAGTTTATGAGGCAATATATCACTTCACGAGCTTTTCTGCGTTTCAAACGGTTCGCCAATAGGACACACGGTTCTCAAGCTATAGCCTCCAAAAGTTTGTACTCCTGAATAGGTAATATAAAATACACCGGACACATAAATGAGCTACACCTTATTGGGTGGTTTTAGCCCATGGTTTTGTAATACAGTTTGATGGTTTCTTGTATTGTATCTCCTATATATGAGGTGTGTGAGATAGAGGTTGTGTGTAAAGTCTTATGGCTATTGAATTACCTTTGAATCTCTAATTAGTGGTACTCTTGTGAAGAGATTGCTCTGCAAGTATATTGTAATCTATTTTGATTGTTGAATAATATATTGGATGACTTTTGGAGTGTGGGGTATTTCTCCCAAAAGGGTTTTCCCCATGTAAACCACTGTGTTATGGTTTGAATGTTATTATATCTATTTCTATTTTCTGTAACTGTTGTAAAGATCTGTAAAAAAAATTGCATTACCCTCCTCTCAAGATTAGTGTAGGAAGTTGTTCTGCTACTTAACTTCCTTACAAGTGGTATCAAAACTTGATCAGCTTTGGTTTCGGTTGTGGGAGCTTATGCAGAAGACACTTTTTGATCTTGTTGTAGGAATTTTCAAATGGAAATTTCATCAAGGAAAATAGAGGTGGAGAAATTTAATAGAACAAATTTTGAGATGCAGAAGCTAAAGATGAAAGATTTGCTAATAGATTGAGATCTATGGGACATTGTTGATGCGAATGTTGAAAGGCCCTCAGATCCTACTGCGAGGACTCAGTATGATGTTATGGACTGAAAATACAAGGGTCTGATGAGACTATTCCTGGAAGAATTTGTTTTGATCAATATCGACAAAGAAGACACTGCAAAGAAACTATGGGATAAGCTTGGTGAAATGTACCAAGCTAAATCTTTATTAAATCAGATTTTCTTGAGGAAGAAATTGTATTCCTTGAATATGGAAGAGGGTGGACGAGTTGTAGACCACTTGGAAGCATTCAATATATATGTTGGTGGCTCAATTCGTATATGTCGGTGTTAAGATGAACAAAGAGGAGAAATGTCAGATCTTGCTTTGTTCTTTGCCTGAATCATAGGATTCTCTTGTTATGGCTATCAGTAGCAATTCTGTCGTTTTAAAGTCTGAAGATGTGGTGGGTGCCCTACTTGGTGAAGAGATGCGAAGGAAGGTATCCCACAGTTCAAAGGAAACCCTAACTATTCATGGAAGACCTAAGGAGAAAGGCAAGAAGAATGACAAGCACAATAAGTCCAAATCGAGAGGGAGATTGAAATCTCCTAGAAAGTCCAAAGTCATTTACTAGAATTACGGTAAACCAGGTCACATACGTAAGGACTGCAAAGAAGAAGATTGATTTTGATTCTGAGTTCGAGAAGGAAGATGATGATGCATTCATTGCAGCTTTGGCAACTCATGCAGGTAATGATGCCTGGTTAATTGACTCAGGTACATCTTTTCATATGACTTCCAATAGAGATTGGTTTTCTGAATATGAAGATTTTAATGGAGGTAAGGTGTACTTGGGTGATGATTCACATTTAGACATTGTTGGTCGAGGTAAAGTTAGAATTAGGTTTTCTAATGGTAGAATAAAAAGGATTAATGGTGTCCTACATATTCCTGGTTTAAAATGAAATCTGTTATCTATGAGCAAACTGATAGATGTAGGCGTGCAGGTAGTCTTTTTTGAAGCAGGATGTAAGATTATTAAGGGTGCTATGGTAATTGCTAGAGGTGTCAGGTTCGACACTTTGTATAAGCTAGACGCATACACTGTTGAATGTAATAGCACTTATGTAAAAAGTGAATATGTGGAAGATTTGAGGGTTTCACCTTCAACATATGGAAATGGATTTTGGGTACCTAAGGGTGCTCTTTCTTTTGAAGCAAAGTTACCTGCAGATAAGACTATGTTATGGCACCAGAGGCTTGGCTACATTGGAGAAAAGGGTCTAAGGACCTTGAAAAATAAAAAACCTTGTTCAAGGTTTGAATTATTGTAATCTTGACTTTGATTTTTGTGAGCATTGAATTTATGAAAAACAAAACCACGTTCAGTTTTACTCAAGATCTCATAAAACTTGTGGTGTGTTGGATCTTATTCATTCTAATGTGTTTGGTCCTGTAGATGTTCCTTCTATTGGAAAATACACATATTATGTTTCATTTATTGATGATTTTAGTAGAAGGACATGTGATTACTTTCTAAAGAGTAAATATGAAGTTTTCAGTTGATTTAAAGAATTTAAAGCAATGGTTGAGTAGCAAACTAGAAAAAAATTAAATGTTTGAGGTCTAACAATGACGGTGAATTTTGCTCTAATGATTTTGATAGATTCTATAAATATTGTGGCATTAATAGATAGAAGAAAACTCTATATTCTCCATAGCAGAATGGAGTTGTAGAAAGAATGAACATGACACTGATGGAGAAGGCTAGGAGTATGTTGAGTGGTTCTGGTCTAGAACACAAGTTTTGGGCTAAAGTTGTAGCCATTGCTTGCTACCTGATTAACAGGTCCCCTACATAAACTCTTGTTGATAAAATGTCTATGGAAGCATGGTCGGGTCACAAGCCTTCATTGAGACATCTTAGAGTTTTTGGTTGCAAGACATATGCACATGTACCAAAGGAGAAGCAAACAAAGTTGGAGAACAAGGTTGTGAAATGTGTTCACATTTGCATGAAGATTGCATTAATGAAATGTTATGTTGTCATTGATGTCAATTAACTGCCAATGATGTTGTTATAATGTTTTTTTCTAACTGGTAGGAAGAGCTAGTGAAGGGAACTGCAACCGGTAGGTGAATTTGTGGAGGAAATCGGTATTGCTATGAAATGGAGAGATGAACCAGTAAACCCTACCTATTGATATGCTAAACCCTAACCGATGAAGTTTGGTGAATCGGTTGTATTGGTTTATGATCTGATGATGAGTGGTAATGATTATGACACGTAGAGATAATGATTTTTATCTTGGGAATGAGAAAGTTCATTGCATGTAATGTAAACCATGTGATGAGTTACAGTGTTTAATGAAGTGGTGATCAAGGAGCGGTCGAGGATGTCTTGAATGATGTGCAATGATTGTTATGTAATCCAACAGTCATACTTGAACCAATTTATTTGTAATTTCTATCAGAGAATTAGGTTTTTGATGTGTTACCGACCTATTGTTTTGTTTATAAGGTCAATGAGTTGTTTTGTTGAAGAGTTGGCAATTTGTAGTTGAGAGTAAGAAAGTGCAGTTGTTGAACTAGGAGATGTATCTACAGTATGTGTAAAGGCAGATAGGAGCATGAAAAGGATCTGAACAAGCAAGTGTAGTGACATTCAAACAGATCAGCAAACCCTTGTTGTTTTCTAACAATTACAATAGTCAAATCCCCTAACCGGGTAAGCTCTAACAAGCTTAGTGTTATTCAAATCCTCTAACTAGGTGGTCCATTAGCTTAGATTTCAAATCCTCTACGGAGGTTACTCCTTATAGAGTATTGCTTCTAATAGGGAATTATAGTCAATCCCTTAACCAGGTGGTCCCTAACAGGATCTGTTCTTAACAGGACTTATTGTAAAGCTTTAACAGGCTTGGCTCCTAATAGGGCGAACTTCAGAAGAGTTCAGAATACTTGTGGGTATTCAACCCCACCATGGTTTTTTCCCATTTGGGTTTCCACGTCAAAAAATATTGTGTCAAGTGGTGAATGTTTTTGTGGTTATATTTACTATGGTTGAATTGCTTAACTGCTAAATCCACTTTGATATATTATGTTAATCGGCAACAATTTGAAATACGTTTTAACTACTATCAGTAAAGTATTTGAATGATTCAGTTAAATGGCTTGTGAGTTTCAAAGATGTTTTAATATTAGTTTGTTATAACAATCAACTGGTTTACTTATTGCATTTGAACTTTAGTGTTTAAACCAATCAGTTTAGGTTTTGCTTTGAGAGGTTGTTTTAGAGATTGGTGAAAGTCTATACAGTTTTCTATCTACTGATTCACTCCCCCCCCCCTCAGTAGTTGACCGGATCCTTATTCTTTCATCATACCATCAATTAGTATTAGATCTTTTCAGGTCCTCTAAGGTCTAAGCCTAACAACTTGAGGTAAAGATCTTTTAGAACATGATGAAGAAAGAAGGTTTGAAGTTTAATAGAGAGAACTACAGGATATGGATTGATAGAATAAAAATTTATATCAAGAGTCTAGGAAGTCAATACTTGGTGTAGACACCTAAAATTATCCAGTCTAATTAAATAAATATTTTATTTATTTAATTATCTAAGCCTAATTCTTCTATAAATTAAATAAATCCTTATTTATTTAATTAATTCATTTATCCTCTTCTAGCCTTATTTCTCATTTAAATAAATACATTTATTTATTTAAATTATCCTTTTCCTAAATTAAATTAATATCTTATTTATTTAATTGATCCCAATTCTTCTATTAATTAAATAAATATTTATTTATTTATTTAATTCATTAACCTTTTCTACCTATGACACATGTCATTCATCTCTTAATTCATACACTACCTACCCTCTTATTATTTTCTTATTTCCTCTACCTACCCTCTAATCATAGCCGACCATTTATCTTTTACACCTCTCAATCTTATCTCTCCATTTCATATAGTGTCTTCTATATAAGGAGATGCTTCCTTCATTATCAAACCCTCACTATGCATTCAGCCTCGACTATGCTTTTGAACTTTCATATGCGATCCTACTTGCAACCACATTTTCGTTCTTTGTTGAGCTCTTGTGCACATAAAATCTGAGAGCAAATATATCATGCAAGATCAATGGAGATTCAAACCCTATTGGACATGTCATGGTATAATATTTATTATTTCATTCGATTTGCATTGTCTTAGGTAATCTTCATATGTTATGGTGGATCTTTGTTGTTGTTAGGCTAGGGTTTTGTGGTTGAATTTATTTAGTCTTTCAATATTTTTGTTATTCCACTTTCACCATATACATTTTGGCACGCCCCTTGGGACATGGATTTTTATTAAATCTATGTTTTTTGCAGGTTTTTCTAACCCTATATTGCTATTTTGTAAAACAATTTGGAGAATAACCTTGTGTAACTAGGGTTTTGGACACAAAATCAAGATCTTGGAGGTATTTGATCTGATCTCACAAACAACATGGAATTTTTGCACAAAATTTTGTTCACAAGTTAAAAACAGTATCAAGAGCTCTCAATCCAAAATTCAAAATTTTTGGAGCACATTTTCATTTTCTATGATTTTTTTATGATTTTTCATAAAAAATTAATTTTGAGAGCAAATGAGTGAATTTTTTGGATTTACTTACATTTTTGGAAATCTCTCATAATTATAAATAGGATCTATTCTTTGTGATTTTAATTTTGATGCAAAATATTTCTTTAAAAATTGGATCTTTAAAAATTAGGGTTTTTCCTTATTTTGATCAAATCTCACAAATGGCTTCAAAATTTGGCATCAAAATTATTTTTTAGGTCAGGAACATTATCAGAGGTGTTCAGTAAAAATTTCACATTTTTTGGATCAAGGTTTCATTTTATATGATTTTTTTATTATTTTTCATAGAAAATTAATTTTGGGAGCAAATTAGCGAATTTTTTGGATTTTCTTACATTTTTTGAAATCTTTCAGAATTATACATAGGATCTGCTCTTTATGATTTTAAATTTGATGCAAAATCATTCCCAAAAAATTGGATCTTTGAAAATTAGGGTTTTGCATTATTTTACTCATATCTCACAAACTGCTTAGCTTTGTTGCAAAAAAATTTTATGCAGGTTTGGAAGACCATCAAGACTCTCCAATGAAAATTTTAGATTTTTTAGATCAATTTTGCATTTTATATGAATTTTTTATGATTTTTCATAAAAATTAATTTTTGGAGCAAATTAGCAAATTTTTTGGATTTTCTTACATTTCTGGAAATCTCTTGAAATTTTACAGGTGGTCTTTTTTTATGATGAATCAAATATTTGAATTGGTCAACAAAATGCATTGTTAAAGGCCCCTATTTCACAAAGTCTTTTGGATCTAAAATTTACCTAACTTGTGTGCTTGCAGGAAGGGGTGATCATTTGAAACAATCCAAAATACTAATAGATCTTTGTTGCAGGACCTTGGTAAGGGTTTTTGATCTTTATTGTGTGCCTTGTTCTCATAGACTAGCAAACACTTCAATTGGTGCACTAAAATTGAACCATTGTCTTTTGTGTCTTGAGCAATGGGCTCTTTTTGTTTCATCTTTAGAGGGTCTGTCTCCCCGTGTGATCATTAGGACTACTAGTGAGGAGAGAACGACCCAAGTGGTAGCAAAAGAAAAGTCATTTTCTTCCAAACCACTATAAATAATTGTATTCATGGTGAAAACTATGAATAACGTGTGTTGATTAGTTCATACCGACACTATGTCTCCCCATAAACCCGTTTGATCAAATTTATTTGATCATTTGTAGGGCGTAACCCCTACCAACTAGGAGCCTTCTGTATTTACAGAGCTAAACGTGCCACATGTATGACCACACGAGTGGATGTCCTTACTAGAGCCTTTTTGTTTTAGAAGCCAAAATCCTTCTAGTTGTTGGGGCAGGAGGTTGGACCTCTGGTAGCGGCCCACACACATACGGTTCTTAGTAGAGATACAAAGTTCACCATGGGGAGTTTTCATGGGGACTGATGCTTGGCTGCCCTGAGAAGTGAGTGCTGAGGGTGGAGCCAGTGGGGTCAAGCATCTAAGTATCCACTCTGAATAGCGTAGCCTCTGGGGAAACTCCATGTGGGATCAACAACTATTGTCCTGGCCAACCATAAGAATTGTGCTTGTCTTCTTTTGAACAATCAAACATTCAAGACCAAACATTAAAACATTGTGTCTTTTGTGTCTTCAAGTGTATGCAAAACAAATTTTACATCAAACAACACACTTTTCTTTGAGTCATTTTTGAGTCTAAACACTTGCAAACATTGAGTTTTCATCGTCATTGTGTCCTCTTGTCACGAAAAACAGTCAAAAAATTCAGATTTGGTCACAACAACTTCACAAATTGGAAAAATTTACAGTCCAACAAACAAGAGCAATCAGTTTCAACATTCTTGAGCTTCCTAAGCTATCTCTTCAGGGTTTCATCTAGCATTCAACCTATCTTTGGGTCTCACAAAGTCCATCATTGTTTTACACCTTACATTACATTCACATTTGTCTAAACTTGAGTCAAAAGGTCACTTGTTTGTCCTCATCATACTTTGTCAACACATTACATACAACAACATTTTGCTAAGTGGTCCCTCATCAAGGTCTATCACCTTTGGGTTTCATTTGGTCTTACTTAGAGTCAAGGTCAACTTACCTCATTAAGAGAAACTATCCTCTCTTTGGAAGTCACACCTACTCTACTACATACATACTTGGTCTGACACTTTGGACATTGCAAATAAACCTCAAATTCATTTACATTCCATCCAACTCTTGGTCTGCTTGAATAACTCAATGCAGGTTTTGGTAGGAAACTAATTATGTTTTGCTGTAAGAGCGAATAACAGTGAAAGATACAAGATGGATGGAGATTTTAGTAAATATGCAATAAAATTATTGACTTATTGCACATGCGAAGTTACGACTACAACTGAGTAAATGTGCCAACTTCCAACTTTCCTACCATGAATGGTATAACTGTGTAAGAATGCAGATGTTATTCCAAAAACACAAAACTCATGAACAACGTAGCATAAATATTTTGAAACATTGAAAATGGTGTACAGATGCGGTGAATCAAATGACAACTATATTGCAAAAAAGCAGAGGTAGAACAACCAGAATATTGAGGGATGCATTAATGCCACCAGAACTTAAGAACTACTGGGAGAAAATGTAAGATTTATTATGTAAAATTTAAATGTAAGATTTAAACCAGGCTGAAATAAGCACAAACAAAGATTGAAATAGATCAGTAGATATTAAAAAAAGTTAGTATTCTGTGAATGAGGTTAGAAAATGAGAAAATTTGATAACAAAATCCTGCAAGGAAGCTTAAATTTCTTTTTTTAATCAAAAAAGCTTGCAAGTAAACAAAATGTGAGAACCTGCAATATGAATCAGAGAAACAACTTTATGATGAAACTGTTTTGGCGGCAAGCCTTCCAAAACAAATGAATATGAAATCTAAAGTATGCAGGAAAAGAAGTTAGCACCGGAGTTTTGGCTGCAAGCCTTCCAAAACTTTAAAAATAATTAAATTTAAACTAGAAAGAAGGAACTTTGGCAGCAAGCCTTCCAAAGCCCTTTTTTAATAAAAAAACTAACTAGAATAGGAGATTAAACCTGCAAGCAAACTTGTTAACAAGTTTGAAAAAAAAGTTAAAAATCTGAAACTAAAACCTGCACAATAGAAAATATTAGTAAAAGAACTTCTTCTCCTCTCAAGAATGCCTCCAACAAGGTGAACTCCACAGAATGGTAACCTTCATCAATGTCAACTTAAAACAAGGATTAGAAACCTGCTCTGATACCATGAAAGGAAATAAAAGAGCAAGGAAAGGAAAATTAATCCAAGAAAGTTTATGATGAAGTAATTGTTACCAAGAGAAAAGCAATAACCTTGGAGCATCACCCAAATGTGAAGAAGGAGGCACAAGAACTTTTGAAAGGGGAAAAGCAAAGAAAAACCCCTTGTGATATTATGAATGAGGCAATGCCTAAAAATGAGAGAGAGAGAGAGAGCAAGAAGCTCTTTACAATATTGTCATTAAGAAGAAATGAGAGAGGAGGCATCTCTTAAATAGAGATGAGGAGAGGAGTTACAAAGTAACTCCCAAATCTATGAATGCCACCATTCATAAAATGTGTGTGCCATGTGTCCACATCCTCTTATGGAGGAAATCTAATATTCCTTAATAAAGGAAAATAAAAGAAATGACTTGTCCTCACACATGTACTAGAGGACAAATTACATGTAGGAATTCCAAAGGAATATCCTAAACTAAATAAAAATAAACCTAAGCTAAGTAAAGATTAAATATTCTAACAATACTCACCTTCGTTGACCATTATGGAAGTCTTATGCTAGGAAAAATATGCCAAAGCTTAGGATCAACCACCAAAACAATTGGATATCCAGAGGCATGCTCCAAATTTGGACACAAGGAAATCCCACGTCAAATTTGGGGGCAACACACTAGAAAAAAATCATGACATTCCTATAGAGTATGGTATACATGGACAAAGTAGATATTCTATTCCTCAACATGACTCTATACCAAGTGGTCTATATACACATCATCATTATAGACCTCCTCCATATGAACATGTGTATGATCAATATCATTCATATATGCAACATGCTCCTCCACCTAGTGGTTTAGGCATGGGGTATGGTCCAAGAAGTCGGTCTCCACCGAAGAACAATTTGGAGCAACAAATCAGGGACTTACAAAAGAAAATGGAGGACATAAATACACCGAAGCCGACATACACAATGAGAGAGATATGTCCTTATCCATTTGACAAGAGCATTCCAATGCCTCCTTTTCCTACACACTTTGTGACACCTAAGTTTGATAAGTATAGAGGAAAAGGGGATCCTAAGGCACACATAAGACAATTTTTCACAACTTGCATTAAGGTAGCAACAGAAGAGACATATTTGATGAGATTATTCCCACAAAGCTTAGGTGATCAAGCTATGGAATGGTTCTCCCAACTTCCACCTGGAATTAAGTCTTGGGGTGATCTAGCAGAGGCATTTATCCAACATTTCTCATACAACATAGAGACAGACATATCGGTGACTACTTTGTGCAACACCAAACAAAAGGATGGAGAATCTTTTTCATCATTTTTACAAAGATGGAGAAATCTAGCCAGCAGATGCTCTTGTGAAATTCCACAAAAACAAATGGTAGAGATGTTCACCCAAAATGTTAACAAAGACATTGGTTATGACCAAAGAAAAGCTCGTTTGTCCACCTTCAAAGACGTCATTGAAAAAGGCTTAGTAACAAAGAAAGTCCTAATTGAACAAGGAGTCATTAAGATATTCAAGGAAAACAAAGATGACTTTAAAGGAAAAGATAAGCCAAGATTTTGGAATAAAAATAAGAACATAGTCAATGATGGTGTTGTCGATGCCAATACAACATGACCCAAAATCATTTTTTATGGATCAAGCTCTACAAAAAATCAAGTGAATACTCAAACAACTTCCAAGTCACGAAGGAAGTACACTCCATTGGGAGAACCACTTGAGTCAGTTTTCAAGAAGCTAGTGGAAAACAAGATAATCACAATTCCAAATCTACCTCCATATGAGCCAAAGGTTAAACCAAATTGGTGGAATGATGATGAATATTGTGAATTTCATAGAAGAAAGGGACATAAAACAAGAAATTGTCACCGACTGAAGAACATCATACAAGATCTCATTGATAAAGGTGACATTGAAATTGAAGGACACTCATCCAATCAAGAACATGAGATGTTTAAGGAACCATTCCCAAAGCATAACAAGGGAAAAGCTAAAGCTACAAATGACCAAACCAACTATACTAGAGCATCCTATAACTATGATTCAATTTTCAATCACATATCAATGGACAATTATGTCTCTACCATTATCATCAAGGACAAAACACCTAAGAATTCTACCCAAAGACCCAAGATTGTCCTAAAAGGCATTGGATATTCTTCCGAACCTACCTCTGAATGTAATGTTACAACTCGTCGAGGTAAATTCACTTTGCAAGGTGCTCCAAATAAAAACACCACTTCCTCATCAACCAAACTTGAGTATGACCTTGTAGAACAGTTGGGGAAGACACCCGCGCTCATCTCCATCCTTGAGCTCTTACACATATCCCCCACACATAAATCTATCCTTGACAAAGTCTTGAGAGATACGGTTGTTCCTACTGATCTGAACATGGACCAGTTTCAAGCCATGGTGGGATACCTTTCTGTTCCACACTCCCTTACTTTCACAGAAGCTGACGATGCCTCCATGAGCCAACCACATAATGCACCTTTACACATTGAAGCCTTCATACATAAACATCGAATAAAATGAGTCCTGATAGATGGAGGAGCAGGTCTGAACATTTGTACATTGAGCACTATTAAATAGTTGGGATATTCTGATAAAGTTGTGAATGCTACGAACAAAATTACCATCAAGGCATATGATGATGAAGAGCGTTCATCCAAAGGCACAGTCACCTTGCCCCTCAAAGTTGGGCCAGTTATAAAGGATGTGGTTTGTCAAGTCCTAGACCTCAATCTCACATACAACATACTCTTGGGACGCCCATGGATTCATGAAATGAGCGTGGTCCCATCTACATATCATTGATGCATCAAGTTTCCACACAATGGAGTTGAAGTGACCATCAAAGCTGACCCAAATCCATTCATATATTGCAATAATCTGCGACCTAGATCAGAAATAACAATCCCAGTCAATCGAGAAGTTGTTCCATCTTCAGCATATGTGGATCTAGAATCATTGAAAGCTTCTACATCAAAACAAGCAGAGATCAAAGAAAAGTTCAAGTTTAAAGACATGGGATGTGGTGAGTATATATTCCATGTTGATCAACTCCCACTATCTCCTAAGGTATTCAGTCAATAAGAACAACCTACAAAAAAATTGCAATGCCAAGGAATTGGGTGTGAACCACCTAGTGTTGTGGCTACTAAGTCCAAATGCAAATCTCCTCTAGCGGTGCAAGCAACTCTTGATATCAATACTCCTAAGAGTTTTTCCAACAAAGAATCTATTGAGTGTATCACCGACCCTTTTGAGAACTCACATAGCCTTACCATATCATCCCCTCATTGCATTTCCACTCCACTTCCAGACTTGGATCAACAAGAATCACAAAAGCCCTCACTTATTGGGGATCAAAAATCAAGATTTGAAAAGAAAAATCTAAAAGTCCATAATACAGAAAAGTCCTTTAGTCCAAATCAAAATCAAAAGCTACTGGACTCCACAAAAATCAAAGTCAAGGATAAAAATCCTATGAAGCAAAAAGAGAAAGAGTTGATCTCCCCTAATATCAAAATAACTGGGGGCAAAAGTTCTACAATTGCAAGTCAAAAAGCATAATTGTAAGTCTCCATCATACTATCCTACTTTCACTTCTTTTCACAATCATAAGCCTTCATAACTCATCCACTTGTTTCGCACATCCTTTCCCTTCTGGCGATACATCATGGACCTTTAATGGAACTTCCTCGAAGGACTTTATTATCAAGGATGCCCAAACTTCTTTAGGTGACACGCATATGGGCCTATGTAGTTCACACACTAGTAATTCTACCTCAATTCCTTTATCAAGGAAGATAGTCACTCAAGCTACACATCATTCATCAAGGAACGTTGTAGTTATAGTCATAAGGTTAAGCCTCACACATTTGAGGTAGGTGACTTGGTTCTCAGAGAAAATCTTAAAAATCAGCTTGACAGAGAGAAGAAGGGCAAATTCGAACCAAACTGGCTTGGTCCTTACATCATCACAGCAGCATATGGATCGGGTGCATATCAACTCTCAACCACAGAGGGTGAACCTTTGGGGGATCCTATCAACAACATGCACCTTCACAAGTTTCACACATAGCTCTTCAGAGTATCCTAATTTTAAAAATACAAAAAAAAAAAAAAAATCAAAAAGACAAAAAAATCATAAAAATAAAAAATCATTACTTGGTGAAAACCCGGCAAACAGGTGCCTTGTGACACAAATTTTTTTTTTTTGAAAAAATAGAAAAACATTTCGTCCAACAGTGAAAACCACTTCGGTGGTGCCCTGGGCAAGTACCATGGTGAAAACTAGGTCACCAGTGCCATGCGTAGAGACATTGCTCCTCCCTCCTTCAAGATTCACTTTCATCCTTTCACTTTTTGCACACACTCACGATCTATCCATCCATAATAAACTTACCCATTCCCATCATGGCTTGTTATTGATCTACCTAAGATTGGTTAGTCATTCATAATAACCCCTTTTTCACCCTTTCCATCCATAATAAATCAGCTCCTATCTGTGGCTAAGGCAGATCCTACATCTAGTGATGGGTGTGGAATTAAGAACATCACATGTTTTGAGGAGCACAGTTTCTTCCAATTTTCTTCAGTCTATCCGCACACAATTCACAATAAAGCAACATTTGCATCACAAATCCGCAATAAAGTTCCATCTTCTCTACAATAAGGTATCAATTTCATGGATTCAGTCAGTTTCAGATGAGACATAGCAGCAACAATGGGCTTCAACAAATCAAATCTTTCAACAGACTCAGACAACATTATGGTTTAGTGCTATCTATCCTTTTTGTGAAAGTAAACATTGTGACCACAATCAAATAAGACTTATACAAGTGACAAGAGACACTAAACTTGAGGACTACAATGGATGTTGGTGTCGAGTCTTAGTGTTATTTTGATTTTATCTTTTGGTGACATGTCTTTTAGCTTTTCTAGGATGCCTCTGACTAGAGATTCTATCTTTGGGATGTCTTTGACTAGAAAGGCGAGGATGGGGTATCGTCACCTATTTTTATTTTTCTATCTATGGATTGTCTCTTAGTAATGCTATGACTTGTCCAAGGATATGAGGACACTGTGAGTCTAGTGTGAACTGGGGCATTCCTTGTTTGTGACTGTCTTATCTCCATGCAAATAGGTATAATGACTTTCTTGGTCAAACATATGCCTAGATTGTCATAACCTATCTTGCCATAATAAAGCTCAATGATGATAACGCACAAGAAGCTCTTTCACTTTCATATCTTCTATCTTCCATCCCCTTTCTTGATTTACTTCCATTGTCCTTCTTGAGTTCGTGTAGCCTGCTATCACATGACTGAGTATAATGACACGCTAAAAACATTTGCATTTCATGTAGTTTTCACTTGCATTACCACATATAAGCATTTCATACATACATAGATATAGATATCACAATTTCATCACATCCTAAACACAACACATGTTAGCACATTTTACATTTGCATTATCATATTCATTTGTATTTCATACATTCACATTTGCATTGGCATAACATATTAAAAACATAAAAGAACAAAAAAAATATATTGTATTTCATCATGTACATATTTGCATCCATATTATAACCATCACATAGAAACATACATCATGAAACATACCATCACATAGAAACATACATAATGAAACATCTCATCACATAGGTACGCATGCATATAGTTGCCGCAAAGATGAATCATCTCATATATATAATCATAAGTGTCATGATACAATAATGTCAAAATCATATGGCTACAATCACCCGAAGGTGTCTATATCATCATAAAAAATGGTACAAAATTGATACATAGGGAGCCCTCTAAGGCTATGATGAACTCCCTCCCTCGAAGCCGCCTATCCTCAACGGAGGCTAAGCCCTGGAAGGACCCGCCCCAAGATCATCTCTCCCCCATCCCATAGCCAACCCTCATGTCTCCCTATCCAGACAGAGGAATCCACTGATCACTACTGCTAGTACTGTTGGTAATGCTAATCTTGTCCATGTCATGGTATCCCAAGCCACACGTCCAGCCCTCATCTCCAATCTCAGATCCTGGAACATTCATCTCAGTGCATCTGTCTCTATCTTGATTGTAAGGAACTAACTTCCCATCGATCAATATCCTCAGAATCCTATATACATCCTCCAAGGTGACTATCATCTCACCCATCGACAAATGGAAAGTGCAAGTCTCTAAGTGCCATCTCTCAGCTAATGCAGTCAGTAACCCCATATTCGCCCAAAACTCAGGCACATACAGAATATGGCACAAGCCCATAACCTCAATCGTTGCTCTATCATATGGTGCTTTATCCTAGTGACACTCACTATTCATCACAAAGTGTTTCTATTTATCATAGTGGTACTCCTTGATCATCACAAAATACTACATGTTTTTGCACTCCCTATTCATCACAAAGTGCTGCTTACATTTTCACTCATTGTTCATCATAAAGTGTTGCTCATATTTGCACTCCCTGTTCATCACAAAGTGCTACTCCTCTCGGTACTCCCTATTCATCACAAAGTACTATGTCTTGGTACTCCCTATTCATCACAAAGTGCCTTGATCTATCCTATCTTAGGGCCTCTGCTTGAGTATATCCTCTTGAGTAGTTTCCTAATTGGCAACGTATGTTCTATCACAGAATTGTCAATCCTAGCCCTATCTGCTATCCTAGTCTTCCCTAGAGGACCTGCTTGAGTGTATCCTCTCAGCAACTTATCCAATCGACAGTGTATGTTCATCATAGAACTGTTGATTTGACCTTGAAGACACAAACGTGCCTTCATGACATAAACGCGCTTACAAACTGTACAAATGCGCCTGCTCTGCACAGACGCGCCTGAAATACATAGACGTGCCTCTGTTCTGCATAGACGCACATGTCCTGCACAAACGTTCCCACATTGCACAAATGTGTCTACACAACACAGACGTGTTTGCATATGACATAGACGTTGCTGAATTCATAAACGCGGCTGACACAAACACAGACGCGCCTGGCACCAACACAGACGCGCCTCGGCATTTTTTGACATTACCTTAAAAATGCATTTATTGTGCTACTTAGCATGCATTTATGACAACATTTATTGTGATAAAGTACAAAGAGGTTTTGTGGTACTTACGGGCTCTTGCGTTGGCTGGCCTCTAAAATCAGCAAACGCGATCGAATCTGTGAACCAATGCCATCGCTGCTGACTATGGCTGCTCTATTCTCTCTCTGCACTCTGATCTCTTGGATTTGTGGATGACAATGAGGATGTATTCCCCTCATGGTCTATTTTATAGACTGCCCTAGCTCTGGCCCTAGCCCTAGCCCTCATCTCTCGAGTCAGACCTCTTTATCCCGTGACTCTGTCACTCTATCCTATCTGGTCAACCCTTTCTAGCCTTTCTTTCTTATCAAGAGATTGTCTGTGATCTTTTCAGACATTTTCATCCAATCTCTCGAGGAGGCATATCATTCCCATCTTGGGGCAACTTTGTATTAGTTCATATTATCTTCTTTGAAACAACGCGACAAGCTGCATTGTCTCAAAGAGGGGCAAAATGTAGACACCTAAAATTGTCCAGTCTAATTAAATAAATATTTTATTTATTTAATTATCTAAGCCTAATTCTTCTATAAATTAAATAAATCCTTATTTATTTAATTAATTTATTTATCATCTTCTAGCCTTATTTCTCATTTAAATAAATACATTTATTTATTTAAATTATCCTTTTCCTAAATTAAATTAATATCTTATTTATTTAATTGATCCCACTTCTTCTATTAATTAAATAAATATTTATTTAATTAATTAATTCATTAACCTTTTCTACCTATGACACATGTCATTTATCTTTTAATTCATACACTACCTACCCTCTTATTATTTTCTTATTTCCTCTACCTACCCTCTAATCATAGCTGACCATTTATCTTTTACACCTCTCAATCTTATCCCTCCATTTCATATAGTGTCTTCTATATAAGGAGATGCTTCCTTCATTATCAAACCCTCACTATGCATTCAGCCCTGACTATGCTTTTGAACTTTCATATGCGATCCTACTTGCAACCACATTTCCGTTCTTTGTCGAGCTCTTGTGCACATAAAATCTGAGAGCAAATATATCATGCAAGATCAATGGAGATAGGAAGAATGGAGATTCAAACCCTATTGGACATGTGATGGTATAATATTTGTTATTTCATTTTATTTGCATTGTTTTAGGTAATCTTCATATGTTATGGTGGATCTTTGTTGTTGTTAGGCTAGGGTTTTATGGTTGAATTCATTTAGTCTTTCAATATTGTTGTTATTGCACTTTCACCATAAACACTTGGAACATGTTGGGACTCAATATGTTGCACCTAATGGGATCTTGACTGATGATCAAAAGAAAGAGAAACAAGAAAACAATTAAGCGTTGGAGGCCATTATCAGTTCTTTATCTGATGCAGAGTGTGTTGATGTCCATAGTCTAGAAACTGCATATGAGGTATGGAAGAAACTTGAAGAGATCTATAGCGGTGATGAGCATGTGAAGATTGCCAAAGAAGAGAGTCTAAGAGGAAAATTTGATGACATGCAAATGGCTGAAGGTGAGAATATACAACAGTATGGTTAGAGGATCAAAGAGATATTTGGTGAGATCAAGAGTGGTGGTGGTAAAGTGGAAGATGCCACCGTGATTAGCAAGGTATTGATAAGCCTTCTACCGGTCTACGCTATCCGAGTTGCAGCCATTCAGGAGCTAAAATCTATTGACAAAACTCAGGTAACCCTTGACTCTATCATTGGTAAGCTTACTACTTTTGAATTAAATGGTTATGATTGTAGTGTTCAGAAATTTAAATTTGCATTTAGAGCTTCAATTTCTAACCCATCTATGAGGAAAAGTAGAGATGTCAATCACAGCTATGAATCTAGATCCAGCAGAGAAGTTGATGATGAAGACAGTTTAGTTGATCTTGAAGCATTGTTGGCCAAGAGGTTACCCAGAGGTACCGGTAAGTACAAAGGTAAACTACCTTTGAAATGTTTTGCATGCAACAAGATTGGACACATTGCAACTAACTGTCCTAATGGTGACAATGAGCACAAGCGTGAGAAGTTTAAGAAGTACAAGGTAAAAGGCAAAAGAGATTGTCTCATTGCAGTTGATGGTGGTATCACTGATGAGGAATCTGAGGGAGATGCTAATGAAGACATTGTTTTTGTAGCCATTAAAGAAGAGATCTGATCAGAAGGCACTAGTTTCTCGCATGGATAATTCTGATGATTGGATTATTGATAGTGGTTGTTCATAGCACATGACCAGTGACCAGAGAAAATTTCTTACCTTGAAGGAATTTGATGGAGGAGTTGTGAGATTTGGTAATGACTCACCCTGTATGGTAAAAGGTAAGGGAACTATTTCTCTTAATGGAAAGAGCAATGCAAATGATGTCTACTAGGTTGAAGGATTAAAGCACAATCTTTTGAGTGTTGCACAGCTCAATGACAGAGGATATCCATTGGAGTTTAAGAATGGAATGTATAAAATCTATGGGAGCAAAGGTGAACTAATTGCAACTGACAAGCAGACTAAAGGTAACTTGTTTCACCTGAATCCTAAAGTCAACAACTGTTTAATTGCAAAAATAGATAATAGTTGGCTTTGGCATAGGAGATTTTGTCATATAAATTTTGATAACATTGTTAAATTGAGTAAGTCCAATACAATGAGAGGTTTGCCTCAGTTGGACAAACTAGTTAATGCTCTATGTAAGGAATGTCAGTTGGGAAATATGACATCCTCAACTTTTAAGAGCAAATCTTTTTCAGTGGAACATCTGTTAGATTTGGTTCATACAGACCTCTGTGGACCAATAAGGACCAAAAGTATTCAAGATGACAGATATTTTATGATCTTCATTGATGATTGCTCAAGAATGATGTGGGTCACATTCTTGAAGGATAAAATAGAAGCATTTAGTAAGTTCAAGGCATTCAAGGCCTTAGCTGAAAAGAAAAGTGGCAAGAAGATAAAGTGTCTGATGACTGATCAAGGTGGTGAATTCACTTTTGTGGAATTCACTAGATATTGTGAAGAAAATGGTATCAAATGGAAGCTTTCTGCACCGAGGACACCATAGCATAATGGTATTGTAGAGAGGAACAATTGGTCAGTTGTTGAATCTACTAGAACAATGTTGATACAAGGAGGTGTAGCAAAAACTTTCTGGAGAGAAGCTTTCAACACAACTGTCTACACTATGAACCAAATATTGGTAAAAAGAGGTAAGTATAAAAATCCTTATGAATACTAGTATGGTGGATCACCTAATGTCATTTATTTCAAGATATTTGGAAATAAATGTTTTATTAAGAGAGGTGACTATGTTAGTAAGTTTGATGCCAAAAGTGATGAAGGCATATTTCTTGGTTAATCCACCAAGAGTAAGGCCTACAAATGTTATAACAATCGGACACAGAGAATTATTGAGAGTATTGATGTTCGAGTGGATGAGTATCTGGAAGTCTTAGGAAAAACCAATGTGGAGAAAAAGGATGAAGATTGTTGCATTCTAATTTTGGAACCAGAACCAGTGAAACCTGGAAATGGTAAAGAGAATGTTGTTGTACCAGTTCAACTGGAATAGGTAGATTCTGAAGATGATGATAATAAATAATAATAACCTGAAGATAATGATCATGTTATTCCAAGGTATGTGAGATTCAATCACAATCTTGACCAAATTATTGGAGATAAGGATGTTGGAGTGTTAACCAGAAGAAGAATTAGAGAGAATTCTTGCATGATCTCCACTATTGAGCCTAGAACTGCTAAGGAAGCATTTGGAGATGATCATTGGATCAAAGACATGGAGGAGGAGCTTGATCAAATTGTGAAGAAGAACACATGGACCCTAGTACCCATACCGGTGGATAAAAATGTGATAGGTACTAAGTGGGTATTCAGGAATAAACTGAATGAAGATGGAGTAGTAGTCTGAAACAAAGCTAGATTGGTTTGTAAAGGTTATGCACAAGAAGAAGGAGAAGACTATGGTGAGACTTTTGCACCAGTTGCTAGACTGGAAGGTTTCAAGACTTTACTTGCATTTGCAACATATAAGAGATTCAAAGTATATCAAATGGATGTGAAGTCAACATTTTTAAATGGAATACTGGAAGAAGAAGTATACATTAAGCAGCCAAATGGTTATGCTTTGACTAATGAAAAATACATGGTATGCAAATTGTGAAAGGCACTATATGGGTTAAAGCAAGCACCAAGAGCATGGTATGAGAGGCTACATTCACACCTAATGAAGATAGGTTTTCAGAGAACCAATGAAGACAACAACATCTATCTGAAATATGAAGGAGACAAGATACTGGTTAGTGAAGTGTTTGTGGATGATATCATGTTTGGAGGCAATGATGACATGAGAAATGACTTTGCAAATGAGATGACAAATGAATTTGAAATGTCTCTAGTGGGAGAGATTAAATTTTTCATAGGCTTGCAAATACAACAAATGAAGAGTAGTATTTTCATCATATAGTCTAAATATGTAAAAGAGGTATTGAAGACATTTGGAATGAGTGACTGTAAACCAGTTGGGACACCAATGGTTACATGTTGTAAATTGTCTAAAGAAGATGAAGCCACATCTATTGATGAAAAGGAGTACAGGTCAATGATTGAGAAATTGCACTATGTTGTTCACAGTAGACCGGATATAACTCATGCAGTTGGTCTAGATGCCAGATTTCAGAAGAATCCAAAGGAAACACACTTGATAGCAACCAAGAGGATATTCAGATATTTGAAAGGAACTATTGACTATGGATTATGGTATCCATATGTAGGTAACATTGATTTGAACGTGTATACAGATGCAAATTGAGTAGGTAATGATGATGATAAGAAAAGCACAATTGGTGGAGCATTCTTTCTTGGAGAAAGACTTGTTTCATGGAGTAGCAAGAAGCAGAGTTGTATATCACAGTCTAATGTTGAAGCTAAGTTATCAAGGAGCGATTGAGGATATCTTGAATGATGTGCAATGATTGTTATGTAATCCAATGGTCATACTTGAACCGATTTGTTTGTAATCTCTATGAGAGAATTAGGTTTGTGATGTGTTACCGACCTATTATTTTGTTTATAAGGTTGATGAGTTATTTTGTTGAAGAGTTGTAAATTTGTAGTTGAGAGTAAGAGGGTGTGGTTGTCAAACTAGGAGATGTATCTGCAGTATGTGTAAAGGAAAATAGGAGCATGAAAAGGATCTGAACAAGCAAGTGTAGTGGTATTCAAACAGATCAACAAACCCCTATTGTTTTCTAAAAATTACAACAGTCAAATCCCCTAACCGGGTAAGCTCTAACAAGCTTAGTGTCATTCAAATCCTCTAACCAAGTGATCCATTAGCTTGGATTTAAAATCCTCTACCGAGGTTACTCCTTACAGGGTATTTCTTCTAATAGGGCATTATGGTCAGTCCCTTAACCGGGTGGTCCCTAACAGGATCTATTCTTAATAGGACTTATTGTAAAGCTTTAACAGACTTGGCTCCTAACAGGGCGAACTTCAAAAGAGTTCAGAATACTTGTGGCTATTCATCCCCACCGTGGTTTTTTCCATTTAGGTTTCCACGTCAAAAAATATTATGTCAAGTGGTGAATGTTTTTGTGGTTATGTTTACTATGGTTGAATTGCTTAACTGCTAAATCCACTTTGATATATTATGTTAACCAACAACAATCTGAAATATGTTTTAACTACTATAAGTAAAGTATTTGAATGATTCAGTTAAATGGTTTGTGAGTTTCAAAGATGTTTTATTGTTAGTTTGTTGTAACAGTCAACCGGTTTACTTATTGCATTTGAAGTTCAGTGTTTAAACCAGTTAGTTTAGAGTTTTCTTTGAGAGGTTTTTTTAGGGATTGGTAAAAGTCTTTATAGTTTTTTATCTACTAATTCACACCCCCCCCCCCCCCCCCGCTCAATAGTTGACTGGATCCTTATTCTTTCATCATACCATCAAAATGTATCTTCATTGGGTATAGTTATGGTGTGAAAGGATACAAGCTTTGGGACCGTATTGCACAAAAGGTAATTCATAGTAGAAGAGTTATTTTTAGAGAAATTAAGTCTCCTTCTATTACATTGCAACTAGAGAAGAATAAAAAGGAAGATGTGATTCAATTCCCTTCTACACCTGAAAGAGTTAAATTGAGACCCCTAGATAGGAAATAAGTTGAGGAGAGCTCATCTAGCACCGAATATTCAGAAGAGGAGGAAGAACCTCCAACTCAGCTTGTTCGAAGATCTACAAGACATAGACAACCACCTGAAAGGTATTCACCTGATGATTGGAGATGTATTTATGCTTTGAATACTAATGTGGATGAACTGAAATCTGTAGAAGAGGCATTAGGTATGAATGATGCAAAATCTTGGAAGATTTCTATGGAAGAAGAAATGGAAGCTTTAAGAAAGAATAATGCATGGGATCTTGTACCATTGCCTGAAAGACGAAAGCCTGTTGGTTCCAAATGGGTGTTCAAGGAAAAGATTGGTTCAGATGGAAGCATTGAGAAGTATAAAGTGAGGTTGGTTGCAAAAGGCTACTCTCAGGTTGAGGGTGTTGATTATGGTGAGACATTTTCTCCCATTGCCAAAATGACATCCATTAGATTTTTGCTTTCTATTGTTGTTGCTTATGATTTAGAAGTTGAGCAAATGGATGTGAAAACTATTTTCCTTCATGATGATTTGGAGGAGGATATTTATATGACATAGCCAAAGCACTATATCGTGAAAGGTAAAAGTAATTTGGTCTGTAAATTAAAGAAATCCATGTATGGCCTCAAATAGAGTCCTAGGATGTGATACCATAAATTTGATACATATGTGTTGAGTTTGGGATTTGAGCATTCTAAATCAAATCATTGTGTTGATTATAAAATTGATGATAATTATTTGGTATACATTGGATTGTATGTTGATGATATGTTATTCATTGGTAAAGGGAAGGTTATGATTTCATAACTAAAGTCTCAGCTGGCTACTAAATTTGAAATGAAAGATCTTGGTGCAGCGAAACACATTCTTGGGATGGAAATTAGAAGAGATAGAGTGAATAGAAAGCTATGGCTAGGCTAGAGTAAGTATGTGAATTTAGTGTTACAGAAGTTTAACATGCGGATTGTAGACCATTGTGTGTTCCTTTTATAGTTGGAACAATACTAGTTACTGCAGATTGTCCTACATCCCCATCGGAGATGGAAAACATGAGTAGAGCGCCTTACCAAATTGCAGTTTGAAGTTTGATGTATGCTATGGTCTATATTAGACTAGACATTACCCAAGCAGTGGGAGTTTTATCCAGATATATGTCAAATCTTGGTAGAGTTCACTAGGATGAAGTCAAAAGAGTTCAGATATTTGAAGGGTACCTTGGAGTATTCTTTGTGTTATGATGGTAATCCAGTTGGAGACGTGATTTCCTTTTATATTCATGGTTATGTGGATTTATACTGGGTAGGTGATATTGATAGTAGAAGATCCATCGGTGCTTATGTGTTTACTTTATTTGGTGGTATAGTTAGTTGCATGAGTAAGCAACGGGTTGTGGTTGCTTTGTCCACTATTTAAGCAGAGTATATGGAAGTTGCACATTCTTGTAAAGAGGTTGTTTGGCTTAAGAGACTGTGTTAAGATATTGGAATAAAACAAGAAGTAGTGACAATTTATTATGATAGTCAGAGTGCGATTTGCCTAGCTAAGAACCTGACATTTCATGCCCGGACCAAGCACATTGATGTTCAGTATCATTTTGTCAAAGATATGATCGAAGATGGCAGGGTGAAGTTAGTTAAGGTAGAAACTTTGATGAATGTTGCAGATTCTTTAACTAAGGTTGTGAGCACAGAGAAGTTCAGATGGTGCTCGGAGTCTATCGGCCTCATGGCTCCTAGCAATTGATTTATTGTGTTGATACTGCCTTTGCTCTTGCAAGGTGTTCGACAAGTGGGAGATTTGTTGGGAAAATGGTGTCTCAACCTTACATTTACATGAGGTTAATATTTATATTAAGTTTTCATTTGAGCACAAAATGGTGCAAAATTCTCCCTGAAGCTTCTGGTTGGCTAGATAAGCATTTCGGTAAAGTTACGTTGCAAGATCACAGCTAGTTTTGAAGATATTAATTTTTTTATTTTGGAGGGGTCCAATGAAAGGTTTAAATTTCATTTTGAGGACTTTAGAGGCCCTGAAACACCTTGAAAAGTGGGTGTAAACAGTGTAGCTTATGTGGCAATAAACAACTTCACAAGATTTCTTGTACTTCAAACGGTTCGTCAATAGGATATACGGTTCTCAAGTTATGGCCTCTGGAAGTTTATACTCCTGAATAGGAAATATAAAATACATGGGACACATAAATGACTTGTAAAAGGGACGAACACACGTCATAGGGAATCTAGAAGGGAGATAAGGTCAGCTACACCTTATTGGGTGGTTTTAGCCCATGGTTTTGTAATACTTGTAGACACCTAAATCTGTCCACTTAATTGAATGAATATTTAGTATTTATTTGATTATTTAACGATCAATCAATATCTTAAACCTCTTCTCCTATTAATTAAATAAATTATTCAATTCTTTTAAAATTAATTCATTGAACCATATTCTAACAATTAATTAAATGAATAAAGCATATTTGTTTAATTAACCCCTCCCCACATTTAAATAAATAACTATTTATTTAAATCTCTAAAACCCTCCCACTTGCATTCTCCTACAAATGTAAGTTGCACAATTTTAGTTGAAATAAATGAATTTTATTTTAATTAAAATCCCCTTTTATACCCACCTACTTTCTCACTAACTTTCTTCTAGACTCTTCTAACCCCCTTCTAAACTCTTCTAACCCCTTCTAACTAGTCTAATCCCACTCTCTAATCATTTGCACATTCCCAAACAAAGGTCACTTCTCAAAAATTTCTCAAAGTCTTCCTAACCATTAATGGTTAACTCAAGCTCCCCACATGGTTAGAGAATTTCTCTCTAACTCAACTCTCATTTAACTCATGGGTCTCTTCAATCATTTATTTCTTTGACCATGGTTATCTCCATTAACTCTTGCACAAGATTTTATCCATTGGATAAAATCATTATCCATTAACTCAAGCCTAACCAAACCCTCCTAGGGTAACCCTCATGTCATCTTAAGCATTTAATTCTTATTCCCTCTCCTCTCAAGCCATCTCATGTTGACACTTTCCATCATGGGATTGGGTTGAAAGCTATCACATGGATCCCAAACCCATCAATCTTGACTCTTCACAAGCCCACTCAATCTTGGCCATTCAATCAACATTTTTTCCTATAAAAGGACCTCATTCCCCAAGCAAAAAAAAAAAGGAGGAACAATTTGGAGCATTGTTATTATAGTGAAATACTTAGAGCTTTCTCACATCATCCACACTTTCATTTGCATCATCATCATTTGCTCATAATTACAACCATCTTTAATCCCCATATGGCATCCATGGTTAGTGCTACAAGATGAGAGCTACACTTATTTTGAACTTGGAGAGGAGAGGAACAAAGAAAGAACAACGGATCATGGAGGCATCTTAGGGAGAAGCTAATCCTTCTTTCTTTATTTAGGCTTTCTTTATGTGATTTCTTTTTAATCTCCTTTGATATGCTTGGTTATGGATTTTTAGTTCATTGTTTTAGTTTTATGGTTGGAAACTAACATATTAATCATTGAGCTTTTGTTGTTGCCTTGGCCCCATTTCCATAGCAATCATTTGGTGAACCCAACGTAAATCGAACACGCAACCTTCTAATCATTGATTTCTAAACTTTTTTAAAAAATTTGCAGGATTTTCATGCACAGGATAGCGTTTTAGCACTTTTGCTACACGCAGTAGTGCTTTTGTCATGAATTAACACCTTTGATTTCTCAGAGTTATAGTGCTTTTGTTCTATATTAGCGCTTTCAATGTTTAGTATAAGACTTTTGAGTATATTAGCACTTATGTCCTCTGTTATAGCACTTTTAGTTTATTTTGGCGATTCTGTTGTTAGTTATAGTGCTTTTAAATTCTATTAGGGATTTTGTCTTCTAGCAGATTAGCGCTTTTGTAACAGACAAAGAGCTGAAAATTGTAAGAAAAATGAAAATTTTAGGCTTGTCAAGCTCACCATCTTGTCGAACCTTTTGAGTGATTTTTTTTGCAGGTCTAACAATTTGTTGCAGGTTTTGGAGGAGTTAAATTAGAAACGCTTTTTATTCTTTGAGTTTAAAATTAATCTTTCATGTTTTTAAAAAAAAAAGGATTAAAATAAATCTCAGAGTCTTTTTGGTGCAACTAAAATAAACTTCACTTTTACTTTGGTGCTTAAAACAAACTTAATATTTCATGTTTCTCAAAACGAAGGGATTAAAATAAACCTCATGGTCTTTTGGTGCAACTAAAATAAATCACTTTCACTTTTGGTGCTTAAAACAAACTTCATCTTTCTTATTTTTAGGCAAAGGGATTAAAAATAAACTTCATTCTTTTGGTGCACTTAAAATCCACTTCATTTTCAGTTTGTTGCATAAAAAGAACCTCACATCTACATTATTGCTACAAAGGCTACACAATTTTATTTTGTTGACCAAGTTTATTTTTAGTTTGTCAAGTGTCCAAAACAATTTTTATCTTAGCTAAAAAGAACACCATATATGTTGGAGCAACATCTCCAAATAGGAAATAGATCACATTGCAATAAAAAGGTTAAAAAGAAAAGGTGTTGATGCCCTCCTAAATGGCACAAGGTTAGCAAATGATAAACAACACCAAAGACACAAAAACCGTTAGTGTTAGTCAATCAAAAACTAATCTATGAAGGCATACCAAGAGAGACACAAAAAAGCACGCTAATGTATCTAATAAACGAAACAAAGATTATGAAGCATCTCCAACTGCCTCTTAGCATGGCCTTAGCTCCTTCTCCCTTGTTCCTCTCCTCTCCAAGTTCCAAAATAATATAGCTCTTAGCAGCTTTTTGCACTATGGATGCTTATGGAGGATTGAGATTGTAGTATAGCTCCAAATGTGAAATGAAAAGCTAATACTAATCTATTGATGCTAAAATGATATATTTTAACCAAAATAACAAGATATGAGTTAATTATGCTAAAATGCTCTCTAAAAATGTCTATAGCCTAAGTGCATACAAGTTTTCAGGATCTGGATTATGAAGGAATGGGCTCTATTTATAGGAAAAATGGAGCAATGGATGGTTGAAATTGAGCAATCTCAACAAGGGTCAGGATTGAATGATTTCAAATCCATGTGAGGGCTTTCAACCCAATCCCAGGATGACAAGTGTCAATGTGAGATAGGTTGAGAGGGGAGGGAATAAGCATTTAATGCTTGAAATGACCTTGGGAGTTAAAGTCAAGGTTGGTTGAATGAATAAACTCTTTATTCCAAGAATAAAGCTTTTATCCAATGGATAAACTCTTGTGCAAATGTGAAATAGATGAATATGGTCAAAACAATAAATGTTTGGGGAGACAAGTTTGAAATAACCATAAATGGTTATGTAAGAGCCATAAATGGTCATGTAAGAGCCATTAGTGGTCTTAGAAGACTTTGGGGGTTAATTTGTTGAACACACAAAGCATTAAATTCTTTTCAAAGACTTTGGAGTCTTTGAGAAGTGACTTCATTTTGCTTAGGAATGTGACAATAATTAGGGGATGGATTAGGCTAATTAGGAAGGGGTTAGAAGAATCTAGAAGGGGATTAGATTTTGCAAGTGGATTTGGTGGGTGAGGGAAAATAAGATTTTATTAAAATAAAAATTCATTTATTTCAATAAATGTGTGCAAGTTGCATTTGTAGGAAAATGCAAGTGGGGGGGGGTTTTTAAATGATTTAAATAAATGTTAATTTATTTAAAAGAGGAAAAGGGGGATTTTAATTAAATAAATAGATTTTATTCATTTAATTGATTCGAATTTGATTTTAATGAATTAATTAAAATAAATTGAATAATTTATTTAATTAATAGGAGAATGTTTGGGGATGAATTAATTAAATATTAATTTAATTAACTAATGGCTAGTGGATTTTTAATCAAATAAATAGTGAATATTTATTTAATTAAGCTGGACAGATTTGTGTGACTACATTTGCCCCTCTTTGAGATGGTGCGGTTTATCGCGTCGTTTCAAAGAAAGAAAAATAGGTGTGAAGGAATGCCCCATAAAATGTAAATTTAATGGGTGGTATGCCCCCTCGAGAGATGGGCCGAAAAGTTTGAAAAATCGAGCGATCTCTCGAAAAAGAATGAAAAATGGTAGGGTGGTAGAAGAGAAGGAGTTGGTTATATTGGTGAAAAATAGAAGAAAATGAGGGAAGAAGGGAGAAATGGGGGGCTCGGGAAGTTCACGGGGACCACGGCGATGAGCAGGGGGGAAGTTATGGTGACGGCGAAGGGTATAAATAGGGTGAAAGGGGGGAAAACAAGATCATTTGTGATCGCGACCAGTTGAAAACGAAAGCTCTGATAGTGACATTTGGAGGAGTGAGCAGCAACGACGATGCCGATTCCGATAGCCGAGCATAGATTCGAGCGAGTTCGTCGGTTCCAGCACCCAGATGACTACAGACCAGTGGTACGCAAATTCGAAAACTTAACTTTTAAGCATTTTTACTAATTTTTTAGCTGAATCCAAGTCAAGTCGGAGCAAGAGCGTTGAAACTTTAGTTTTGACGCTTTTGCTCTATGAATTAACGCTATTGTGTCGCAATAGCGCTATTGTGCTCTTGTTTGAGTGCTTCTGATCGGCATTAGTGCTATTGTGTGCAAGTTTTAGCGCTATTGAGTAAGTAGCGCTATGGTGGGGTTAATTGAGCGCTATTGGGTTAAAGTAGCACTATTGAATAGTTGTTTTAGCGTGTTTGCAGTTGTAGCGCTTTTGTATAGCTGTTTGAGTGCTTTTGTTAGGGTTGTAGCGCTTTTGTTTAAAACTAGCGCTTTTGTTGATGAAATAGCGCTTTTGTTGATGAAATAGCGCTTTTGTTTTAGGATAAAGGAATGCCCCAGTTTGAATGAAGAAAAATCTCTTGATGCCAATGATTGATAGATGGCGAGGTGAAGTGGGAGTTGTTTTGAACCATAGCAGCTTGATGAGACTTAGGTCATTTGTTAGGATAAATGTCTGTTGAAGTCTAGGTGGCGATGATTGCTTACCTGTTGAGACCCGAAGATACTTGATCAAAGTATCTAATGATAATCTAGGTTTAAACTTAAGAAAGTTTGAAAACAAAACAACTGATGGTGATTGATGAATGTCCATGTGTAGGAGGATCTGCGCATGTTGCAGTTACACGAGCGTCATCCTGCGATACAGGGGTTGCGGGATCGATTGACTCAGATGGAGATTGATTGTATTGCAGTGACTGGTCTTTATGAGGTCATGCACATGCCTGTGATTCGGATGAATCATGGCCTGATCACAGCACTGGCAGAGCGGTGGCACAGTGAGACGTGCACCTTCCATTTGGCACAGGGGGAGATGATCGTGACCTTGAAGGACATGTGGCGCATTCTTCGGATTCCGATTCGAGGGGAGCTGGTCACATATGACAGATCCTGGGGGACTCTTTCGTGTCAGAGGATTTTTGATGAGGACGTGTATATTGACGATGGGTCGATCGCATGGGAGGATATAGCGGCACTATATGAACCTCTGTCGTCAGTGTTGTCAGGGATTGTGGGAAGACTTCTGTGTCCAGACAGGTGGTCACATGGATTGGCAGTGGGATGGAGCCAGGTGATAAAGATGATGATGACCAAGGGGACCCGATTTGCATGGGGGTCGTGCGTGCTGGTGCACATGTATCAGGAGCTCCACGAGGTAGTGTACAAGGGGAGGGGTTCTTTAGCAGTGGGCATGACACTGCTACATATTTGGGCTTGGGAGCACCTACCAGTGACTCGACCAGTGAGTCTCAGATTTCGAGCAGTGGACCAGCCATACATGTTTATGTATAGTAGCATGATGAGTGAGCCCCACTTGGGGAAGTTAGAGTGGTGGCAGCGGGCATTGGATGACTTGGATGCAGTGATATAGCGGCCATACTTGGAGTGTGAGCCATGGGATGATGACGCAGAGGCATTGTCGTATGTCTTCATAACCCGATTCCTCATTGGGAGGACTGCATATGATGTGGAGAGACAGGTGCCTGGACGAGCGATGAGGCAGTTCGGACGGCAGCAGGGACTGCCTAGCGGATCTGGCGAGTATGCTCGAGTGATTCGAGAGAGGTATGCATGGGGTCCAGTGCTACCTTATGATCAGGCACTGGCAGAGTTTCGGACATTACAGGCGAGGCCATGGGACCTACGACCGAGGGTCGTTGATGCAGGTGTGATAGATGAGTACACACAGTACCAAGCGGCGCACCTGATCCCGCAGATATCGGATCCAGCAGAGCCAATCCCAGCATTTGAGGATGAGAGGGGACGGAGACGGAGGAGGGCAGGAGGTCGAGGAGATGGAGGAGGTCGAGGAGGTGTAGGAGGTGGAGGTGGTGGAGGAGAGGGAGGGGATGGAGGAGGATTGGAGATGTGGAGGCAGCGGAGAGGGAGAGGTGGACTTCCTCTACAGATATCACAGGGACCACTGATACCGAGAGGAGTTCAACTGAGTGGGAGGGGGATGGAGAGGGAGATCCTGATGGATAGAGGGGAGGGGACTACTGGAGAGGGAGGTGTAGGGGAGGCAGCTATGGACACCGGGGAGGGAGCTACTGGAGATCTGCAGGATCATATGATAGTTCATTTGTAGACCCGGATAGAGGGTTTAGAGGATGAGGTAGCAGCTAGGGATGTGCAGCTATTTGCACGAGAGGCAGAGCTGGCGATGGTCCTGCGGGAGAGGGATAGTGCAGTGGAGAGATTGTCCGAGCTGCAGGAGAGGGTTTGGGTTGGAGTAGGAGCACAGGGGCCTACAGGAGAGGTTATGAGGGAGATGCAGTGAGCTTAGGCGGAGATAGAGTACTAGCGGGGGTTATATGAGCAGGTGGTGCCAGTTAGCTAGCAAGCGCTCATTTATTCACAGATGCGGCAGGCGAGGTCAGAGCAATCGCAGAGGGTGCAGAGCAGTGGGGGTGTGATGGGTCCTCTACGAATGGAGAGATCAGGAGATGCAGGAGAGAGTCCAAGTTGGAGTAGGGGTTCGATGAGGCCTCCACAGAGAGATGGATCAGGTGGTGCAGGCACCAGTGGGAGAGCAGGTGGCGCTGGTGGTGGTGGTACAACATCTGGCCAGAGTGGCATTTGAGAGAGCATTTTTGCATATATGTATTGTATCATTTTTTTTATTTTTTGGACTGTATCTTGGATGGCTCTTGGTAGCCGATTTTTGTAGACTTCATTGTACTCTGATATATGAGATGATATATATGAGGAGATCCCATATTTTGATGATATGCATTTGATTTATGTATGGATGTTTATGCAGGATGATGAGTGATTTGTTTAGATGTATATGTATGCCTTGTGATGAGATGTTTCTTATATGTATGTTTTTGATGATGATACTGACATATGAATGCAGGTTTATATACGTATGATTTGTTTGATTTTTTTGGATGCAATGCTTTTATGTATGTAATGCTATGATGATGATGTATGCTTACGATGATTTTATGAACAGGATTTTGATGTTTCCTATTGCAATATAATGATGAGATGATTTATGTGATGATGTTAATGCAATGGTTGAATGAATGATTTTATGTATGGATATGCATCTAGATGTGTTTTTAGATGAATGTAATATGGATAAACCAAATGTTAAGTACAAATGTTTATTTGATAATGTGTTAAATGAATGTAATATGTGTAATGGATATAAAATGTTATGAACCAATGTTTGTGTAAACAAATGGAGTTATGATTCTAAATGCTTAAATATGATTTTAAGTACAAATGATAATGGGATGATACTATAACTCATGTTTTAATAACTGCACCTGAATGCAATTAAAAAGAGGAGAATGGATGCAATGTGAATGAATCTTAAACGAGTGTAATAAGATACTTTGTTAATGGATGAACGAATACACTTTTTTACTAAATGGATAAATGAATGTATGCAATAATAAATGATTTAGAAGATGATAAGATGATAATGGATTTGTGACACGAAATGAATGCCTAATAAATGAGTTTAAAACAATTAAAGACAACCTGATCCCATGAATGAATCGAATTATTGATGATTGATGCAATGATGCAAATGATTTAATGAAAACTAATGTTAAAAATGAACTATACGCAATGTGAAGTTAAAATGATGTGAATGTACTGAATGCAAGATGCAACTAAGTGTTTAATGCAAGATGCAACTAAATGTAAGGATGATATGAGCATGAGGAATGTAAGGTTTGTAAGACTTTGCATGATGCATTGATGATGTATCAGAGTACTCGATCGTGATTGTATCCAAGACCAGCTTAATTTTCTCATATATAAAAGGCCTATATATGAATGAGTGAATGGATGGGTGATATGCAACGGAATGCAATGTATAAACAGATGAGATGAAATGACGATCCATAGTGCTCTATTTTCATCATTGAGCTTGAAAATGTTGGAAGAGAATACAAGCATCTTGACATAATGATTCAAGATGACCTGAGTATTCCTTTCATGGATTTTATATAGCAAGTTAATACAAACGACTTGATATAAGGGTCAAGTCGACCAGAGTATTGCTTGCGGAATAGACAAGGATTATCTCCGTTCATGCATGACTTGGATCGTCCTCCTTGATCTTAGGCTGATCAGATCCTGAGACAAGTGCATACCGTACTTAAGAGATAAAAACCTTTATCCAATTTGGATGAGGAGGAACCAAAGGATGGGCATTGTACCTACAAACAAACAATATATACATAAAGAATAAAGAATAGGGATCCTTGGTAATGGTTCATGCTCATATGGTCGAGGTATACGCTATAGTCAGCAAGCCGTAATGATCTATGACTGCGTTTTGCATAAGATCATGTAGCTTGGTGAACTTCCCATGTAGACACCATTAGTACATGCCCCAGTACTTCATCGGAAATAATGTGCAAATGATACGAAACAATGTTGAAAGATCCCGAGACAAATAAATGAAAGATTGTACTCACAAATTAACCAAGTATTTGATAGCTTAACATAATTTTCTTGTCAAAGAAAATGTCACTTTTGTCTTTGTTTTGGTAAGGAAGGATGCATCCTTGTTTAAAGACAGTTTTGAGTGTTGATGTTGATTGTGTGGTTTTGATTGATAAATGGTCATCCTGTGAGTATTATGTCAATGTTTGTTTTGGCATCTGCATGGATAAGTATGTACAAAGTATTGCCATGTTTTTGTTGTGATTTTTGATGGTGTTTTGTTGTTTTTGGATTTTGTATTGTTTTTGAATGTTTTTGGAGTTTTGCAAGATATTTTCCAATTTTTTTGGTATTTTGTTGAGACATTTTCCAGTGTTTTTGGTATTTTTGATGATTGCTTGAATGAAGAACTTAATAAATCATAAGACAATGTAGAATCCACTTTCATCAATAGGTTAAGGGCATTGCCCCCAGTTTTAGACATGATTATGAAAAAGCGGGATGCAAGACGCAGGGAGTACTTTCTTAATTGCAGATTAAATAACAAGCCATGATTGGAGGGATGGATGGATGTGTGTATGAAGTAGGTGTGATCGCAACAAGTCTGAAAGACAATGGAGCCATAGCCTTTATGAGTGGCACTTGTTTGCCAGGTTTTCACCATCGCACTTACCCAAGGTGCCACCGAAGTGTTTGTTCACCGTTTGGATGCATGAGTTTTCTTTACTTTTTTGAATGTTTTTTTATTTTCTTCAGACATTTTTCCAAATTTTTTTGGTATTTTTGCCAGTATATCTAGGAGCCTGATACTCTATGCAGCTTATGTGTAAAACCGTTTGAGGTGCATGCTATTGATTGGATCTGCAAGTGGTTCTCCTTCTGATGTAGCCAACTGATATGCCCCAGACCTGAATACAGTAGTGACAACATATGGGCCCAGCCAGTTTGATTCAAACTTGCCCTAATGTTCTCTGTTGGGTTGATTGTGAGGATTCTCTCGTAGAACAAGATCACCTACCTCAAATGTACGAGATCTAACTCGGTGATTGTAGCTTCTACTCATGCGCTGCTGATAAGCTTTGAGATGGTTGTATGCAGCTTGTTGCTTCTCATCAAGTAACTCTAAGTCCTTAAGGCGTGAGACTCTGTATGCTTCATCATCGATGAGATTGTGCAAGGAAACCCGTAAGGATGGTATCTCAACCTCAATAGGTAAGATAGCTTCAACACCATAGACCAATGAATAAGGAGTTGCACCTGTAGGGGTTCGAATGCTAGTTCGATATGCCCATAGCGCTGGATTCAATTGAACATGCCAATCATGGCCAGCATCATTGACTGTCTTCTTGAGGATTCTTAATATGTTTTTATTGGATGCTTCGGCCTGACCATTGCCTTGTGGGTAATAGGGAGTGGAAAAGCGGTGTTGGATATGAAATTTCTCACAAAGTTCGCGGACATCCTGATTTTTGAAAGGAAGACCGTTATCTGTGATGATGGACATGGGCACACCATACCGACAGATGATGTAGTTGAGGATGAATGAGGCGATCTTCTTGTCGGTGACTTGGGTAAGTGGAACAGCTTCGATCCACTTTGTGAAATATTCGGTGGCGATAATAATGAATTTATGGCCGTTGGATGAAGATGGATGAATCTTACCCACAAGGTCAAGACCCCATTGACAAAAAGGCCATGGTGTTGTGATAGGTTGCAGTTCCTGGGCTGGTGCATGTATCAGGTCGCCATGAACTTGACATTTCTTGCACTTCCTGACAAAGTAGTAGGAGTCATTTTCCATAGATGGCCAATAGTATCCAGCTCGCATGATCTTCTTAGCTAGTGATGGACCACTTGAGTGAGTCCCGCAAATTCCTTCATGTACCTCTTCCAAAACCTTTGTTATCTCACCTTGTTCCAGACATCGAAGAAGAGTACCATCAAGACTGCGTCGGTATAGGGTTTTGACAATAATGGTATATCGAGCAGTTTGGTGAATAAAGGTGCCAACTGATCTACAATAACTTGACCTTTGATAGCTTTACGATCTACATACTCAATGTCAAATTCACTTAGAATCATCACCCATTTGGCCAAGCGACCTGTCAATCTTTGCAATGAGTTGTACCTTGTGTGTCAATAGATAGTGCCTTAGTTTAGTAGCTGCCAGGATTACGGCTAGGCAAGCTCGCTCAATAGGTGTGTAATTGAGTTCATAGCCCACCAGTGTGCGAGAGATGTAGTAAATAGCACACTCTTTTCCTTTTGCATTATGTTGTGCCAGTAGTACACCCAATGCTGTACTTGTCGCTGAGATATAAAGTAACAACGGTCTACTTGGATCTGGTGGCATCAACAATGGTGGATTCCTGAGATAGTCTTTAAGCACCTGAAATGCTTGCTGGCATTTGGCATCCCACTGAAAGCAGGTGTTCTTCTGTAGTAGGTGTGTGAATGGGTGACACTTATCAGCCAATTGTGCAATGAATCTTTGGATGGATTGAAGCCGCCCTTGTAATGTCCTTAGCTGAGTGATATTCTTTGGAGGTGGCATGTCCATGATTGCTTTTACCTTTGCTGGGTCGACCTCAATACCTTTTATTGAGACAATGTATCCTAAAAGCTTCTTGGAGGTTACTCCAAAGACACATTTCTTTGGGTTGAGTCGAACATGGTATTGTTCCAATCTATCAAAGATTTTATCTAAGATGTGGAGATGCCCTTCTCTGGTGAGTGATTTTGCGAGTAAATCATCAACATAATCTTCCATCATAGTATGCATCATGTCATGGAAGATGGTGGTCATTGCTCATTGATAGGTTGCTCCTGCATTCTTTAGACCAAAAGGCATTACATTCCAGCAATATGTGCCCCATGGACATGTGAAGGTTGTCTTATGTTGATCTTCTGGTGCGATCTTTATCTGATTGTATCCTGAAAAGCCATCCATGAGTGAAAGCATGGCATGTCCTGCCGTCAGATCCACTATGATGTCGATATTTGGAAGGGGGAAGTCATCCTTAGGAAAGGCCTTATTTAGATCTTTGAAGTCAGTACAAATGCGGATGCCCCCTTTTGGTTTGCCGACAGGCACAATATTGGAGATCCATTCTACATAATCAATCGGTCTAATGAAACCAACATCCAGGAGTTTCTTGAGTTCTGTCTTGACTAGCACTGCAATCTGGGGATGCATCTTACGAAGCTTCTGCTTGACAGGTTTGGCTCCTTCTGCTACGGTGAGGTGATGCATGACTAAATCAGGATCAAGCCCAGGCATGTCTGCATATGACCATGCAAAGTTGATCTGACGTTGTTGGAAGAACTCTATAAACGTAGGTTGTTCCTCTGGAGTAAGAAGAGATGCCAGATGTATGATATGAGGATTTTCAAGAGTCCCCACATTGTATTCTTTGGTCTCCTCGATGAGAATTGTTGATCATTCCTGTTGTGCATTAGCAGGGAGAATGTCAAACCTTTCATCCTGAGGCACCTCAGAGAGGTTTTCACCGTTGGATACGCTCTTTCTTTTTACTTTTGTTGGATCAAACAGTGCCATAGTGTGGTTTTCACTGGAAGATCCACGTTTTATTGTTATATTTTTGTAGCTGAAAGGTTTGGCATCCGCCCCGAAGTATGCTGCGCTATTAAGTTCAATGGCGAATCCAGCTTTGTGATCACCGCTTGGTAGATTATCCCTTAGTTCCAAAAAGTCAATGATAGCCTCATCATTTTGGAAGAGGTCAAGACATGGAGGATTTGATTGGTTCCATTCAATGAGTTCAGGGTGGATAATGGGCATTACTTCATCGATTAGGTTAAGTTCACTAGAGGTATCAGTGAGGGTTAAGACAGTGTAGTGAAGGTCGTTGATGGTACTCTCCCTGTCAGAATCAGGCGTAGGGTGAGACGTAGGGTCTGTGGAAGATGTTTCCAGCTCAGGAACCCAAGTGGTCTTTATCTGTGCTTCTCCGTAAATAGGGATGTCTTTGCGTGGCGGAGGTGGTGATGTGTCTTCCTCATCTCAAGTATTAAGTTGTACAGAGTCAAATTCCCATTCATGCGAGTCAGTCTCTGAATCACTTTCCAGCATCTGATTGCTATACCATACTGGGATGTCTTTTGAGTTAAACACTGCAGGTGTGATTGGTTTATGTATTTTTGTAGTGATTGGTGTTGCAGGAAGCTTGATGGGGATCAAGGAATCTGGCACAAGGAGTAGTGGTAATATTGACTCAGTTGCTTCAGCTAGAAGTGCTGGTGCCATAGATGGTGCTGCAGGTTCTAATATAGTTGTTGCTGCTACTGGTGTTATTGATATGATGGGTGTTGCGGATGGGATTACTGGTTCGATTGGTGGGATGTTTGGTATTGTAGATGGTTGTGTTGGGGTTGTGATCCTCGATGGGGCAGTGGGGATAGTGCTTGATGCTGCTTTGATAATAAAAGGTGTCCTCTTTGTCGTAGGCTGACATAATGGTTTGCTGGGTTGTCCTTTGAATTTGAGTTTAGGAAATATTTCTTTCTCAAAGCCTAGGCCTGTATTACCTTTGGGCTTGAATTCTGGCAGCAGCGGTTCATGTCGTCCTTGTTTGCAATATCCTAAAGCACTCTGACCATCATACCCCATTCTTTGCATAATGAGAAGGCCTTTACCATACTGATCCGTAGGAAGTGTAACTCGCGGTATATCATTGGTGATGGGATCTTTATAGATCCATTCCGCTAGGTCCTCATCTTGTGTCTCTTCCTCTTAACTCTTTCCAAGGATGAAAGGCGTCAAAGCACATGCTAGCGTGATCAGTGGTTGCTGAAGTAACCGCTATGGTTTACCATGTGTTCTAGGAGAAATGGGTATTTGTCCCACACAAAAGAGTTGACTCAAGTTGTATTCTCCAGGACCTTCCTCTGCTACTTTCATTTTAAGCTTTTCTTGCTTGGGTATAATGGTGTTTAAACTGGCAAGAGAGGCTGGACTTATATACGATGTAGAGGAAATGGCTTCTCTATTATTAGGGACAGTAATGTCTGGTTGATGGTTGATATTATGGCAATATGCAAAAGGATTTGCATCGCCCAGGATTGTGATCTCTGCACCGTTATGTGGGAACTTGATACATTGATGGTAGGTAGATGGAACGGCTTGCATGGCATGTATCCAAAGTCTTCCTAATAATAGATTGTATGGCAAAGGAAGGTCCAAAACCTGACAGATGATGTGCTTTACCATGGGGCCTACTCGGATTGGTAGTACCACAGCTCCTTTGGATGAACGCTCCGCATCGTCATAGGCTTTGATTGTGATCTTCTTGCGAGGATCCACTGATTCTACTGCATAGCCCAATGTTGTGACCAACTATAGTGTACAAATGTTCAGGCCTGCTCCATTATCTATCAAGACTCTTGATCCTGTGTTGGTTGATGAAGCCTTCAATGTGTAGTGAAGCGTTATGAGGTTGCTGGAAGGAAGAGTTGTCACTTTCAGAAAAAGTGAGACAAGGTGATGACTTGAGACTTCCAACCATGGCTTGAAATTGGTCTATATTCAGGTTCGTAGGGACTGACGCCTCTTGGAGTGCTTGATCCAAGATAGTTTTATGAGATGGAAATAGACGCAAAAGCTCTAAAATGGATATAAGCGCAGGCATTTTGTCTAATTGTTCCACAAGATTGTACTGCTTTGGTATGGAGGTGGTGCCTTGTGGAGCTGCCTTTATGGTGACCTTGCCACGACATGTAACAACATTGCAATTTGAGTTGGGATTTTTGAAGGTTATAGTTGCAACTTGTTCATTGGCATCATACAGATGATTGACAGTGTAATTATACGCAGCCTGTGTATAATCAGTGGCATCAGTGCCTCTCCTGGAAGTGGAAGGACCCCTTTGATCTTGTGATGGAAGTGGATTTTTGAACATCAGATGATCATTATTGGTTGTTTTTGGGTCATGTCCTTCTATTTCAATTTCTCCTCGATCAATAAGATCCTGAATGAGATCTTTCAATCGGTGACAATTACTTGTCTTGTGTCCTCTGCCTTGGGGAAATTCACAGTGTTCAGTATCTCGCCACCATGCCGGTTTGACCTGAGGCTCATAGTTTGATAGTTTAGGTAGAGTGACCAAATTCTGAGAAATGAGTTGTCGCAATACTGTTTCAATAGGTTCCCCTAAGGGAGTGTATGTTTGTTTTTGTTTTTGCTGACGAGGTCTTGGTTCATCGTGAGATGTGATGTGACCTTGATTGGAAGGAACATTTGTGTTATTCGGTGGTGGAGGATTTTGTCCTGCAAATCAAACCACAGGTTGTGCATTTTGGATAGTCCGGGCATCCACAACCCCATCATTGACAATATTCTTGTTCTTATTCTAGAAGCTTGGTTTATCACTATCAGAAGGTTGCATGTTCGATTCATGTCGGGTTCACCAAATGATGCCCTCCTAAATGGAACAAAGTTAGAAAATGATAAACAACACCAAAGACACAAAAACCGTTAGTGTTAGTCAATCAAAAACTAATCTATGAAGGCATACCAAGAGAGACACAAAAAAGCACGCTAATGTATCTAATAAACGAAACAAAGATTATGAGGCATCTCCAACTGCCTCTTAGCATGGCATTAGCTCCTTCTCCCTTGTTCCTCTCCTCTCCAAGTTCCAAAATAGTGTAGCTCTCAGCAGCTTTTTGCACTATGGATGCTTATGGAGGATTGAGATTGTAGTATAGCTCCAAATGTGAAATGAAAAGCTAATACTAATCTATTGATGCTAAAATGATATATTTTAACCAAAATAACAAGATATGAGTTACTTATGCTAAAATGCTCTCTAAAATGTCTATAGCCTAAGTGCATACAAGTTTTCAGGATCTGGATTATGAAGGAATGGACTCTATTTATAAGAAAAATGGAGCAATGGATGGTTGAGATTGAGCAATCTCAACAAGGGTCAGGATTGAATGATTTCAAATCCATGTGAGGGCTTTCAACCCAATCCCAGGATGACAAGTGTCAATGTGAGATAGGTTGAGAGGGGAGGGAATAAGCATTTAATGCTTGAAATGACCTTGGGAGTTAAAGTCAAGGTTGGTTGAGTGAATAAACTCTTTATTCCAAGAATAAAGCTTTTATCCAATGGATAAACTCTTGTGCACATGTGAAATGGATGAATATGGTCAAAACAATAAATGTTTGGGGAGACAAGTTTGAAATAACCATAAATGGTTATGTAAGAGCCATAAATGGTCATGTAAGAGCCATTAGTGGTCTTGGAAGACTTTGGGGGTTAATTTGTTGAGCACACAAAGCATTAAATGCTTTTCAAAGACTTTGGAGTCTTTGAGAAGTGACTTCATTTTGCTTAGGAATGTGACAATAATTAGGGGATGGATTAGGCTAATTAGGAAGGGGTTAGAAGAATCTAGAAGGGGATTAGATTTTGCAAGTGGATTTGGTGGGTGAGGGAAGATAAGATTTTATTAAAATAAAAATTCATTTATTTCAATAAATGTGTGCAAGTTGCATTTGTAGGAAAATGCAAGTGGGGGGGGGTTTTAAATGATTTAAATAAATGTTAATTTATTTAAAAGAGAAAAAGGGGGATTTTAATTAAATAAATAGATTTTATTCATTTAATTGATTGGAATTTGATTTTACTGAATTAATTAAAATAAATTGAATAATTTATTTAATTAATAGGAGAATGTTTGGGGATGAATTAATTAAATATTAATTTAATTAACTAATGGCTAGTGGATTTTTAATCAAATAAATAGCGAATATTTATTTAATTAAGCTGGATAGATTTGTGTGACTATAGGTGTTTTTTATGTTTGGCGCGCTTGTGCAAATTTGTAGAGTGGTCCCAGTTCTAACACACACTATCCTCTCCCTTGGCTCTCGTGGTCCTAGGTGCAAGAGAAAAGTGTTAGTAACGCTCTAAATTTTCTATTTTTAAGAGAAGCCTGCCAAGAGACACATCGCTCTTGTGAATGACCTTGCACGGTAAATGCTTCAAGACGCTATAGAAATCAGGTGAGAGCGAAAGTTGTAGCCTTGGGTGTAGTTGTTCCTACAGTGTAACTTGTCGAAAGGACATATGGGCCCCACCGTGAGTTAGAAGACTCTTAAGTGAGTCACTACAGAATGAACTTACGTCCAAAGACATCAAACATTACTAGACACCTCTTATTTTAGAAGCCCACCCATTCTATTGATTAAGGATATTTGTGAAAATTTCAGTGCAAGAGCATCATAGATGATTTTGCTCCCAATATACTCACCATACATATTTCCTTGAGTAAAAACAAGGCTTTTTGAAAGGCTACTTGTAGCTTGATGAAAGTGGTGAATCCCCCAACATAGGGATCACCTATCTATTATGCTCACGCAAGACTTAGTATATCACATCCTTACCTGCCACGACAGGATACATAAGGTATGTAGTACCAAAGTCAAATAAATATCAATTTGTGGGCTAAAAATATGGCAACTGGTCATTACCTTACGGATAAAAAGTGTTTGAGTTGTCTTCGTCTTGTTTCAGACCAGTGAAAATTTGGGCCGACTTTAGGCCTAGGAACATACGTACATTTATAAGGGTAAAAAATTTCATGATTGGGTTGATTTAGACCCACACATGTTGTCCCTTTATTGAAAAAGGGCAAGACTATGTGCTTGTGTGCTTGACGTATTTTCTTGTCAAAGGATTCAAACAATTGAAACAAGTTGTTACACCCCAACAACAATCTCAACAAAACAACTTCACACATTTTTGCAAAAAGCTACCCATGCTTCATGTTTGGAAATCTCTCAAATACATCAAAAAGTCAATTTATAGAAAAACCAAAAAGAAGCAAAGTGAAAAGAAAACCCAAAAAAGGATTAGTTTCTTACACAAAAACCGTACGTTGCTGTTGAAACATCGCACTTTCATCCATCGATATCACGATTATAGTCACGGTTTTACCGATGACTTTGAATTAGAACCACTTGCATCACAAGCTTTATTTAAAAGAAGGGTATATCATATCATCACAATCACGGCCAATGAATTCCTCCATCATACATTCCACAACCCGCAATCACTTACTAGAGATTCCTAGATTCACATATTCCTCATACATTTTCTTCCATCTTTCTCACTTCAAAATTATTTCCCAAAAACTTCATAGTCCCTTAGCAAAAAATACCAAAGCTCGCACTCATTCCAAAAACACATCACAAATTCACTCAACTCTCAACACAAAGAGGTCTTGTCCTTAGTCCTTTCAGATATTGCTAATCATACCAACAAAACTACTTTCTAGGGTATCTCTACATCTAGGATCAAACATCCTAAAAGAGAAATTACTAAACATCTAGATAGGTTAAAACTAGTCCATGAGTGCATCCTCTCATTACTAGGTAGCTTACGTTTGTCACAACACAAACCTTGCTACACCTCATCTCACAAATATTAAGACATCACAACAAGCAATTCTAAAGAGGACTTTGTTGATACCCAAACTTTAGTGTAGGAGATCAAACATCCACAAACACTTCAACTCGTCATCATCCTCATAAAAATCTTGGAACTATAAGAAGGGATCACACATACACTTTTCCATTTCATCCCATTCTCAACCACACACTTTTCACCCACAAAAACGTACTTTAAACATGGCTCGGACTAGATCTCAAAGTCGTCAACAAAATCAAGATGAAATATGGGAAGAAGAAGAAGAAGTGACCGCTAACCCATTTTCTAGAAGAGGAGACCCAGAGACCCCTACACTACAACAAATAGAAGACGCGCTTAGCAATCCCAGATTTAACAGACTTTTTGAAGAAATTCTCAAAGGAAGTGTTGATGCCCATTTTCTGAAACTTGCTCAAGAAGGAGCTAAACTTCCCACTGACTTTGATGTATCACAACTTAAACATATACTAGAACAAGCTCAACATAGCCATTGACAAGAAAAAAATCATGGTGAAAGAGAGGCAAGGAATACACGTAACTATGATGATAACTACCAACATGACAACCTTCCCCCTCCTCTTATAGAAATGGATATGTTAAGACAATTGATACAAGATATCTCCCAACAAGTGCATTCAGGAAAGACACACAAGCAATATGCTCTCAAAGATATCTACCCATATCCGTTTGATAGAAACATATACATGCCTCCTTTCCCACGTACCTTCAAAACTCCAAAATTTAATAAATACAAAGGAAAGGGAGACCCTAGAAATCATGTAAGAGAATTTTTCTTTGCCTTCTTAGAGGTTGTATATGAAGACACATATTTAATGTGCCTCTTTCCCCAAAGTTTGGGAGGCTCAGCTATGCAATGGTTCTCGTGCCTACCTGGTGGGATCAAGACCTTTGAGGACCTCGTACAAAAAAAAATCACTCATCATGCGCATAACATAGAACGAGATGTCTTCATGGCTGATCTATGTAATACCAAACAAAAGAATGGTGAGTTATTCTCAACATTCTTACAATGATGGAGACACCTTTCTAATAGTCATTCCTTTCCCATTCCCGAAGAGCAATTAGTTGAATTTTTTTTAGTTCAAACTTAAATGAGGAAATGGAATTTTACTTAGACATAAAATGTGTTGACACTTTCAAAGACGTCATAGCTCAAGGACTTAAAATAGAGAAATCCCTTTATCAAAAAGGGACTTGTCAAAATATACAATGATAACAAGGAGGGTCCAAGACCAGCCTACAACAGTGACAAACCAAATTTTTAGGCTAAAAACAAAAACATTGTTAACGATGGTGTTGTAGACACATGAACTATAAAAATCGCTCAACCCATCGTCAAAATTACACGGGTTGCAGATAATCACAACAACCCCACTGCCAATCAAGGTAATCCTCAAACCACTCCAGAAAATCAACCTTCAAACACACAGCAAGAGGAACCTAAAAACAAATAACCAACTTACAAATACAATCGCACCTACACACCCTTGGGGGAATCTTTGGAAAAGGTTTTACGCCAACTCATCTCTTCTGATCTTATCACATTACCTAAAACATCACACTATGAACCACAAGTCAAACCTTCCTAGTGGAGGGATAATGATTATTGTTAATTTCATAAAGGAAGAGGACACAAAACAAACAACTGTCACCGATTAAAGGATACCGTTCAAGACCTCATTGATCGAGGTGACATAGAAGTGGATGGTCACAATGTAAAAACTTGTAATACTGATCATACTATGTTCAAAAATCCACTTCCATCATATGAGAAAGGAGGGCCCTCCCATAAAGGTAAGAATCAAGATAACACAATAGTTTATACACATGCAACCTATACCTATACTATCAATAACCTTTATGATTCCAATGAACAAGTTGCTATCCTTTCCATCCAAGGCAAGGATCCTGCATGAAATGTTGTTACCCCGTCGTAGCAAGCTTGTCTTACCAAGTGCACCATCAAAAATGGCATATGTGCCCAAATGTTATAACCTTATGGACCAATTAGATAAGACACCATCACTTATCTCTATTAGGCCCAATATGGAAAGCTAATGTACTGAGAGGGGAGGGGTGAATCAGTACTTCAAAACTTTTCTTTAAAATTAACCTTACTATTATGCATAAACAAAATAGTGTAGTAACATAAAATAAAGTTAAAACAAACAAATAACAATCATACATGGTTCACTCCATAACACATATATTTTGGTTACGCAAAAACTCTTGGTTAGAGAGAAAAACTACGGTGGGGATGGCACCCACAACTTCACTATTGCAATAATAAAGATTGCTTGGTTAGAGCTACATTTAGCTATTTCTGATAGCTTACCTTGTTAGGAGTAACAAGAACTGTTAGATCTACCTTGCTAAAGGATTTTACAACATTAATCTGAATGTTGCATCTGGTTAGAGGCTTTACAATTTATAGACTTGGTTAGAGTCTTTTACCCTATTAAAGGTTTCTCTTTCAACTTCACAATATTACAATAAAATCATTACAAATATCTGCAACTTTACATCTAAAATGTTATAGTAGATTCTATGTGCTCAGAATAAGATTACCTTGCTTATAACATACCTCGATAACCCATATTGTAACTTGGTAAACCCTTATGTTTACTCTGTTCTTCGACTGTTCTCTGATAACCTTCTCGGTGACCTCTCTATGTCTTTGTAACAGTCTTCCTTCACACACACATACACTCTCTTCCCATGTTGTATAAATAGATCTCTTAAAGCAGTGATCTAATTCATTGCTTCGATCTTACAAACAAGATTCCTTGAGTGAATAACTAAACAAAATATTTCATTGGTTAGATTGACCTTGCAATCATACACAATCTTCTAGTGCAATTTCCAATGTAATAATGGTTAAATGTGCCTCGATCTTGTAACACATTTTCATGTGCATGTCTAGGTTCATTGTATCTGGTAACACGTTTCACTCGATGAATATCAACTTGGTGTGTTAACTTTACTGCTCGGTAGCCATAAAAAGATACTCGATAAATAGCTCAGTGAATATTGCTTTCTGTGACTGCTTTCTTCTGTAACCGACTAGACTATTCATATCGACTTCTCTATGTGTACCGACTGCATGATTCAGTAATGCTAACTGACTAGAATCTATAGTATGACTTTGAATATAAAAACTAATGGCAATTTGATAAGTAGTAAAAATCTCCCCTTTTGACATTAGTTGAGTTGTTTGACAAAAACTAATTTCAAAGTCATAACTCAAAAATCTATATACTTTGCAAAATGACTACACTTGACAATATATACAATAGTCAATGAAATAGTATATGCAGATATACTCCCCTTATCATTATTCTGTACATAACTCTGAATTTTGCATGCTCGGTTCTGTTCTATTCTTGAGTGCTATGCTTGCTCTGTATATTCTACTCGGTATACTCCCCTTGTATACAATACTCAAAACTGTGTTACCAAAATTGTATCACTCTTCAAATATAGTATTACTCCCCCTTTGTCTGGTATTACTCCCCCTATGTAGTATTATAATATTACTCCCCCTTTTTCAACAAACATCAAAAACTTAATTTCCATCTGGGGGCGGTAACTGATCAAAAATAGATTTATACTAGTTTCGGGCATCGGTGAGGGCGACTGAGAGTGAATCCTTTACACTTTCCATTAATGAATTTTGTGCTTGAATATCAACTAATAGTGATATTAAGCCATCAAGAGTGCTTCCCTCTTGTGTAGTTGATAGGCGTGTAGCTCTATTGATCTGTTCTCGTACTGATGAGAGATGAGGAAGGAATAATGTCTGAAGGGTCATTATATCCATCCTGATTTTATGCTCTTCATTCCTGAGTTCTAACTGTTGAGCCATGAGTTGTTGAAGCTTGGTATAAAAATTTTGAATTTAACTAGGCTCGGTGGTCAACTTAGTTGAGAGATCGGTGATCTCCTTCTCAATTGCATCAATTTTATTCTTGATATCTTTAATGAATAAGGAAAATGTACAAAGTTTCTGAAATAAATAAAGAATATGCTTGAGTTGAGGGGACAACTCAGCAATGAATTTGACAAGCTTTACTTTTCCTATAGCTAGAACTTTTTGTACCTCTTCAATCATTTTTGTTGTAAGCTCTTTATCTTTTAGCTTGCTTAATTACTCAGATGCATCAACTCCATATGTTTCTATTTGAGTAAGGAGTCCATCCAGTTGAATGTGGATGGCTGCATCGGTTGACACTATTGCTGAAGGTAGCATTTCTGTTAGTAGTGTCTTGACCTTCTGAAGTACTATATTCTTCTTTTGAATAGCCAATTGTTTTTCCTGTTTGGCCTTTTCTTTGCATAGTTCACCGAAATTGGTAAGTGCTTGCCCTTTTAATTTTGAGATAGCGACATTGGGAAACACTATCGGTTTAGTCAGATCAATTTTGAAACTATGCTTTCTCACCTTCTTCTCTTTTCCTTTGGTCGGTTGCACTAAGACAAGTGCTTGGGAAGCTTGTTGAGCCTCAGCAGGTTGCTCGGTAGATGTAACACTTTGGTCGGTTCCTATAGCCGTTGTAGTGTCCTTGGGTGTCTCGATGCTAGGGGTCTCAGCTGTAACATTTGCAGTGCTTGACGGTGCTTGAGATGTCTGATCTTTGGTTGTATCTTCTATTGCTTCAGACTTGTGACCTTCGGTGCCTTGATCTGTGTCCTTAGGAGCTTCGGTTGAGACAAGTGGCTTCATCGGTGGATAAGGCTGAACTTGTTCTAAAATAGATTCACTAGATACAAGTTTTGCATAGGTAGTGCCTTCAATCATTTCCTGCTCTAGTGCTTCTTCATCCATGACATCTTCATCAATTTGAATAGTGTTAGTCGGGTCTGGACCTTGCTCGGTGACATCAGGATCTTGCTCGATGACATCAACAATTTCAATTTGAGATTGTTCTCCGACATCCTTTAGTTTGAAGATCTCCTGCCACTTGGCTTTTGTCTCATTTTCCACATCAATGTATAGCCCATTCATCAATTTTAAGGCTCTCTGTTTGACAAGAAATTTAGAATTGTATGTGGTCAAATGCTCCTTGATTTCTGCTATAGACATATCAGGGAATAGATGGACTAGACTTCTTTCTCTTATTTGTTTCTCTAAGTCCATTGCATATTTCCATCTGTTATCAATATGTAAGTATAATTCACTCGGAAGTGACTTTACTAGTTCTAATGGAGCTAGCCGAAACTTTAGAAGTGTGCAGATGACAGCTTCTTCAATTTGTCGCTTCTCATCAGTATTCCTAGTCTCATACTTAACATATCTAAATCCTGCAAATCCACCGTATTCTTTAAGATTGGCACAAAAAATTTCAACACTATGAATATTTACCTTTTTGTTTTTTACAATCTGAAATTTGTTCGCATCATCAGATTCTATATCACTAGACTCTTTTGCCAAAATGAGTCTCTGAGTAGATTTCTTGTAGGTTTTAGTTACCTTGGGTACAGTAACACTCTTTTGTTTCTTACTCGGTGATGCAGTTGATGCTCTAGTGTTGGGTCTCTTTGTTGGTGGTATCAGTAGGGCCTTAGAAATGTCTTGTTTCTTTCTTTTCAAAAATTTACCCTTAGGCAACTTGGTAATTAATGTTATTGTTGCCTCTTGAGCTTATGATTCCTCTTCGGTAATGGCAAGGGTGACTTTGACAGGTGTAGAGGAGGATTCTTCTCTGAATTTTTCAGATAAAACCTTTATCATTTTTGTAGCTTTTCTTGTAGCCTTAGGTACTACAATGCTCATTTTTACTTTTTCCTTCACCTCTTCATATGTTCCATATCTTAGTTCGGTAGCATGCCTTGGCAACGATAGATAGGCATCAATTTGTTGTTGTGTTATATCATAGCCAATCTCATAACCCATTGGTAGCGAAGATTGAGTCCTCGGTTCAACAACATTCATATAACAATAATCAGTGTCTACCTCAAAACATATATCATCCTTATATTTTTCTACCAGCTGTGGTGGAATCCAGTACCTATTGTGCATCTTCTCTTGAAATTTGCTAAAATAATCATCCATGATATCATTAAAGTTATCTCCCAATTTCTTGATAAAATCATTGATTTGATGGGTGATAGGTCGATGTAGCTCCCAAACTACTTTACCGACTGAGGGAAAGAACTTCTCAAAGTAGAAAAACATGCATACAAGAAGTGAACCAAACTTCAGTGTATTTGCCGAGTTGTTCTTCTTCGGCTTCCTTATTGTGTTCAGGTTCTCAAACAAGTTCTTCAATAGCACTTCACATTAATCTACTTTCATTCCCTTCTTCACTATTTTGTAGGCCAAGTCAACTGCAGTACATGGTACATTGTTTTCCCTTGCAGATTGGAAGAAACAGTAACCAATTACTCTAATTGCAAACTTGAGTTCTGCATCAGTGACATTGTTCAATTTCAGTCCTTGGTCATCAGATTCTACTCCAGTTAGACTAATTAGCTCCTTCTGTGATATCATTTTTTGTGCTCGTGCATGATCATAGATAGGATACCCGATGATTACATGAATGATTTCCTTAGTGATTTTGAATGGTTGCTCCTCTAGCCACATAAAATCATCATGTACTCTGCTCAAGACAAACTTAACCCACTGGGGTTTGAACACACGGGGATAGGCTAGGGCTTCAGTTAATCTCTTCATTTTGATATGCTCGAATTTGCTATCCATTTTGCCATCAGTACAGAGTTCATCATATGTATCACTAATCTCAACATGACCGAGTTCCTCAACATGGCATTTGGTGAAGAATCTAACATCTTCAACTAACAAGACTCGATCCGAGATGAGTGAAAATGTAGTTTTGTCATCCATCTCAGAGGCGACCTTAGGAGTCAAAGAATATTTCAATGAGGGCTTCTCCACATTTTTTAAAACTACGGGATCTTGGATCTTGGGCGCCATTGTAGGTTTTAGGTAAAATTTAGCAAACTAACCTTAGGGTTTACAAACGATTGACGCTTCACACTCGGTAGATAATAGCAATTTGACTAGATCAGAAACTAGCTTAACAGTGTGAATAGATTTGATGTAAATACCTTGAAATTCGCTCTGAATGAAGTTTGATCGCCTTGTTTTTCTTTGCTTTGCTCTCTTGAAAACTTGGTGAATGAAAATGACCGTGAAAATACCTTTAAGTACTCAAAAATACCTTATCGGGCTCCGTGCAAGTTAGGTCAAAACATTAAATACACTTGGTTCACCTTTACTGATTTACTCATTTTTCATTTTTAACCGAGTAACCAAATTTCCTTCATTAACTGACTTGGCAGGGTTCCTGTATACACCGACTTGACAGGTTTCTTGTAGAGTACTTTTGATAGAATTTCAAACTGACTAATTGCATCTTAACTATGCAGATTTTGAATTTTGTACATAATAGAATAGGAACTATTATGATTTAACCTTTAGAGAATGCAGTCCCTTCATACCTTTTCTGACTAATTTGGAATAGGTTCACCTAACTCGGTAGGTAAGGTGCTTTCTTCATCTGACATGATTTCCTTCTTTTTCCAAATCATCTTGAATTTTTCTTTTATCTCTTCAGTGTCTCTTCTAGGTTGATCTCTGCAATCTCCAGCTAAATGTCCAACTTTGTGACAATGAAAACATGCCATACCAAGATTTCTCCATGATCTTCAGTTGTTCATTCCAAACCTTATGAAACAGTTGGCACTAATATGTCCATATCTTCCACAACATTCGCACCATATCCTTGTATTGTAATCCCATGGTACTGTTGCATATTGTCAGTAAGGATCTGTGTGAGTTTGGTAACCCCTAGTGTTTGCTTGGTGTGGATACCGCATGTAGTTCTTTTGCTTAGACCAACACTTCTCGGTACTATGTCCATATCTATTGCAGTTTCTACAAAACCCTTTGAATTTTGCCTTTTGATAGTTGTTAACAGACTTTGTCCTACATTGATTAGATGTGTGACCATATTTATTGCAGTTGTAACAATATCCATTGGACTTAGTGATATTCGGTTGCTTAGCTTTTATAATCTGGCATATGTTGGCAGTATTACCTTGATTTCCACAGTAGTAGCAAATAGGCTTCTTCCTTTTGATGTTATTCCTATTTTCAGCTTGCTTTGATGATTTTCCTCTCTCAGTGGTATGAATTCCTTTCTCGGTTGATTATTTTCCTTTGTAACTGAGTCATGCATCTTTGTTGGGTCTTTTGTATTCAATTGCTCATCCAACATCTTTTATGCTTCATAACTCTTCTTCAATGTTTCTTTGGATTTCTTCTTTGTTTCAAGTTCACCAGTCAACCTTGATACTTCAAGTTTCAATGCTTGATTTTCATCATTCTTTAGAATTGCTTCATGATGTGCATAACCTAGTTGATCTGTCATATTTTGTTGAATACCAGTTAGCCTTATGATTTCATCATTCTTATTAGATACTAAGACTTTGAGTTGTTGTTTCTCTCTTTGTAGATCTCTTGCTTTATCCTCAGCTATCCTTAATGCATCTAGATTTTCAGTCATCTATGTACTGAAATGTTCATGTTCTCTTTTCATTTCTTTTAGTTGATCAGCCAATGCTTTGTTCTTTTCTTTCAACATTCCAATCATTTCTTCAGTCTCTTTAGATATATTGTTCTCAGATGATGTCTCGATTTGTTCCACTAACTGTTGAGAATCTTGCAAGTCATCAGATAATCTTCTTCTTACTTTCAGAGATTTTTGCATTTGCCTTTGCATGTCTGCAATCACTTGATTTGCATGATCTAGCTCTTCTTGTAGATATACAATCCTCCGAGATTGTTTATAGCCTTCCATTGATAAGATCTTTCTCTTCAGGGAGTTAAACTTTTTTCCAAGATTCAAGCTCTGATACCAATTGTTAGGCCCAATATGGAAAGCTAATGTACTAAGAGGGGAGGGGTGAATCAGTACTCCAAAACTTTTCTTTAATAATAACCTTACTGTTATGCATAAACAGAATAGTGCAGTAACATAAAATAAAGTTAAAACAAACAAATAACAATCATACATGATTCACTCCATAACACATATATTTTGGTTACGCAAAAACTCTTGGTTAGAGAGAAAAATTGTGGTGGGAATGGCACCCACAACTTCACTACTGCGATAATAAAGATTGCTCAGTTAGAGCTACATTTAGCTATTTCTGATAGCTTACCCTGTTAGGAGTAACAAGATCTATTAGATCTACCTTGCTAAAGGATTTTACAACATTAATCTGAATGTTGCACCTGGTTAGAGGCTTTACAATTTATAGACTTGGTTAGAGTCTTTTACTCTATTAAAGGTTTCTCTTTCAACTTCACAATATTACAATAAAATCATTACAAATATCTACAACTTTACATCTGAAATGTTATAGCAGATTCTATGTGCTTAGAATAAGATTACCTTGCTTATAGCATACCTCGGTAACCCATATTGTAACTCGGTAAATCCTTCTGTTTACTATGTTCTTCGATTGTTCTCTGATAACCTTCTCGGTGACCTCTCTGTGTCTCTGTAACAGTCTTCCTTCACACACACACACATACACTCTCTTCCCATGCTGTATAAATAGATCTCTTAAAGCGGTGATCTAATTCATTGCTTCGACCTTACAAACAAGATTCCTCGAATGAATAACTAAACAAAATATTTCATTGGTTAGATTGACCTTGCAATCATACACAATCTTCTAGTGCAATTTCCAATGTAATAATGGTTAGATGTGCCTCGATCTTGTAACATGTTTTCATGTGCATGTCTAGGTTCAATGTATCTAGTAACACGTTTCACTCGATGAATATCAACTCGGTGTGTTAACTTTACTACTCGATAGCCATAAAAAGATACTCGGTAAAAAGCTCAGTGAATACTGCATTCTGTGACTGCTTTCTTCTATAACCGACTAGACTGTTCATACCGACTTCTCTGTGTGTACCGACTACATGATTCGGTAATGCTAACTGATTAGAATCTATAGTATGACTTTGAATATAAAAACTAATGGGAATTTGATAAGTAGTAACAATCTCCATACTAGAGCTTTTGTGTATATCCCCCTCATATAAAACCATCTTAGATCAAGCTCTCCAAGAAGCGTCAATTCCACCCGACCTTAATACACATCCATTTCAAGCCAGAGTTGGGAGTCTCTAATCATCACCATGTCTCACTTTTGCGGATAATGATAATGTATCCTTTCAACAACCTCATAACGCCCCTCTCCACATTAAGGAATTCATACATAAACACAGAATCAAGCGAGTCTTGATTGACAATGAAGTTGGCCTTAACATTTGCACATTGCAGTTGATCACCACCTTGGGGTATGAAGAAGATACAATAGATGTCAGAAAGAGGATTACCTTCAAGGTCTATGATGATACAGAATGCTCCTCTAAAGTGTGTGTCACTCTACCGTCAAGGTAGGACCCATGGTGAAGAATGTGGTTTGTCAAGTCCTAGATCTCCCTCTTTCATACAATCTCCTATTAGGTAGACCATGGATTCACGCCATGCAAGCAGTAACCTCTACTTACCATCAATGCACCAAGTTTCCATATAACGGAGTAGAGATAACTATCCTTGGTGATACCAACCCATTCACTTTTTGCAACCATATAAGACATCAACCTGATATCACAATTCCTAGCAATAGAGAAGCCACTGCCTCATCATCTTACATTCACCCAACAAACCTCACCAATCCACTGATCCCTACACCTAACCAAGAAAAGATGAAAAATGAAATTACAAGATGAAGGCCCAGGGGAGTATAATATTAGTCATATTTTCTATGTTGGCCAACTAACCCTCTCACCGAGGACTTTGGAAAACCACAACAGTCACTCAAACTACTTATTGCATCCCATTCTACTACTCTTGATGGCTTCCTCCCCGGAAGATCATAGGAACAAGAGACTCTTGATGAAGATTTGGCAGAGTGGATCTACAACAGCCCTTCCGACATAGCTAGACAACAGGTCTAGATCCCAACAGAAAAGTATGGTAAAGGTTTTACCCTAATGTAAAAAATGGGCTATGATGGCCATAGTGCATTGGGATTCCACCAGCAAGGTGTACAAGAGCCATTACAACCATTGTTACAACCTCGGGATACATCTGGACTTGGATTCCACCCCGGTTCAGGAAACTCTTCTAAGCTCAGGATTCAAGGTAAACATAAGAAAACCACTTCAAAGATCACCCCTTCGAGAAGCAAGATAGTATCCATTTCCAATGAAACCTCACAGGTCTAAATTTTCCAGTTATGAAGATACTCCTCAATTTGCTGCAAGTAAGCAAAGGAGTTATATTGCCTGCCAAACTTTTAGTCCTGGGATATGACTCTTGTCTACCTCAGACACCCAAGAAACATCAACAACGTTGTCTGATAAAACTACTACAGTAGCTATCGACAAACCTATCACATCAGCAGACATCCCTATAACATATAGTGACAGAGTTCTACAGAGTGATTCTGAGATGGATTCACATGAATATGAGTGGGATTCTTCATTTTCACAATCATCTGATGGGGACACTTTTGAGGTTAAGAAAGCTGAAGGAGATGCATTTATTAAGGCCTTTTGGGACCTAGTTAATGAGGACACTTCAAATAAGTCACCTCCCAAGCCCGGTTACGAAGCGGATAATACTAAAGATGACCTTGGTTCCTCTGTATTTACCATAGCTGATGGATTCTATGAAATTAGCCTGATCGACGAATTAATGCCAATTATTTACCCTAAACTCATTGAGTGGAACCCGCAAGACCTTCCACACCTTGACACCTTCCAAAATGATGACGCGATCATAGACTTTCTGGAATTACGGGATGACATACCAAGCAGGGATCACAAAGTTGGGTATGCTATTGAACTTAACGTGACTTACTTTGGAGAGAATGCCACACCTTTTAGTCACAAAAATATTACAATCAAGACATGATCCTCAAGTGAAAACAACACTATGGCACTTGTGGAAACAAAAAGAGTAAAAACAAAGGACGTATCCAATGGTGAAAACCTCTCTGAGGCACCTGAGGATGGAAGGTGTGACATTCTACCCTTTAGCACTAGTCATGAGAGATCGTCTATTCCCATTGAAGAAATAAAGGAGGTTAATCTAGGGACACCTAAAAAATCACACATACTACATCTAGCAGAATCACTAACTCCAGCAAAAGATCGTGATTTCACAGAGTTCTTTCGCAAGAAACAAATCAATTTTGCATGGTCCTATGTAGACATGCCAGGACTCGATCCATAACTAGTAATGCATCACTTAATAGTAGCAGAAGGAGCCAGACCAGTAAAACAAAAGCTTAGAAAGATGCATCCTCGTATTGCACTATTAGTAAAAGCTAAACTCAAAAAGCTATTAGATGTGGGTTTCATACGACCCATTGACTATGCAGAATGGACCTCCAACCTCATACCAATGGCAAAACCAACTGGGGGCATTCCTATCTGTACAAATTTTAGAGATCTAAACAAAGCATGTCCTAAGGATGACTTGCCTCTTCAAAACATTGATATGATTGTGGACCTCACAGCAGGACATGCAATGCTCTCACTCATGGATGGATTTTTCAGGATACAACCAAATAAAGATTTCTCCAAAGGATCAACACAAAACAACTTTTCCATGTCCATGGGGTACATACTGTTGGAATGTAATGCCATTCAGTCTCAAGAATGTTGGCACCACATATCAAAGGGCAATAACTGATAGTTCTGATACTTAATATAAGTACAGATCCATTAGCCAACAAGATGAGAGGGGGGGGTGAATCATACAAACTTAATCTTCCATAAAAACATCAGATTCAACCTCGGTAACATATATTTCAATAATATATCCAAAACAGTTAAACATGCAAACTCAAAAGCATATAAACATCATAAACCTCATAACACCAGATTTAACGTGGAAACCCAAATAGGGAAAAACCACTGTGGGGTTTCAGACCCACTAAGAAATATACTCTTCTATAGTATGCTCGGTTAAAAGCAAATCTCGTTAATTACAAACACATTACTAGATGTGACCCGGTTAAGGGATTTCCCTCAGATCTATTAGGATCTTCACCTTGTTAGAAGTGACCTTGTTAAAGGATTTCAAACACTCGATCAGAATGTCACCTTGCTAGAGGGTTTTACAAATAAGACTGTTAAGTCCACTCAGTTAAGAGATTTTCTGTCACTTTCACAAAATAACAGTAATAAAAATCTATATGCAACTTCACAATCTAAAATGCTAAAGCAGATTCATATTTGTTCAATACAATCTAGACATAGAACTAATCTTGTCCATCTGTTGGGCTTCTATACTCTGTTATTCAAATAGGTCTTCAAGCTTTTGTGCTCGGTAATCACTATGTAGCATCCTTGTGCATACACTTGCCTGCATACATTGTTTATCAACGGTTTCCTATTTATAAACAATTAGGTAACCTCTTAATCTCCTTGATCACATTTATCATGATCAATCATAGCCATCAAGTCTTTGATCTTGTCTAGGTTCAATGCATCTTTCGATCTGAAAATGTTTTACCCCGCCTTGGAACTTGCATATATTTCTTGGAACTTGTGCCAGGGTATTGCAGTTCAATCTGCATTGTAGATCTTTATGCCGACTTTCCTTTGCCATAGATTCATTAACAAACTTCATGCATGGCATACCAATCATTTAATCAGTTCCAAGTCATCAGCTTCCTTCATTAAATAATGCATGTAACCATTTAATGCATTCTATTATAACTCAGTTACAACTCGGTAATAACTCGGTAAATACTAAACTTCACTCGGTAGACATTCCGCCTTCGTTAACCAATAGCGATAACCTTAGGGTTTACCGACTAGGTTCCTTAGGGTTTACCGACTAGGTTCTTTGTTTGATAACATAGTATAGTATTAACCTTTACAATTTACAACATATGTATGATGTTAAAACAATCTAAACATCATGATCTCATCATTGTCTGACTCAGTAATAGTTGCCCATTGAATACCTTATTCATCCCCTTATTCATCATATTCTTTCCTGTGTCTTTTACTGACAACTTTATATTCTTCAAATCATACTTCTCAAGATATGGCAACATCATACTGATTTAGAAAATCAATTTCTTGACATCAATGACAAAGTAATAATATCAAGACAGTAAACATCATTAATCAGTTATATCCATAATCATCAACAACCTTCTCAATATCCTTATTGAAATGCCAACAGTCTTTCATTGTCTGTTATAATGCTATATTGCCAACAATAACTACTATCTTCCATGATATGATGCATACACTGATGGAAGACTATGTGGATGATTTACTAGCTAAATCATTAACTAGAAAGGTTCACCTTGTTGTACTGGATAAAATCTTCAACAGACAAGAGAAATATAATGTAGGCTTAAATCCAAAGTAGTGTGTCTTTGGGGTAACCTCTAGGAAGCTCCTGGGATATATTATTTCAAACAAAGGAATTGAGGTTGATCCTGCAAAGGTCAAAGCAACTATGGAGATTACACCTCCTAGGAACATCAGTGAACTAAGAACATTATAAGGAAGGCTACAATCAATTCGGCGGTTCATTGCACAATTGGTCAATAAATGTCATCCCTTCACACATTTGCTTCACAAGAATGTTCGTTTCAAATGGGAAGAGAATTGCGAGCAAGCATTCCGACAGTTAAAAGACTACCTAATGACGCCACCATTACTAATGCCACCATCTCGAGATAGGCCCTTATTGTTACATATATCAGCTACAGCTACGGCCTTAGGTGCCTTACTCGCACAACATAATGCAGAAGGCAAAGAATGTGTAGTATACTAGATTTCCAAAAAATTGGTAGGGTATGAACTCAATTATACCCCTATTGAATGAGCTTGTCTAGCGGTAATTTTGGTAGCCACCAAATTAAGGCACTACATGTTGACACACAAGATAGAACTCATTTCCAAGATAGATCCACTCAAGTATCTACTCTGTAAAGTAGCACTAACAGGCCGTCTGGCAAAGTGGGTTATGCTCCTTAGTAAATTTCACATAGAATATGTGGAATGCAAAGCCATCAAAGGACAAGCTATTGCAGATCAACTAGTTGAAGCACCGCTCATAGGTGACCATCCTCTCATTTCCAATTTTCCAGATGAGGAAATTTTCATAGTTACGCCAGCATGACAATGGAAGTTATATTTTGATGACTCATACACCAGACATGGTTCAGGAGCTGACATTCTCTTCATCACACCTCAAGGTGATAGCATTCCAAAATTATATCAGCTTACATTCCCATGCACCAACAACATAGCAAAATATGAATCCTTGATCACAGGACTATGCATAATCGTGCAATGGAACTTAAAAGAGCTACAAGTCTATGGTGATTCACAACTGGTCATCTGACAGGTCACTAATGAATACCAAACTAAGGATGATAAGCTCATACCTTACAAGAAAATGGTTGATAGTTTCAAAAAACTATTCATAGTTATCACATTTGAGCATATTCCTTGAGACCAAAATAGAGCTACAGATGCAATGGATAAAATAGCCTCTCTCCTTGATCTTCCACAGAACTCCACACGCTACGAGTTCTTAGTAGAACAACTTTGGATCCTTGCTTATGATATCCCAGAATCCAAGATGGTATGTCAACTCATCAGTCCTGATTCCCCATGGTATGGTGAATTTGATGCCTATTTATGTGATCAAATCCTTCCTCCAAACCAATCAAACAATCAACAAAAAATGTTCATACGCCAATCCTCTCGATATACCATAATTGTTGAAACCCTATACCGTCGAGGTCTCGATGGTACTCTCCTCCAATGTCTAGAGAAAGGTGAGGTGACCACAACGTTAGAAGAAGTACATGAAGGTATCTGCGGAGCTCATTCAAGTGGCCCTTCATTGGCTAAAAATATCATGCAGGCATGATACTATTGGCCCTCCATGGAAAAGGACTCTACTACTTTGTTAGAAAGTGCAAGAAGTGCCAAGTTCATGGAGATCTGATACATGCCCTAGTGCAAGAATTACAACCTATCACAACACCATGGCCCTTTTGTCAATGAGGACTTGACCTTGTGGGTAAAATCCATCCATCTTCATCCAACGGTCATAAATTTATCATTACTGCCACAGAGTACTTCACCAAGTGGATCGAAGCCGTTCCACTCACCCAAGTCACCGGCAAGCAGATTGCCTCATTCATCCTCAATTGTGTCATTTGTCAGTATGGTGTACCCATGTCCATCATCACAAATAATGGGCTTCCTTTCAAAAATCAAGATGCCTGTGAACTCTGTGAGAAGTTTCATATCCAGCACCATTTTTCCACCCCATATTGCCCACAAGGCAATGGTCAAGAAGAAGCATCTAATAAGAATATATTGAGGATCCTCAAAAACACAGTCAATGATGTTGGTCATGATTGGCACATTCATTTGAATCCAGCACTATGGGCATATCGAACTAGCATTCAAACACCTACAAGCACAACTCCCTACTCACTGGTTTATGGAGCCGAAGTCATCTTGCCTATTGAGTTTGAATTACCATCTATATGTGTCTCCTTGCACAATCTAATAAATGATGAATAATACCAAGTCTCACGTCTTCAGAACTTGGAACTGCTTGATGGAAAGCGACAAGCTGGCTACAATCACCTAAAAGCCTATCAACATCGCATGAGAAAAAGCTACAATCATAGGGTCAAACCTTGCATATTTGAAGTAGGAGATCTTGTTGTTAGGGAGAATCCTCATAATCAACCAAATAGAGAACACTGAGGCAAATTTGAATCCAATTGGCTGGGTCCATATGTCATCACTGTCGTCTTCGGGTCTGGGACATATTAGTTAGCAACTTCAGAAGAAGAACCACTAGCAGATCCAGTCAACAACATGCATCTTAAAAAGTTTCATACATAAGTTATGCAGAGCATCGGGCTCATCCTATAGCTGAAAATATCAAAAACATTCAAAAAAAGTCCTAAACAAAATACGAAAAAATAATAACAACCAAGAAAATAGTCAAGAAAAATCATTCATCCAAATGGTGAAGACCACTCTGGTGGCGCCTTGGGTAAGTACGGTGGTGAAAACCTAGTGAACAAGTGCCATTCATAAATGTTATAGCTTTATTGTCTTTCAGACTTGTTGCGATCGCATCCATTCACCCATCATTTATACTATGGCTTGTTATTGATCTACAATGAAGGTTATTGCCTCATGTGTCCCATGTCACACTTTCATACCGACACTTAAACTGGGGGCAATATTCTTAACCTACTGATGGGAGTGGATTTTCCATGCTTGTGATTCATTAAGTTTCTCATTCAAAATAACATCCTAAAATAATACCAAAAACATTCATACAATCTCAGAAAATCCCAAAAACATTTGCAAAATGTCCTAAAGATAAATCCAAAAACATGACAAAAACATCAAAATCAATCAAAAACATTGCAAAGTATTTTCTTCCTTGTACATAAACATCACAAAAGACACAAAACAACATTATGAGACTCCTTAAACAATGACCACCTATCAAAATCAACCAACAAATCACACATTTGTGCACAACTGTCTTCACAAGGATGCATCCTTCCTTACAAACAAGACATGGTAACATTTTCTTTGACAAGAAAATTTTGTTTGGCTGATAAGCACTTGGTTAACTTTTTTGTATTTATATCAGGTTCCTACGCTACTCCAAGATATCCATAAGTGATTAGAGTAGTCGGGATGGTTCCTGATATCTTTTTCTTTGTTTGTTTGTTGTCTATGGATTGTTCCAATGAAGTTATGGAGCATATACTAATGGTGTCTATGTGGTAAGTTCACTAAGCTACGCAATCCTATGCAAAAATACAGTCATGGATCACTATGACTTACTGACTACAACGTATACCTTGACCATTTGTACATGAACCGGAATGGAGGGGAACTTTCCTTGTCTGCAATGTTTGCTTACAGGTGAAAAGCTCAACCGTGGTTTCTGATACATCGGCCAAGATCGATACTACCACGCTTGATGATGAAAATTAAGCATTGTGAATAAGCCATGGATCACCAGTTTCATCTCATCTATATATATTGCATACCCTGCATCATTTCCCATCAAACCAATCAATTCCCTTCCATCTCTAAAAGTAGGTTTTGTGTAACCTATGTTACCTAGGTCATATATAAGCAAATCAAGTTACTCTGTCTACACAAGTATATCGACTCATGCGCACCTAGACTAAAACAGGAATTTACATCAATTGCCTAGTCTCAATAGGTATGCTAAGTCTAGTAAATGCCACAAACAACCTAAAACACAAACACTATCAATTGATCAACCAATCAAACACAATCAAAACAAACAATTACATCAATTGTCTAAGTCTCAATGAGTATTTTGCTTCAGATACCTTGACTTCATTAGGCAATTACATCAATTGTCTAAGTCTCATCGGGTCAATTTGACTCACTTACTCTGACTTTATCCTGTCCAAGCAAACAACTGACATCAACTGTCACACTTTGAATAAATCGGGGCAATCCAACCGATTGCACCAAACTGTCCAACCAATTTTGATCAATTGTACAACGTCAATCAAAAGAACAACATTACATTTGCACTGTATCTCCTACATGACCTAAGGGATTTCACTGGCTTACCCTTCTCCTCCTTCATTCCTAAATCCTCCACTCCCTCGCCATTTCCTCTAAATTCCTCTATTCTACTATCCCCTAACTTCTTTCTATTTTTTTCGAGAGATTGCCCATTTTTCGAAAATTTTGTCCTATCTCTTGAGGGGGCATACCTAACCACTACCTTGGTGCATGCTAGGGCGCGTACTCTGCTTACTTGTTTTTCTTTGAAACGATGTGATAAACCACACCGTCTCAAAGAGGAGCAAATGTAGACACCTAAATCTATCCACTTAATGGAATGAATATTTAGTATTTATTTGATTATTTAACCATCGATCAATAGTTAATTTAATTAACTCATTTTAAATTTCTTCTCCTATTAATTAAATAAATTATTCAATTTATTTAAAATTAATTCATTGAACCATAATCTAACAATTAATTACATGAATAAAGCATATTTCTTTAATTAACCCCTCTTCACATTTAAATAAATAACTATTTATTTAAATCTCTAAAACCCTCCCACTTGCATTCTCCTACAAATGCAAGTTGCACAATTTTAGTTGAAATAAATGAATTTTATTTTCATTAAAATCCCCTTTTATCCTCACCCACTAGCTCACTAACTTTCTTCTAGACTCTTCTAACCCCCTTATAGACTCTTCTAACCCCTTCTAATTAGCCTAATCCCCCTCTCTAATCATTTGCACATTCCCAAACAAAGGTCACTTCTCAAAAATGTCTCAAATTCTTTGAAATGTGTTAAAGGCTTTATGTCTTCAACAAGTTAACCCTCAAAGTCTTCCTAACCATTAATGGTTAACTCAACCTCCCCACATGGTTAGAGACTTTCTCTCTAACTCAACTCTCATTTAACTCATGGGTCTCTTCAAGAATTTATTGCTTTGACCATGGTTATCTCCATTAACTCTTGCACAAGAGTTTATCCATTGGATAAAAGCATTATCCCTTGGATAAAAGCTTTATCCACTGACTCAAGCCTAACCAAACCCTCCTAGGGTAACCCTCATGTCATCTCAAGCATTTAATGCTTCTCCCCTCTCCTCTCAAGCCATCTCATGTTGACACTTTCCATCATGGGATTGGGTTGAAAGCTATCGCATGGATCCCAACCCCATCAATCTTGACCCTTCACAAGCCCACTCAATCTTGGCCATTCAATCAACATTTTTCCCTATAAAAAGACCTCGTTCCCCAAGCAAAAAAAAAGGAGGAAAAATTAGGAGCATTGTTATTATAGTGAAATACTTAGAGCTTTCTCATATAATCCACACTTGCATTTGCAAAATCATCATTTGCTCATAATTTACAACCATCTTTAATTCCCATATGGTATCCATGGTTAGTGCTACAAGCTAAGAGCTACACTTATTTGGATCTTGGAGAGGAGAGGAACAAGGGAGGAACAACCAAAAGGATCATGGAGGCATCTTAGGGAGAAGCTAATCCTTCTTTCTTCATTTAGGCTTTCTTTATGTGATTTCTTTTAAATCTCCTTTGATATGCTTGGTTATGGATTTTTAGTTCATTGTTTTTCATTTTATGGTTGGAAACTAACATATTAATCATTGATCTTTTGTTGTTGCCTTGGCCCCATTTCCACAGCATCAATACCATTTGACGGTTTCTTGTATTGTATCTCCTATATATGAGGTGTGTGAGATAGAGGTTGTGTAAGAGTCTTATGGCTATTGAGTTACCTTTGAATCTCTAATTAGTGGTACTCCTACAAAGAGCTTGCTCTGCAAGTATATTGTAATCTGGTTTGATTGCTGAATAATATATTGGGCGGCTTTTGGAGTGTGGGGTTTTTCTCCCGAAAGGGTTTTCCCCACATAAATCATTGTGTTATGGTTTGAATGTTATTATATCTATTTATGTTTTTTGTAACTGTTGTAAAGATCTGTAAAGAAATTTGCATTACCCTCCTCTCAAGATTAGTGGAGGAAGTTGTTTTGCTACTTAACTTCCTTACATGATCAATCGTAGTAGATCACAAATGATGAAATAAGAGAAGTCACTGGATTGTTTGCAACAAGTCTGGTTATAAGGCTACTGAATGCAGATGTAGGATGATGAATAGTTTCACGAATAAGAACAATGCTATAACTACTCGATCCTTCTATGGATACTACTACACTTGCAACAAGTTTGGTTGCATGTTTGTTGTTTGTAGATCTAACATGAGAAGTGAAAATTATTCGTAACGTGGTATCATACGCTATAACTACAATAAACCCAAATATATTTCTAGGTTTTGTAAGGGGAAGAAGGTAAGACATTATGCTCCACAAAAGAAGGTTGATCCAATTTAGTAAAAGAATATATGGATAAACTTTGGAAGACGGAAGTGAGGTGAAGGATGCATCGGTACCTATGGATGGTGCAGATGGATCCTCCAGAAACTAAATAGAAGAACTGGTTCATGGGGAGTTATAATCGTATATTTTTCTATCCCCCATGAAGAAAATGATGTTGAGATCTTTAGCATCATTTTCTTCACGAGGGAGAGAAAAATATGTGATTATAATCTCTATATTGGTTAAAGGTGACATAAACATGACTGGATAGTAATATCATGATGTTTGATCAATTCTCTAGAGAAAATTCTCTCTTTGCAGAGGTTTTTTGTATGTTTTATGAAGCCTTGATACAACATAACAATTGAAAGTTACTTAAACATAAGGGAATTCAATGCAAATCTATTAGGAGAGATAGAAAGGCCATAAAAGTGACACTTGATCAATTTTTAGTCTCATTCCATGCATTCAAGAGTGATAAAGAGCCAAGAAGAAAAGAAGGTTTTCAAAGTGTTATTGCATACAAACCCTAATGGTTATATTTCCAAGTATTTTCAGTTTTACTGCAACTGTAAGTTTTAGAAGGATAAACATGGATACACTTAGGGCAATTGATATTGTGGAGAAGCCTAGACCTAAGTTCAAGAACCATTCGTACAAATCTATCGAGACAGTTTAGGATGGAGACTTTTCCTACATTCCTATTAATGTAATTCACTCTTAGAATGTATGCATTTGCATTCATTCACCCTTGAATGAATATTATCATGTGAAGATGAAATATTTTAGATAGAATATATGTTGGATGATAAATTCATGCTAAAGTCAGAGTATTGTAGTGTAGAGGAGAAGAAATTGGATAGCTGGAAGAGTTTTCAATGTTTTATGAAGAATGGATCAGGATTATTTTGAGCCACATTCATGAGGAGTTTATCTACTTTGATAAACCCTACTAGATCACAAATGACGGCATAAGAAAAGTGACTAGATTGTGCTCCACCAAAACAATAATGACATTAAAGTTAGTGAAGAATGATGAGGTTATCAAACTTACCAAATTTAAGTTTAACAAGAGGACACTTACGGTGGATGATATCATTGACCTAGGGTTTAAGTATGTAACCATGGGCATAACTTATAAGATCTATTTCATGAACATATAAGGTTCTGCTACTACCATAGGAATTCATACTACCTATCAAATGGTAAAGGGAAATATATTGATCTTTGTGAGCTCTTGTGACAATAACTGATGGTTAATTTGGAAAGGACAAGGGAAACAAGATATAACTTTTGATATGACTCTCTTATTATTTGTTTAATGTTCTATTTTGTGAAGGAATTTCCTAGATTAAAGAATGTAGTTTATAGAAGGGATATTCCCATAGCATTTCAAATTAGAGAGCATATGCATAGATATTTTGGATAGAAAAACAAGTGACACAACATATTGGATATTCTTTAAGACCTTTTAGAGTGAAATGCAATTGAGGTATAGGATACCTTCATAGGTTGTGGAAAAATATAAGGAGGTTATTACTTTTATGATAGTTAAAGATAATTGATTCCCAAATTTCTCTATAGGGTCTCCAAACCTAAATGCATAGCTTATATAGACATATTAGTCAGAAAACCAAAGGATACCAATGTTCAAAGGTTTAGTACTTATGAAGAGACAACCAACAAGTTAATGAAGAAGAGTGTGGAGGAAAAGTTTGAAAGACAAAAGTAGAGCTATAGAAGAGGTTTGGAATACCATCTAAGAGTATTGTTGAGACATCACAAGCTCCTATTGACACTTCACAATTTCCATAGGGAGCTAGATGATTAGGTAGGTCTGCCACTACTATTTCTACACCAACTAAGCCTTTTAGACCTACTCAAAATCCTCCAGGTAGAAGAAGAGCTACTACTAAGGTCTCAATATAAACTAAGGCTCTTATTGACAAGAAACAAAGGCCTAAGCAATAGGCTAAAAGAGAAAAGTTAAACTAGTGATTGTGTATGATGATGATGATGAAGAATAAAATGAAGCATTTATAATTAAGAGAAGAGAGAAGAGAAGAAGGAAAGGAGAAGAAGAAGGAATCTCTAAAGGAAAAGAAAAATAAAAAGTGAAGAAAACAAAGAAGACTAAGAAGGAAGCATTGTAACATGAGCCTCTATAGCTTGAGGCTACCCTCAATGCAATTGTAGAGCATGAAGCACCAAAGAAGGCAACATGACCATATGATGATATGCCTCTTGTTAAAAAATATACAATTAAAAAGGCTATAGTGATGTACTTGATGACTTTTAATATGGCTCTAAGTTATATCATTGATTAACTTCTAGTAACTCTTGTAGATGCACTGGGTGCTGAAAAACTTTCAGAGTGAAATGAAATTGAGGTATAGGATACCTTCATAAGTTATGGAAAATATAAGGAGGTTATTACATCTATGATAAGATATCTCCTTATATTTTTCCACAACCTATGAAGGTATCCTTATATTTTGGCAACAAGCATTAGATGAAGCCACAACATCCATGGCTCTTGAAGAAAGAGTTAGACTTTAATAGATGCAAGCCCAAGAATTCAAAACACAACAAAGGGTGAATACCCTAATGAGGAAGGGCAAGGATGAGATATAAAGGATGGAAAGAGAAACCTAAAAGAAGACAACAAGAATTATTGAAGATGTGAATAGGGCTAAGATGATAACTGAGGAACAAGCTCCTCTGAATGACATTGATTTGGCAAATATACCAGATGTTTCAACACATGAAATTGATGTGTCTACTTTTGATGTTCCTTTGACAGAACATGGTGCAAATAAGATAAACGGTGAGAAAAACAAGGAGACTTGTTCTCAAGAGAAGTCTAATATAGGTGTACAAGGTGTAGGTGAAGAAAGTGAAGTGGGTGTCCCTCCTTTGGGAATACAAGTGAAGATCAAGAACAAAACATTTCATAGAATATAGGGAATGTTGTAGGAGAGAATAAAAGAGTAATTGGTGGAGATGATAAAAAGAAAGAGGACAATTTTGAAAGAGATCATAATGTAGCATAGGATTTAGTGAAGTAAGAGACATCTATGGATATAGATCAAGGTTCTACATTTTTAGATTCTTTCAAGGACCTACTAGGACTATAGATGCAATTTCAACATGTGGTGACACCACAATTGTTGCAGATTCCAACACATGAGGGACAAGTTGACTTGTCCAACATTTCTCCCCTTCATAAGTTGTAGTTTGGTGACATCTTGCATGCTTCTACAAGAAAAAAGATGTTGCAGGAACATTTGAAGAAGACTTGTCTGATTGATGATGTAGTGAAGGTGATACAGGAAGGATTACCACAGGTAAACATAGATTCCTCTTTGGCTCTGGAGAAAAAATTGAAATTGTTAATGGGTTCTTTCAAGGATCATTCACCACATGTTGAGAAAAAATAGAACAAGAGATAGTAAGGAAGTTGAATGATAAAAGGCTGGTAGAATCATAAGATAGGTGTGCTAATTTACACAATAAATTGCAAGAAAACTTGAAGATGTTTAAAGATTGTGTTGATGAGGTAAATTTTATTTACTAGTTTTTCTTCAAATGGCCAAGTTCCACTAAAAGTATCAACAGTCAGATTGATTATTGAATCACAAATTTGTCAAATGGCTAGTACATATGACTTGTCAAAGGACAAGGATGGAGCAAGTAGAGCACACATAGAAAACCTACATTTACAATTGCCCTTACTTAAGAACCAAAGGTGGAAAAAAAAAATACAATTAGTTGAGATAAGCAATGAAATTGAGGTTGGCTTCATTATCCAAACTACTTGGTGAAGCAAAGAAAATTGAACAAAATGTGAAGGTCACCAGAAGTGTGGATGAAGTTGAGGATTTGTATAATACAGTTTGAATTTCAGAATCCCATTATCACCTTAGCTAATTTGAAAATTCGGATTCAACTCTGGCCCACCTTAAGGTAATTTATAAGGTTATTGTACCCTCTAAGGGAGTTTCAAAAGTGTAGATAAGGCAATTTTTTCCTTGTATAGTTTTTCAAAGGTTTGTTGTATCAATTTTTGTTTTTTGTTGAAGACTTCATGTACATAGCATTAGTTTTGGAGGATCTCCATCCAAGGGAGATAAATTTTGGTAGAGATCATACAATTAAAAAAAATTCATGGACACTTTTTAGTTGTTATAAGTAGGAGATAGTATGCCATTTTCCCTTGATGTCAAAGGGGGGGAGAAGGCTTGTAGTTTCCATTAATGACAAAGAGGGAGATTGTTGACAATGTCTGTAACATTTTGTTGTCATTGATGTCAACCCAATATGTTGTCATTGATGTTAGCTTGAGGTCAACTTGATGACCTATCAAAATTGTATAGAGGATGATTGATATTGTTGAAGAGGTTGATAAATGGGGGGAGATTAGCATATTTGACAGAGGCATTTGAGAAATATAGTTTGATATGATCAAATATGATTGAAGTCAACCGGGAAGAGCATCAATTCTATCCATGGCATAATATTAGTCCAAATGCATGTTATGTATATGGTAACACATTTTTACACATGCTTTATACATTAGTTGTGGGATGCAGTGACATTAGTTGATGATGACATGCTCAAGAGTTAGTTGATTGACATTTAAGTTTGGATCCATACTTATGTTGTTGAGGAAAATTATCTAAGGGTTGAACAATGTATTTTTTCCAAGTCAATGAGTCAGTATTTTGGTCCGAATTCCTTCGCCCTGCATGGTTTGGCCTTGCAATTTTAAGGATAAACTTGATAGTTCTATTTTTCATTTAGGAGGCTAACAATAATTTTTAAAGTTTTTTATAAGTAAATTTTGAATAAATCTTTCAATTATTTTGTAGTGAAGTTTTGGTTAAGTTATCTTTAATAAATTTATTGCACTACTATTATTATTTTATTTTATTCACTAAAGGGATAAAAATGTATTCAACACAAAGAGAATTACAAAGCAATAAGAGCTAGAAGGCCTACAAAGAACAATACATTAAACATTTCTATCTACATCAACAATCTGCTCCAACATGTGAGACAATTCCAAAGTTAATTGGCTCTTATCCTCAATATTTCATCCATCCCTTCGATTAGAAGCCAATTTGGCATGGAAGTCTGCAACTCCATTCTTCTCCCTAGGAATGTGAGTAAAAATAACAGATGTCAAAGAACAAGACAACCATAAAATCTATCTAACAACCTAGACTAAGTGTTAATCACCATCATCAAATTGTTGCTCATTCAGTAGAGTAACCACAACTTGTGAATCAAATTCAAAAATAATCCTAATCCAACTAATATCACAACCTCTTTCCATAGCATACAACATGGTGGGAGCCTCCATGTAATTATTTGTAGACAAACCTTTATAAATTGAAAAGATGAATTGGACAAGACCAGAGCTATCATGCTCTACACCACCAATACAAGCATGACCGGGGTTCTGCCTAGAAGAGTTATTAGTATTTATCTTCAAAATTCCATGAGGAAGAGGGTCCTGACAACCCAAACGATTAATATTTTGCAAAGGTTGCCTACCCCTATTCCTCTAAGCCTACTTGAAGCCTGCTCCAAGAGAAAGAACAACCCTCTGAACAAGAAAATTGAGCTAATTGTAAATATCAACATCTCCAAGATCCACATCGCTAGCAAGATCAGACTTTTCCAAGATAGTCTCATGAAGAGTGTGAACAATCCTCCCCCACAAATGGTGAACAACCATTCTAGCATCTTGAAAGATTTGCATATTCCTTTCCAATCAAATATGCCAAATAATGAAAGTGAGTCCAAGAACCCAAGCAACCTAAAGAAAAGAAGGCTTAACTGGAGGCTTACCCCAACGATCCCAAAACTCAACCAAAAAGGAACTCAACCAAAAAGGAGACATGCCAAAAGACCTACTACCAAACTCCCCAGTAGAGGTGCCAAATCACCCTAGAAAAAGAGCACTAAAAAAAGAGAAACGCGCTCTTCACTCTTACAACACAACACACACAATCTTCCTCGGGTCCCAAAAAAGAGCAAGGCCTCCAAAGCTACCTAAGGCTCCATGCACTGACACTGACCCAACTGCCAAATATGAGGAGCACATTGTAGCATGCCATCCACTAAAAGCTTAGTTTCTTGGACACAAATAATATTCGGAGAATGAGCCGCAACCAAATCACGAATAGCCTTTTGATGAGGGGTGCTATTCAACCCCCTTACATTCCAGGAAAGAATAATCATTGAAGAGATTGGGTGAAATGAGCATCAATATGTTTCACGGACCTAGACTCCACCAACATCTCTCAAGCCAATTTAACCTTCTCTTGATCCTTCTTTTGACCTACCTTAGAAGGCCCTTTCTTAAGGGATCGTTGTTGTAAGCCCAAATCCTAAGAAGAATCCTTGCTTGAGCCAAATTCTATCACCTCCTTGAATCACTTGGATTCGGCAGAGTAAGACTTCTAGGAGGCAACTAGGGATCCAACATACCTTGAGAAGATTGAATATCTAGAATGGTCCCTAGCTCCTACACCACATCCATTCCCACAACAATAGCTCTAGAAGTCAAGTCAACTAGAATCCCCTCTTTCGAGGTCAAAGTCTCAAACACCTCAAACCGATTAAATCCCTCCTCATTCTGCCTATCCTTGAAAGCCCTCTTCTATCCCCACTCCTTATTACGAAGCTTAACAAGCGTAAAACTATCCTTAGTGGATCCACTATCAATAGTAGGGGTTTTTCCTTTGTCCCCTTTATCCACCTTCAAAATTAGGATAGGAGAAAATTTGTTACCACGAGCAACTTTATTTACCTTAGGACATTGTCATTGAAGGTGTCCATACTCATGACAAATCCAACAGTAAAAAGGAATAGTTTCATTATCTAACTATTGAACCCAAGACAAAGAACCTAGATAAATTTCCAATGAATCTAGCAAGGAGTTATTCAAATCAATCTCCACACAAATACGAGCAAAGGTAATTACCTTTTTATTAAGGGTTTGTTGAGTCGTTCCAACTGGCTTCCCAAGCAAAGTAGTAATCTTTTGCAAAATATCAAGTTGTCAAAACTCCAATGGAAGTCAAGGAAGACGTACCCAGATAGGAACCCTAGAAGGAAGTTCATTGGCCAAATTCAAACCTACATGTTAAGGTATAATGAATAAGCCAACTTGATTGAAAAAGTTGGGACCACCCTCAGAAACCCAATTCCAATCAGCCATGCTTGAAAAAAACTACCATAAAATAACTATTGGCAGCCAACATTAGTTATGTTTCCCTTCAACTTGCCAAGTACAAGGGATTCATGATTCTAGCACTGACAACGAAATATGAATTCCAAGAAATTTGCAAATGAGAGCATGATTCTTCAAGTAAGAGACATCTTCCATGACCAGTTCTGGTGGAATGACCAAAATCAGACGATCTGAGCTCTTGGCCAAACAACCATTAACTTTTTTGAATTTGGAAACCCCGCCCACATAAAAGGACTCTGGCGAATGCTCATGCACCCCCGAAGACGAACCTTCGTGCTTCAAAGCACAAAGAAATTGCTATTTGGAAGAAGATCAAAGCTCCTCCATTACCACCAAACCCTTAGCACCACAAATACAAAATCAAACACTAATCAAAAGCCCTACAACCCCAATCGCACCTCCCAGATAGCTTACTGAAAATCCTGCACCCCCCAAACACCTTATCGACAACCCTGCACCCCCGAATAGTTTGCAAAAAAACGACGCACCCCACAATAGTCTCCCACCTCACTCCTGGGCCCACGTCGTTGAAGCACCCATATCCTGCACAAAAGAAATAAATAGAACATGTGAGGCTAGCATTGCAATAATAATTCAAACCAAAATGATTATTTCATTTAAATAATGTTTTTTATATGTTACAACTCCATATGCCATTGGCATATTGATCTTACATAAATCTATGTAAAAGACACCAAGAGATGATCAAAGATCAAACATAGCAGTTGAACAATGACAGATTGACACTAGGTGCATAAAAAATAACCAAAGGCTCCAAGTTTCAACTAGGAAATGACAAACATAAAAATTATATGGTTGACCCTAACCACTAGATGCAACTAGAAGATCTAAATCAAAATCAAAACTTGAGTTTGAATCACTACCATTATAAGGGGTTGCTCAAATAATGGAACCCAAAGCAATCCCTCCTTTGTCTCCTCCTCATCAATCTATATAACATCTTTGAGATTTTCATACTAGCATAGGGTTGAAGTTTGACGATACTCAAGAATTTGTCAATCCTATAGCTGCAAAGCATTGTGTATAGCCACTAGCTTCTCCAATCATCTAGAGGTAAGGTTGTTCCACTTTATCAATTGGATGAAGATATATGTGGACCAATTGCTCTCTACAATAGAGAAATTGGCAACCTGTGAAAGAAGACGAATGGCAAATAACCTTAACTCTAATGCATCTTTGTCATGCCACGTCCACCATCCAATGGATCAATTTGAGCTAATGTAGCTCTATTTGACCTCGCCTCCAATTTGCTAAAAATTGGACCACAAAGATTGATAAATGTAAGCCACTATGTGCAAAATAAAGCAAATTCCTCTTCAGTACACATTTTCCCAAGGACCTTCATGAAGTCGTCTTTCACCTCTTCATCATAAGATGGAGTCACTTTCCCAAGTCTTGTTGCACACTATTTGGGATTGAGATTATAGACAGCCATATGAAGCAGTGTGTTCATCTTTTACACCTTCACGTCACAATGGGCATAAGATGCTCTTCATTAAATCTTAAAGTAGGGTCTCTGTTATGAATTGCTTGCTTAATTTGTCCAATCATGTTAATAAAGGTATCATAAATCTCTCCAAGGCTAGGAAAGTCAATGTCAACATATCTAATCACTCGCATAATACACTCAATGAAGGAGCAAACATATCTGCAAGTGCCAACAAGTTACAAAAAATAAAATCACAAAAAGAACTGGAAATATTTTACGAGTTAGAAACATTAATAAATTATTAAATTAATACATTAAAAATTGAAATATAAAATGAGTAATTTTCTTACCTCGTTGTGGACCACCAATCATCATGAAAGATTTTTTGGTTTCACAATGCTTCCTTCCGATGTGCTTGCCTCTTGCCATCTAGCCGACTTTGTGTTGTAAAGCACCCTCTCTAGAAAAATGAAGTAGTTGGCATATCTAGTCTCCATAGGTTTGAGGAACTCCTTTCTCGAAAATGTCCTAAAACAAAGTAAGTGAAGTGTGATAGTTGTGAATGAACGTTTACACATCTCTAACCTCTGACACTACTGCCTTCACTCAATCTATCTTCTCAATGTCTAGGTATTGTTCAATGCAAATTCAAATAAAAGAATTTCAAACAAATTTGCAATTTCAAATAAAAGATAAAATACATTTACAATGCTCTTTTTGTATGTTAGAAATTTTGAAAAAATGCAAAACAAAAGTAAGATTAAGTGTTTACCTCTAATGTGGTGGATTTGAAGTCCTGGTCTTCTTTTTCAACTGTTATTCACTCCTCGTTAACTCGTTGCTATTCTCTTGAGTTACTCAACACTCATTTGCAAATGTCAAAATGAGAATGTTTTTTTTTTTTTTTAATAAAATAAGTTCAAGTTATGTTTGAAGAGATGGGGAAGTCCTTGTGGACCCATCCATGACTTTTTTTATTTTATTTTTTAACTGAATTTACACCTTCTTGGGCCATAGGGTACAACTAGCCATCTTTAAGACAGTTGAGGATGCTTAGGCATCCCTTGGCCATCCCATGCCATCCCCTGGCTTTTAAGATCCATTTTGGGGATGTCTCCTATTTTTTAGGCAATAGGGGACAACGGGACATTTTTTAACCATCTCAGACTCCTCAAAACATCCCCTACAAGAGACGAGGCAAAATACATAGGGATGTGTCCTCGAGGAGCATAGTTTAAGAGGGAAAAAAAAAATCTCAAAAGGATGTATTATATCTTATGCTATGGCATGTTGAATCATTTTGCTTGTTCGTGGTGGTGTATCTTTACTTTGAGGTATTTTACTCATGTTTTATTCATATATCCCAATCATCCTATGAAATTTTAATTGGTTATTTATATATCCCAATCATCCTATGAAATTTTAACTGGTTTGGATATAATTATTATAGTCCTATGATATTCTAATTGATTGTCTTTAAATTTCTAAATAGAGACTGAGTTGATTGATAAATGACAACTATGTTTCTAAATGAACTTAAGAAAAATAAAGAGAAATTATGAGTGTATAGTTAATTCACATTTAATTAAATTATTAAATATTATTTAATAAATAACTTTGAAGTTGTAATTATAGGTCCAAATAAATTTATCCGTCATATAAAATAGCTATTGGTTCAAATAAATATCTTGGAATTGTAATTATAATTCCAAATAAACTAATGTTATAAACTAGTTAAAAAATACCCATTTTATTGGAAACAATAAGCCAACCAGAATAGACCAAAGATTGTGTTCCAGAAAAGATTGTGAATCATGTTATTGAGAACTTACGAGAATCAACAGGAGGGTCAAATTCCATCAAAGAGCAAGAAAAAACCAAATCATAAATGCACATATTATTTAAATTTGAATGAAATTTGTCCATTCCACCAAAGAGTCTCTTCACACTAAACAAGCTGTACAGATGTCAAAAAATGACAGTAATTTTACATGTGCACATGTCATGAATTTACACAAGGCACTGTTGAGAACGGTTTGTTCTTTGCCACCAATGAAAATATTTACATGCAGGAAAAAGGCATATTTTATAGATACAATTCCTGCAGAGAAAAGAATCTAATTACACACGATCCATTGAAGATTCAACCCTACAATAGGATCTTAATTCCGTAAACCCACCAGGACAAGGCAATATAAGATGATGGAGCGCCCAAACCACCTGTGCAACCAATAGCTTCAAATAATACACATATTAACCCTAACCCTAACCCTAAACATGGTGAAAAACAAAATCTCGTTTTGTGCAAACCTATTAAGAATTTCTTAACTTTGCTAGGACCATAATTACTGCTTCTGCAAAAGCTTCTGCAGCTTCCGCTTCAGCTTCTGCAGACTCAACTTCCAGTGCTGCCTGTTCTGCTGCTGCTGTAGCTGCTTCTGCTCGAGCAACGATAATAGCTGCTGCCTTTGCAGCCTCTTCAGCATTCATTGTCCTAATTTTTGCTAGTTCAACATCAAATTCGGATTCAACTTCAATCTTGACTTTCTCTACTACTTTCTTTAAGGATTCATTAATGGCTGTAATATGTTTTGCCTTTTTCTCACTTTTGGGAGATTTTTCTTCCGATTGTGGGAAACTGCCATTGAGCATGTAGTTATGTCTAATCTGCATCACCAAGCATAGATAAATTTATGTTTAACTGCATATTACCCATGAGATGTTGCTTCCAATGCACGCTACTACTAACCTTAACCAATTTACCACTTGCTGTTAATGATTTTAACTTTGAGGACAGCAGCCTTCTGAAGTTTGGAGGTGCAGTATGGGTCTCCTGCATATATGGATTTTGATGATATTTTATCATTCAATATCTATTAACAAGATAAAAGAAAATAAAGAACTCACAAGGAAAGTGAAAGTAAAGTAATAGAAATGCAAACCACAAATCATACAAGTTCCTCTCACATTTCACTTGATTTTAAAATACGAGCATATATCTAATCATGCTGTCTTCACACTTTAATTGCTTTCCACAACACATCCCTTGGTAATGCTTTAAAAAAATTACCTCAATGTACATTGCAATTGCAGATTTGCTTGATCCATTCGGGTCCTTTAAGCAAGAGACAGCATCCAAAATGAGGTTATCAAGCCTACAAAAAAGTTACATATGTTGTTAATCTGGAATCCAAATTTTATATAGGCTTTTTATGTACAAGGCAGCATATTTTGCCCCTTTCAAGTCGCATTTTGATCCCTTGGATCAAATTATAGAAGCATTGGTTTCTCAAATATATGAGCAAAATTCACAATTTGAAGAGGAGATCAGGTCTGTATAGCTTCTTTCGAAATGAAAATCTATTGCCTATTAGGCCATTACTGATATTCTTATGCGGTGAATTTTTGAGCTTTCTGCTCGAGTGTCATTCTAGTTCTATTGCTTCTAACATCACCTAATATATTGCTACTTTTGCCTGATTGTTATATTTATGAGTAAGTTACAAATTATGGCCCCTGAAACTCTATTACTATTGATATAAACTATGAAGTAGAGATTTTTATTTCACGGTTAGAGTAATTTTTATTTGTCAAATACTTCCAGCAGTGGCTAAATAAAAACCTCAATTAACTCAACTTTGATTGCAACTTACTACAAAAATACATTAAAACACGCTTGAAGCAGTTTGCCATGCCTGACACTAAGAAACTAGCAGCACAGGTAGCTAACCCATAAAAGTAACATCAACAACAAATATGCAGGCAGAATTCTATTGTAGTTACTAACCGTGAAGTTGATTTCTTTGTATGTGAGCTTTGTATGTATGGTTTAAAAGATGTCAATGGTTTAACATCAAGAACGGCATCTACATGTCCATTACTTAATGAGCTAAGGGCAATTTGCTTGCCAGGGTGCTTTGCATTGTGTGTACTTCTTTTTAGTGCTAGTCTTGCCTTTTCCCTTGAACCCCAGCCATTTGCAGTAACACTCATATTCCGCCATTTATCCTGTTAAAAATAACATGAAAGCATCACAACCATTAACATTAACATTGTCTCTCTTATAACTCAATAATAAACTTCTGAAATAAATAGCTGCAAAATAGAATAGATTTTATATGATCTTAAATGATCTCCTAAGTAGGAAGCAAACATATATGATTCAAGACCTACCACCAGAAACATGGGTGTTATGTATGCAGTATGATCATTACACAACAAATGATTTTTTGATAATTGGGTGTACATCTTTATTAAGTACCAGTTATCAAATAAAGCCTCACTGAAAACAATATAAACAATTCCAAACAGCTGTCCTAATGGCATGATTCGCATGTACAGTTATCAGATAGAGGCTATGCTGAACTTTTACTTTTTTATTTTTTTGTTAAAAAGGTTTTAATTACATTCTATCAGAAAAAATATTCCACTAAAGAATGATTATTAAGTTCTGCTCCTTTTGGGGGTTCACCCCACAGCGTGACGGCATGTCACGAGCCCTAGAACAGGGTGATCATCAGTTTGATTCTCTTCCTTGCAGGTTGTACCCGTTTCGCATGTTGTCCCCCCTGATAAACTGAGTTTGAATGGTGTTGATGCCAAGAAAAATGCTCGCTGGCTGATTGACCACCGACGTAGGAGCACAGCGGACCTTGGACCTGCAGACCGATACTTGCAAGCCCACAGTGGACGTAGATGGCCTGGTGGGATATAGTCGATACTTCTTGATGGCTGCGAATTCCGAGCTACGTGGATGGAGAGATAACGGTCGTGCTTGGTGGATCGATAAGGGTGCTCGGAGCAGCAAAAGAGACATGTGGAGTGATAAGGAGCGGGAGATATAAGGAGTAAGATGGAGTGATAAGGGTGAAGTGATAAGGAGCAGGAGATATAAGGAGTGGGAGGTATAAGGAGTAAAATGGAGTGATAAGGGTAGCAGATTGATAAGGTGAAGCTTCGATAGGTTGCACACATATGAGCTTGGAGGTGTTAATACCTCAGATGAACTGAGTTTGAATGGTGTTGATGCCAAGAAAAATGCTCGCTGGCTGACTGACCACCGACGTAGGAGCACAGCGGACCTTGGACCTGCAGACTGATACTTGATACCCCCTGATAAACTGAGTTTGAATGGTGTTGATGCCAAGAAAAATGCTCGCTGGCTGATTGACCACCGACGTAGGAGCACAACGGACCTTGGACCTGCAGACCGATAATTGCAAGCCCACAGTGGATGTAGATGGCCCGGTGGGATATGGTCGATACTTCTTGATGGCTGCGAATTCCGAGCTACGTGGATGGAGAGATAACGGTCGTGCTTGGTGGAGCGATAAGGGTGCTCGGAGCAGCAAAAGAGACATGTGGAGTGATAAGGAGCAGGAGATATAAGGAGTAAGATGGAGTGATAAGGGTGAAGTGATAAGAAGCGGGAGATATAAGGAGTGGGAGGTATAAGGAGTAAAATGGAGTGATAAGGGTAGCAGATTGATAAGGTGAAGCTTCGATAGGTTGCACACATATGAGCTTGGAGGTGTTAATACCTCAGATGAACTGTAACCATGGGGAGGGGGTCCCCCAACTGTGACCCTCACTGGTTAGAAACTCCAGTATAAAAAAGACATTACCAACCAAAACAAAAAGTCTCTGCTCCTTTTATAAATGACTCTCACCCGTTCCTTGAAGAAAATCGAAAGGCCTTTATATTAGAGGAATTTTCCCTTATTAAGAGGGCCATGAAACTAATTGATGACATAAGGGGTACATAAAGTATTGGGTAAAAGAGTTATGTGCAACTTAATTACATTCTATTAAAAGAAATATTCCTCAAGAGAATGAATATGAAGCCTCCGCTCCTCTATAAAAGATTCTTACCAGTTTTAATTGCATCCTCTTAAAAGAAACATTCCACAAAAGAATGATAATAAAGTTTCTGCTCCTCTATAAATGATTCTCACCTGTGCCTTGACAAAATTTGTTAGGCCTTCTTTACATTAGAAGAATTTGCCTTCATTCAGAGAGCCATGAAAATAATTGATGACATAAAGGGTACATAAAGTAGTTTTGCTCCCATCCAAACCTCTCAGAGGAATGTATGGCTTAATGAGAAGCTTGATTGAAGTAATTTCCTTCCTGTTGCAGTTGGTGGAGACCAGTACTTCTCAAGCCACAAATAGCAGATGTTATTATGCCATAAAAGGTCATTCAAATTGTCAACCAGGAATTAGAGTTTAACCATTGGATCATTAAGTGAATAAAAGCATATATATTTAATCAAATAAGCATTACCCCTGCAAGCAGCATAATTGAACCAACAAAATTGTCTCACTTAGCCATGATACTAATTCTTGCCACAAGCATATACAATATACCAGGTTGAGAGGAAGATGTTGTGATGACAGATAAGATATATGCAAATCATGCTAAGTGTATGGAAGGCTTCTAAGGAGCAACAGGCATTAATTCATTCTCCAAGACCATACATCACTTACAGCAAACCCTGATTTTCGTCAAGGTAATTACACGACACTGTGAAGCAAAAAACCAATCAACTGGAAATCTAAGGTATCACTGATTCCCATCTATACAAGTAACACCAGATTATAAATTCTCAGAAGATAATTCAAAACCAATAAACTCTATGTACCTTCAGATCAACATTGGATCGTGATGCCAAGCACAAACTCCAGTTAGGGTCTTTCAGAATTGCACGCCATTTACCAGGTCCATATTTCTCTACCCCTGCCCTAAGAGCAGCCTCCTCTTCATGTGTCCACTTCTGCTTTGGAGCCCCCATCTACTAAAAGTTGAAACTCTTAACAATACTCTGCTGCACCAGATCTTTAATCCTGTGCTACCAAACCCTTAAAAATTATTTTACCTGTGTGCCATCCCTGTGACAAATAAAGTATCGAATTTTAAATATGGCATGCTTTGCCTTTCATATTCCATGCAGGAAGAAACAAAGATAATATGACCAAGAACAATGGGAGTCAAAATTCAGCAAGTTATAGTAGTTAATCAGAAATACTAAAAAGGACTTCCAACAACGAAACATGCAAATCTAATAATAAATCTAGAATAATAAAATTACATCAAGGAGGCAAAATAATAGAGGATTACACCCAAGCAGGTAAGCACTTGATAAAACTATATACACAGAGACATGTATTACAAAACAACTGTGCAAAACACAGGTCCCATGCCAAAATAAGTTATGTTGGAAACTTAATGAAATTGAATGCCAATGGAAAGAGAATCTACTGTCCTACCCTTAAAAATGAATCTTCATGCATAGCATCTTTGCAATGGATGCAACTGCCAATTTTATAGTAAACTAGGTGTAACATCCCTCTTCCAAACAAGGGTTTTAATTTAAATAATGCAAATGTATGAAAGGCCGAACATTGATATTTTATTGCTTTCTTATGTGAATGTGTAATCTTAAGTCTATAATTTATAGAAAGACATGAATGAATATGAATGGCTAATGTTCAACTTTACTTTATGTACATATATATGCTCATGCAATGAATGAGGAGATAAGTTTTGTCTAACTATTTTCTTTTGACCAAGTGGATGCAGGATAAGCTGCACCCTCAAGGAGGGAGAGTATCATCAAGGAGAGGACTGCAGACTTTGGAAGAGATCAACTTGCCATTGAACCCTGAGCCATGAGCAAGTTGTTTTGAGTGGTTGTCACCTTGGCCATCTAGGTAGTTGTCTCGCCTTGTCAGTCCTTGGTCGATCAGTCTTATCTCAATTTGCCTGCCGTATGGGTTGCCAATGTGTTGTGTCCTTATGTTTTATAATCTAATAGTTATGAATGAATTGAATGGCTAATAATCATCTATTTATTAGACTTATTAACTTATGATATTTTATATACATATATAGATATATGTCCAAATATAGATTATATGGAATACATACATACATATACGTATATGCATATACGTAAACATACCTTCTATCTTTATGGAATAATGTACGTATAAATACATGAATATAAATACGTATGTATGTATGCATATAATTTACACATGAATAGATATTTATATGAGTATATTTCTTTTGATCTCTTAAACATTAATTAGAGTTAATATTGTCTTGGAACCGAATTGCTGATAGTATAGGGAGGTGGGGTGGAGACGTTATCCCATTTCTCCCCACCACCGCACTCTATAAAGTGGTGAATCACTGTCAACAAGATGGGAAAGGCGTTACCAAACTGCATGAGTGAAACCTTGGCAGGGAAGTTCTTCTAGCACTATAAATCTCATTTTTTATTGGGAGGAGAAAGAAAAGCACGTCGGAGGCCTTCTGCAAAGGGAATACATTTGTCTTCTTCGGCATTATTACTTGCTGCCTTAACTTCTTTGGATGTTCATCCTTCTTTCCTCGGCTTAACTAGAGGAGGAGAATCGCAAGGGGGCTTACATAAGCATCAGGGCTGCGGCACTGTTACCAGAGGAGTCACTCATATCGTATCGCAGACCTCATGCATGTTTATTTAATTCTTTATAGTGGAAGCATCATATCAAACATAGATAGCATGAAATCTGTATATGTTATTAAAGCCGAATGGAATATTGTTGCAATTATGTTTGTTGTTTTATTAGAAGTTATACTGATGGTATGCTGCCTGCTTGCCCAGTTAATGGCATGACAGAGCAGCATACCAACAGCATATCTTCTTATTGTTATACCTGCGGATCATGAATGCAATCGGATCATATCTGATTGTAATATAGAGTTCAATCATGCATTGTCTAGACGAATGGAAATATGCTCTTAAAAGTATAAGCAGGAATCAAAGATCAACTATGTAGCTAATGCAAACTTTGATGCTTATTTGTGTTTACTCTGTCTTGTATGGCTGTAAAATTCTGATCTGTATACTGATGCTTAATTGATGCAAAGAGACCAAGAAAATAAGACTACTTGAATACTGTTGACGGGTGTTTTATGACCACACCAACACAGAATAAAGTTTTCCAATGGTCACTTTATCCTCTCTTGATCAAAATCAATATATGCTAAGATTGCGTTGGTAATCCAAGGGGACTTACGCACAATTGAAAAAGACTTAAAACAAATTTCTAAACTTTCAAGGAGATTTGGCAAATGATTTGGCTATAAATGCCTCTTTTGTAGAACTTTTCAATAAGATAATGCAGAAAGTAAAATAGGAAGGGTTTAGGAAAGCTATTATAAATCTAAGAACTCAATAGATAACAATGATTCAGATGAGATCAACCACACTTTACTTCGCCACTACTAGACAACTACATAAAGAGGGTGCATGTAATGTCCCCTATTTATACACTATCAATTACCAAGGGCAACATCTATGTTACTACATTCTATTGCTATTAATTGAGCATAACTAACTAATTCTTTGTAATATAACTTATGATGCCACTAAAACCATGCCTAAACCCAAACCAATCTCACCCCATTCCCAGAAGAGGGCTTGGCTGCCTAGGGCGCTTGACACCACCTCCTTAATGTAGCCCAGATTACCAGAACTCAGTCCATTCACCCTTGGGGCCTGCAATCCAGATTTTAGGAGGAGTCCTTTAACCATTGGGGCTTTCTATTGAAGTGGTTTTACTCTGCCCTTCCCTTGCAGCACCCATCTCCCTTGGGGAATAGAAGGATTATTATAGATTTATGACTTAGGACAAAGTTATGGCAATATCACTTTGTACTATCAATGTATATTATGACTGTCATACATATTGCAGTCTATATTAATATTACTATTAAATTATGCATAAGAACATTATCAAGCTTCATATATTAAACATACATATTAAGCACATCCCCATGCATACCACCAAGAACAAGGATGTTACTGCCTGTAACATAGTAACAGTTCTGATCTGATCTAATCGATGGTGATCTTCCTGGATGCTTTTGATTCCTTTCCTTTATATCTCTTAATGTGAGGGAGAGGTCACACCTCTTCATCATGTATGCCCTTTGGTAAGAGACACACCCTTTCACCATAAGCAACTCTTCATTATTTCTGCCCTTTGAAATGGACACAACCTTCACAATCAGATCTGCACTTCTTATTTAAATCAGACCTGCACTTCTAATTCCCAAATTATGCCCCCCTCAAATGAAGTTATCTTCTCCCTTTTATATCTCATATTGGAAGGACTCACAATTTTTCATTTTATGTCTTTTGACTATTCATTGACTTAATTAAATCTTAATTATATTTAATTATATTCTTTTATATTTTAATTTAACTTTTTTAATATTTTAATTTTATTATTTATTATTTATTGTTTATTATTAAATTCTATTTCAAAGTGGGGACATCACAGTCGACCCCACTCAAGATTGCTTGTCCTCAAGCAATGATCATGGAGTGTTCAAAATGATTCCCAATATGAAACACACATAGAATATGCATGCTGGAAACATATCGGGCATGAACCAAACACGGAGCATACACATGGATATATGCAAATAGGGAGCATAAACACAAATACATGTATTGTTAGATTCCTTCTTATGGACTATAATGATTCATTGATTTGTGTTTACCCTGCAGGATGGCAAGATCAAAACTCTGATACCATTGTAATGTCCCCTATTTATACACTGTCAATTACCAAGGGGAACATCTATGTTACTAACTTCTATTGCTATTAATTAAGGATCACTAACTAGTTCTTTGTAATATAACTTATGATGCCATTAAAACCATGCCTAAACCCAAACCAATCTGACCCCATTCTCAGAAGAGGGCTTGGCTGCGTCAGGCGCTTGACACCACCTCCTTAATGTAGCCCAGATTACCGGAACTCAGTCCATTCACCCTTGGACCCTGCAGCCCAGATTTCAGGAGGAGTCCTTTCACCCTTGGGGCTTTCTATTGAAGTGGTTTTACTCTGCCCTTCCCTAGAAGCACCCACCTCCCTTGGGGAATAGAAGGATTAGAATAGATTTATGACTTAGGACAAAGTTATGGCAATATCACTTTGTACTATCGATGTATATTATGACTGTCATACATACTGCAGCCTATATTAATATTACTATTAAATTATGCATAAGAACATTATCAAGCTTCATATATTAAACATACATATTAAGCACATCCCCGTGCATACCACCAAGAACAGGGATGTTACTGCCTGTAACATAGTAACAGTTCTGATCTAATCTGATCAATGGTGATCTCCCTGGATGCTTTTGATTCCTTTCCTTTATATCTCTTAACATGAGGGAGAGGTCACACCTCTTCATCATGTATGCCCTTTGGCAAGAGACACACCCTTTCACCATAAGCAACTCTTCATTATTTCTGCCCTTTGAAAGGGACACAACCTTCACAATCAGATCTGCACTTCTTATTTAAATCAGACCTGCACTTTTGTTTGCCCTCTCGGGTGAATAACTTAAAGTACACAGATAAAGCACGTAATGCCGAATGATAACGCCATAGATATCAGACAAGTATAAGAGATGTTATTCCATTCATAATTGTCGTTGTCCCCTCACAAGTTACATTCAGAAGTATATAAAGATACTGAGGGGGTGCGAACGCCAACCGTCGCACCGCAACTGCCACCCCTCGGTTGCCAGCTAACCAACACAATTACGACTTAATTAACTAGTTTTATTTCTGTGTACAATATTGCCGCCAATATCATCCCACAAAAAAAAAGAAGTCGTCTCCAGATGACTTAATACAAAATAGAGATGACATCCGATGCTCAAGTGCAGATTTCAACATTAGTGCTTCCTTTGACATCACAATCCCCCTGTGCCTAAACCAAACTTGTCTGCAAAACATGTTTTTCAGTCTTAGCCTCCACCAACTGCTACTCAAATGATACTGTCTCCCTAGCCAATTTGTCCTCGATAGCCACCGGCGTTGCCCTCTCGGCATCCAACTCTTGGGTACACTGAGCTAAGTCTCACGCTAGTACTGCCTCCAACCTGGTGGTCAGCTCCTCCCGAGTCCTCTCTGTATCCACCAAGGCAACCTCATGTCCAGTCGAGACCTACTCCAAGTTCCTCAAAGCGTACCATTCCTGCATGGAGGTGGCCACAACCCGCTGGCACAAAGGCTAGGAGACACCTCAAATCCTCCATCACACTCCCCAAAGGCTAATAACTGAACTGAATAACTCCCTGGTGTCATACAACTGCGCGGACCTGCAATGCCTTCCCTCAAACTCTGTTTGTTCCCAACCTCCAAATCCGTCTCCCTCTACGGCTTATGCCTTCCCCGCCAATGCTTAGCTACAGGCTTCTTTCTCACAGTACGGACAACCACAACACTTACCGTGACATCTCTAATGCCCTTCGCCCAACTCCAACAAGTGTACTGTAGCTCAAAAATAAACTGGGGTCTGGAGGCAGTGCCCCCAGCGGGGTCGAGGGGCAGCGCCCCTCGCCAGGTCCGGGGGCTCCCTGCAGCCTCGTCCTTCGTTTCTTCAGGTTACCTTCTCCTTCACACTCCGATTCCAAAGATGATGCCAGTTCCTCACTAACTAACTGTGTCCCGAGGTCTTGTTGGCATTTTTGATGTTTATGTTGTGATTGTCATTGATGGACACACACTTGCATTAAGATCCTCTTTGTATGTATGAGTTAGAGCACAACCGGTATTTGTTTCAACCGGTATTTTGCAGGTATGTTGTATTATAGTCATCACACTATTGATGTTTTGCAGAATGTGTTTACCGGTCTAAAGCGGCATGTTGACCTCAAGCGGTATGAGGGATTAAAGCGGCATAACACATTTCTACCAATCTTCATTTTTGTCAAACCGACAACCGGCTTTTTGTATGAACTGGTAATACTCTGTGATGAGTTACCAACCGGCATTTTGTGATGAGTTACCAATCCACCGATTGTTTGACGGTGCCGACACACTGGCGGTGCTTCTTGTGTCGTGTTACTGAGTATGTCTAGATTCATTGAACCTAGGAAATTGAAATGTAATCCAATTGGACCAACATGAAATCAAATTCCTTTAGAAGGACATCATGTCTAGGGTTTTAGGTTGTTGTTGAAAGGGTTTATGATGTTGCTAGGGTTTAAGGTGGTTGAGGGGTTGAAAAGAATCTGAATGTGTAGAAGACTGAAGTAATGCAGGAGTGCATTAAGAACGAGCTATCAAGGATCTAATCGAGCAGTCTATGCTATTAGATAGATCAAACACTTGTTGATTACTCACATCTTTGACAAGTCTGTAGCCCTTAACCGGGTAGGCCCAAAAGCCTTTTGTAAAATCTTCTAACAAGGTGGTTCACCTCTGTGAATCTAAAATCCTCTAGCAAGGTAATCCTTGATCAAACTTATCTCCTAACAGAGATTGAGATTTCTAACAGGATCTGTTCTGGTGAAGAACATTGTAAGACCTTAACCGGTCTGGTTTCTATTCTGCAGATAGTGACTTGTGAGTTCCATCTCACCGTGGTTTTTCCCATTTGGGTTTCCACGTCAAATATCTGGTGTTATGGTTGTATTGCTTTTGTAGGTGAATGCTTTATTTGCATTTTGGTTTGCATGTGTGATAACCAATCTGTCTGTTAAACTGTTTTACCGGTTTATCTTTAGACTGTTTAAGTGTTTAAGTGTAGTGTTTTTCGGTATACTAATTCACACCCCCCCCCCCCCTCTTAGTATTCATCAATTGGTATCAGAGCCTACCTTTCTATAAGTTTAATCACTTGGAAAGAGATATGGAGGAATACACCTTGAGGGAACTTACTCAACGGCTCACTCAGTTTGAGCAAGCCTATGATGATCTTATGGTCAAATACAAGGCATCTCAAGCAAAAAGGAGAGAACATGCAGAAAAGCTGATGGAGTTGTCTGAAAATAGTTCTGCAAATGAAGTAGATATGGTAGCCCTAATTGCAGAAGTAAATAAGCTGAATGAATCAAACTCCAACCTGAGAAAGGAGTTGGAAGGACTGACTATCCAGATGTGTCAAAAGCTTGAGAACCGGAGAAAAACTGAAGACCTAGTGAAAGAAAGAGATTTTGAGATCTCCAAGTTGAAACAAGAGATGAGTGCCCTAAATGCTCAACTCCATGCAAGCAAGGTGGAAAAGGAAGACATGCAAGGAGAACTGAACACTGCCATCTCTGAGAATGAAAACCTATTGGAAACAAATGCTGCTATTTCCAAAGAACTCTCTGAGTCAAAGGAAATACTTGCTATGTTCAGCAAAAGTACTGTCAAGCTAGAGCAAAAGCTTGAGTCGACTAGACCGGTAAAGAATACCAATGGACTTGGTTTCTTTGAACATGAGGAAGGAGAATCCTCAGGAACAAATGCTAAAGCATCAAAGAAGCAACCGGCATTCAAAGGAAAAGGTAAGCAAAAATTCAAACCTGTTTGCTTTAACTGTCTTAAAGAAGGACACACCGCCAATGTATGTAGAAGCAAAGCCTACAATATTTTTCCTTACTTTATTAACAATGCACCTAGATCCAATAAGTTCAATGGTCATTGTTATGCATGCAACAAGTATGGGCATAGAGCATTTGAATGCAAGTCTGTCATGAATGACACTGGAAGATATCCTCAGAGGACCCAAGGAGTTGGTCCTGAACCTTTTGTGAACCGGAATCACAACCGGTTTAATGTCTTCAATCATCAGCCAAGAAGCGGTGACTATCAAGCGGCAACCAGATGGAGAGCAAATTGTATGATCTGTCATGGTCATGGTCACACTGCTGCAACATGCAGAAGGAAGAATGGAAACATGAACAATGGACCTTGGAGAGCACCTGGATTGGTTTGCTATCACTGCAACAAATCGGGTCACATTGCAAGATTCTGCAGAAGCAGAAAGAGTATATCTGATGAAATACCGGTCACTCAGGAAGGAGGAATTGATGTTGAAACAGTTCAAGCGAACATGAACAAAACCTAGAAGAGGAAACCAGTAATGTTGGAAGAGGAACTGGTTTCTGCACCTAGTGTGGAAATATCGGAACCGGCAAACTAAGCTTCAAAAAGCTTAGGGGGAGCAAACGGCAAAATGTTTTCGAACCCTCGATTTATACCGGCAAAAGACCTTAACCGGTATATGATACCTGTCGCTTGGCAGAAGACCGGAAACGATAAAAAGGTAAATTAGGGTTTATGCCCTAATGGAGGAGCATTAATGACGGTAGATGAGGACTATGTTTAAAAGCATTTTTTAAATCATTTCTCACTATCAGTTTTCGAGCGAAGAAAAGTTTTTCAAAGAGCAGAGCGACGAAAAGGCGATTTGAACAGAGACTTGGAGAAATTGAGAAACTGCAAAGGAGATCCAAATTCAAATAGCAAACGGTCAAGTGGAGAACACAAAGCGGTGATTCGGCTACCGACGAAGTGAGGAGTGAAGGAGAATCGGAAAGCCCTAAATTCGCGTGTTTTAAAAAGGTATTTCTCGAGTTCTTAAAATTTCTACAATGGCTTCCGCATCTCATACCAGTTCTAGTGCATCTATTGAGTCTGAAAGTTTTATTCAACGGAAGTCAAAGTATAATGCCCTATCACAAGTTCCGGCTAGAGTGATAGTAGAAGAGGGAATTTCTGACTACATAGATTGCAAGATTGAAGACCTAGGGTCTCTAGCCATCCACTCCCAACTAGGTCTGTTTTGTGGAAAGGATAAGAAAATCAAACTGGAGTATAGCATCTTGGAGAAGAAGAAACTCCACAATGTTGTATACTTCCCGGAAGACTTTACAGAGGATCATATAAGGATCATTTTGAGCAGAGTCCATGGTGACAAAATGTACCTGGAGAGGACGCATGATATCACGCCGCAAGCAATCCATGCAGTCACCGGTTTCTACAATAAAGGGGAAGTACCAGCCCTAAGGACTATTAGCAAAACTGAAATGTCCAAGCTCACCGGTTCAGTGAGTGACTCACACGGCATGACAGTCAATTCAATCAAAGGATGATCTAGTGAAGTATGCGTGTATGGTGATTGGATACCGGACATTCTCAGCCAGCAGGATTAACTCTGTATCTACTGCAACGGTAAATGCCACTTACCGGATGATAAAGGAGGATGCATCATTTGACCTATGCACCAGTATGTAGAGGCAACTCCTATTGAACCTGAAATCAATCAAACAAGATAATGCACTGAGGTTCAAGTTCGGACAACTATTGGTTGGGTTGTTCTTTTACTTTCAAGGATACTTCCCAGGAGTGGGAGACATTCAGTGGTCTGCGGACCAACAGGTTACCAAACAAATAAAGGAAAGTTTGCAAGCAGTGGGAACCGGTTATCCTGAACAAGTATTTTGATGAGTTCAGACGAAAAATGAGCCAAAGGATGAGGATCTCACGTGATATCGTCAACAAATATGAAGATGACATCTGTTTCACCATCCAGGTGGACAAATGCATAATGAAGGCTGTTGAGCCTAGAATGGAAGAAGTGGAGCCAATGGGCTATGAGGTGATGTACGACATGCTGGAAGGGTATGCCTCTACCCTTATTGCCTCACCGCTTGATCCTAAGGCGAAGAGAACCGGCACCTACCTAGAGAGGATAGCACCAGCTGAGGAACCACCAACAGTGAAAGAGAAAGAACCGGCAGTGAAGAAGGCAAAGGCAGTGCCTGCAGCATCCGCACCGGTTAAACTACAACTCCAAGAGTGACCAAGCAGTCACCAGCCAAAAAGAAACCAAAAGCAGCACCGACTAAAGCCTTCGAGAGGAAAAGGAAGACAAAAAGCAACTCTCCAGACTCAGAAGAAACTGTGTCTGAGGAGCAGCCCAAAAAGGCGAGACAAACAAGAAAGAAGACAAAGAGTGAACCGGCATCATCAGCATCGGTAAATATAGATATCTCCTCCTACAAACCTTTGACGCATTGTCAAAGAACTATCAAAAACATTAGGAGAAAAGTATTGAATGATTTAATTGATTATTTTGATGACTTTAATGATGATGAAAAGGAGGTGGTGGAAAAAGAAATAATTCAATATTTATGTATTAATGATCGGTCCCCTTCAGAAATTAGATCTGAAACACCGGATTCTTTGTATAAGTCCTTAGACAATAAATGGCGCATTGCCATAGAGTAGGAACAGGAAATGAGAGAAAAAGTTTTTGCTGAACACTTTCCTGATGTATCAAATTTGGAACTGTTAGATGTAATGAACAAATACAAAGGTCTTTTCTTCATGAGAAGAAGAAGACTCTTGTTACTAGAAGGAAAAGGTAAGGAAGTGCTCAAGGATACACACACTTGTGCTCTAGATGCTCTAAAGATGCATCGACTGGTTGAAGCCAATCGGCAAGCTGAGAAAGAACTGGTTATATCCAAACCGGATGAAGCATTTGATGATGAAGGAAACCTGGTTGATGAACCGGTCGACACTATTGATGTCGATGCCCTGGATGAAGAAGATGTTACTCAAGGAATACCATCTGAGGTAACAGGACAAGAACAATAGGCTGAACAGGAGAAGAAAGCCAAGGACAGACAGGAAGCGGCAAAGGAAGAGGCAGAGCAGAGGAAAAAGGATGAAGAAGAGAAGCAGAAGAAGCAGGAAGAAGAGAAAAAGAAGAAGAATGAAGAGGAGAAGCAAAAGAAGAATGAAACGAAGCAGAAGAAGGATGAAGAGGAGAAAAAGAAGCAAGAAGATGAAAAGAAAAAGAAAGAAGAAGAAGATAAGGAACAATAGAAGAAGAAGGAAGCAAAAAAGAAAAAGGTTGAGGAGGACAAGGAAGCAGAGAAGAGGAGAGAAGCGGAGAAGAAGAAAGCGGAAGAGGACAAGGCATGAGAAGCGACGAAGGGCACCCAGATGGAGACTCCGAAGGCAACCGGGAGTCAAGCCAAATCGGCTGACCTCTCTAGTCCTATAGATCTCCAGTCTACAAGTGAATCGGAGCTAATGCAGAGCATCAAGGTTGCTCAAGAGCGCCTTGAAATCATTCGAAGGAAGAAGGAGCAGGATATAATTCAAGCGGCTATGGACACACTTACTGGTTTGATACCCGGTACAAATCTTCCAAACACTGATTCATCATTAGCTAGACTAAAGCTCCTATGTACAGTAGTGGATGATCAGGTGCAGAGCCTGGAAGAAGCAGCTGAGGCAAATGTCAAGAAAGAGCATCAAAAAACTCTTAACATTGCTCTGGTAAAGAAGTTGAATGAGCTCCCGTCTGAATTGCAGAAAGACCAAAAGGATATAAGTGACGCTTTGGATGAGGGAAATCTGCTACTTAGCAAAATCTGCCAACCCCATCTATTCTATGATGATGTGCTAGCTCAGAAGCAAAAGCTTCAAACAGACTTACAATCTTACTTGAGCACATTCAAGCCACCCTATGATTCCTTCACAACTTATGGGCAAACCGTTAACCGGTTTCATATCCAGTCCGCCAAAATGGAGCAAAAGATCAGCACACGGTCTAGAGATTTGCAGGAGCTTCAACTGGTTTTACTTCCACGTCTGCAAATTCTTCATAAGTGTTATCTGAACCTGGATGCCTTGACAGTTACACAGGAGATGAGCACAGTTGATGCCATGGAAGAACAGGTCTCCCAGATGCAAACAGAGAAAGAAGTGGCCACCCCCCTACTTGAGTCCTGGTCTCTATCAATGAAGCAATTCTTGCAGGACTATAAATCTGTTTTTGACAAGTACTGTTCCTTATTGTCATAAACTTTTATTATTTTTATATACCAAATGGAAACAGGGTTGTTTAGCGGTACTTTGTCATTGTTGGCAAAGGGGGACAAGTATTCTATTTTGGAGAAGTATAGGGGAGAAGTATCTGGTACTTAAAATTTTGCTATATGCTATATGCTCTGATATCTCAATGTTTATGCTCTGTATGCAAAATTGCTATACATTGTATTGATTAAGGGATAGTGTATATGCTTAGGGGGAGCAATTTTGCTAAATGGCATGATTTTGTTGTAAAACACTTAGATGTCAAAATTTTATTTTCCTAAGTGTTGCCATCAATGCCAAAGGGAGAGATTGTTGGCATTTTTTATGTTTATGTTGTGATTGTCATTGATGGACACGCACTTGCATTAAGATCCTCTTTATATGTATGAGTTAGAGCACAAGCGGTATTTGTTTCAACCGGTATGTTGCAGATATGTTGTATTATAGTCATTACACTATTGATGTTTTGCAGAATGTGTTTACCGGTCTAAAGCGGCATGTTGACCTCAAGCGGTATGAGGGATTAAAGCGGCATAACACATTTCTACCAATCTTCATTTTTGTCAAACCGGCAACCGGCTTTTTGTATGAACCGGTAATACTCTGTGATGAGTTACCAACCGGCATTTTGTGATGAGTTACCAATCCACCAATTGTTTGACGGTGCCGACACACTAGAGGTGCTTCTTGTGTCGTGTTACTAAGTATGTCTAGATTCATTGAACCTAGGAAATTGAAATGTAATCCTATTGGACCGACATGAAATCAAATTCCTTTAAAAGGACATCATGTCTAGGGTTTTAGGTTGTTGCTGAAAGGGTTTATGATGTTGCTAGGGTTTAAGGTGGTTGAGGGGTTGAAAAGAATATGAATGTGTAGAAGACTGAAGTAATGCAGGAGTGCATTAAGAACGAGCTATCAAGGATCTAACCGAGCAGTCTGTGCTATTAGATAGATCAAACACTTGTTGATTACTCACATCTTTGACAAGTCTGTAGCCCTTAACCGGGTAGGCCCAAAAGCCTTTTGTAAAATCCTCTAACAAGGTGGTTCACCTCTGTGAATCTAAAATCCTCTAGCAAGGTAGTCCTTGATCGGACTTATCTCCTAACAGAGATTGAGATTCCTAACAGGATCTGTTCTCGTGAAGAACATTGTAAGACCTTAACCGGTCTGGTTTCTATTCTGCAGATAGTGACTTGTGAGTTCCATCTCAACGTGGTTTTTCCCATTTGGGTTTCCACATCAAATATCTGGTGTTATGGTTGTATTGCTTTTGTGGGTGAATGCTTTATTTGCATTTTGGTTTGCATGTGTGATAACCGATCTGCTTGTTAAATTGTTTTACCCGTTTATCTTTAGACTATTTAAGTGTTTAAGTGCAGTGTTTTTCGGTATACTAATTCACCCCCCCCCCCCTCTTAGTATTCATCAGGTCTGATAAACTTCCTTCCTCCATTCTCCGTAGACAAAGTGTTCTTCTTCTAGTTGTGGGTGGCCTTGGCTGCCACCAGCCACCCTCTCCGTAAGATCGCATCATACCCTTTTTTCTTTAGTGGGATTACCACGAAGTCCAGTATGAAGGGTTGCGTCCCGATGGTCACTTGTTGGCCCATCAGTGTCCCGATGGGTTTGATTCCATGCTGATCTGCTTCGAGCAGATTGAATGTAGATGGCCACGGCGTCGGCTTCCCCAGCTTCCGCCAGGTTTCTTCTGGAAGAACATTCACTCCTGATCCACCATCGACAATGGTATCAGTTAAAATGGTGCCAAGGATACCCATCTCCACAATGGCCGGGTTCCTTCCAGTGTTAACTGCCAACAGCATGGGGTCTACTGCAGACCCCTCAGGAACATCTGTGCGGTGGTTGGTATTGGTGCGTGGTTGGGAGAGATTATTCAGCAACACCGTTCCTAATTGAGGCATCGTCTAGAGGAGGTCGTGTACCTTCACAGGCACCTCCAGTTTTAATTTTAAAATTTGATTTAGTATAGCGTCCTCCGCCTTCAGTTGGCTGGAAGTACTCGTCGTACCCTTTGCCTTCGCCCTTTCTCGTATCTCTTTCTCAATTTCTTCCCGTGCTTCTCGTGCCCTTCGCTTCTCCATCTCCGGGTCTGGGCACATTGCGTGTCTGGCTTGGGCGCGGGTTACGGCCAGCACTTCCTTCCTCGACATTGAGCGAAGTGCTCCCACTGGCTGCATGCTCTGCATTGTACCATCAGTCGACCTTTGGAGTCGTATTGGATCTAGCTACTTGTGTTGTTATTGTTGTTTCGTCCTCCCCACCAGTTATCTCGGTAGCCTCCCGAGGTTGCATTGTTGTTCACCTGGGAGCTGTCGATACCGCCCGATGTAGTTGGTTGGTCCTGCATAAGCAATACTTGTTGGCTTCGTGTTTTCATGTTGTATAAGCACTCCTTGGTGGAGTGTCCCATCACTTGGCAAATCTTGCAGAATGCCTTCTTTTGGCAAGTACCCTTTGTATGCCCCTCCTCTTTGCACTCAATGCACCATATGTCCCCTTCAGTCCGACTGGTGCTTTTCATTGATTTGAACTCCCTCCTCATTCGCTCCATGTCTTTCTGGAGCGCTTGCACCCATTTGCCAGCCTCGCTGTCGCTGCTGCTTTCCTGTGACGAGTCATCCTCCTCGAACAAGCTATCCTCCTTTTTCTTCAATGTCTTGGTCTCGCTCTCGAGATCCATCGCTCTATTGTATGCGTCTTTGTACCATGTAGGTGGAACGATTTTCATCTTCTTTCGGAGGGAATGCTTTAGTCCCTCCACGAACCATCACTTTTTCAACCCATCTGCTGGTTGACTCTCCATTTTTCCCAATAGTTCCTTCAGCCGCCGACTATAGGCTCGGACAGTCTCGTTCTTGTTCTGATTCGTTCCATAGACCTCGGCGACTATTTCGTTGTCATCTCTCAGGAGGCAGAACTCTGTCCCAAACTCCTTCTTCAAGTCGGGCCATGTGTCAACTTTGGCCTTGTCCATATCTGAGTACCAGTCTATGGCCACTCCTCTCAAGGTTGCTAGGAATTGTGTTACCCATTCGTCTTGGTCGGTAACATCGTTCGCTGACCATATGGTTTCGCACGTTCGACAATGGCGAACGGGATCTTCCTTCCCGTCGCCATTGAACTTCGGCAGTTTCTGTTTACTCCCCATCGATGGGTGTTGTCTTCCTGGAGGTGGTTGTGGTTGTGTCCGTGCCCCTACGCCGTTCCCTCCGGTGCCGGTGGTGTGTCCTGCGTGGGTCACTGGAGGTACGGTGTTTTGCCTGCCGAGTGTGGCACCTACCGTACGGTTATCCTCCCCTTCGTTGTCACCCGCGCCCACTCATGGCTTCCTTTGGTGATCCTCACTTTGTGGTGTAAGGGATAAGTTTCTAAACTGATCCCGGGTCTCTTCGACTAGATCTCTCCTTAACCTTGTTTCCTCCAGAAACTCTTCGTGGCTCCGCACCCTATGGTGTTCTGGCAACGCGTAGAAATTTCCGTTGGCTTCTGCACCCTCCGTGACACCTCCTCGATTCCCCTCAGGCCACCCTTCGGCAGGTCGTCCTTCGGCAAGTTGCCTCAGCGTACGTCTACGTTCTACTTGCTGCTTCAGAATCAAGGCCCTCTGCGCGGCCTCCCACTCGTCTGTTTCTGCTTTTTTATTTATATCTTTATTTAATACATTGGGTATAAATCACTTCCGCACATAGCAAGCACACGCCATGTACACAAAAAAAAAACTTTTATTATTTTTCCTTTCGGCCACAATTTATCTCAACATTGTGTCAGGATTATTACAGGGTTCAATTTCCCCTTTGCCTCTTGCCATCACGCTCTACATCCCACGACGATTGTTCTGTTTGCGCGTCGTCGGCCTCTAGGTTAATCTCACCAATGGGTAGGCCCATCATGTCTGTGCGCCATCCGCGTTTTCTGTTCCCAAGTACGTCTAGGCAACAACGCCAAATGTTTGCCCTCTCGGGTGAATAACTTAAAGTACACAGATAAAGCACGTAATGCCAAATGATAACGCCATAGATATCAGACAAATATAAGAGATGTTATTTCATTCATAATTGTCGTTGTCCCCTCACGAGTTACATTCAGAAGTATATAAAGATACCGAGGGGGTGCAAGCGCCAACCGTCGCACCGCAACTGCCACCCCTCGGTTGCCAACTAACCAACACAATTACAACTTAATTAACTAGTTTTATTTCTGTGTACAATATTGCCGCCAACAACTTCTCATTCCCAAATTAAGCCCCCCTCCAATGAAATTATCTTCTCCCTTTTATATCTCATATTTGAAGGACTCACAACTTTTCATTTTATGTCTTTTGACTATTCATCAACTTAATTAAATCTTAATTATATTTAATTATATTCTTTTATATTTTAATTTAACTTTAATAATATTTTAATTTTATTATTTATTATTTATCATTAAAATCTATTTCAAAGTGGGGACATCACTGTGCAATCTTCAAAGGTTGTGTTTGAAAGATTTTAAACCATTGATGAACACCATCAGAGAACAATGTTCATCCAACGATTCAGATTAACAACATACATATAAGAGCTCAGTCCAACCTTGCACTATGGATAGAAATCATCTATCAACAAAAGGTATGAGCAAGCAATCTCACCATAAAACACTGCAATCAAGTTTGTTCATCTAAATGCTTGAAACAAATCTAAACTAAGTGAGGAAGGTGAAACCATGCAAGTTTTGAAACAACATAAAATGAACAACAAAGCCAATGTTTCACTATTATTATTTCAAAAACTTATCACAACAAATTTCATACAAATCTCCCTCCATTACAAATGAAGGGGTGAACCCCTTTTATAGGCCTTCAGAAGGAAAATGGACAGCCGAGATTACAAACCAATCAATGGCTAAGATTAAACATGCAAAACCCTAATTAGGGTTTGACAAAGATTCCCAACCATGATGCCAAGTAGTGGGAATAAACATTAATAAGGAATCACATCCACTACCAATTAACTGCTCCTTGCTCTAAAAATGGTGTCCATAATGCATTAAATGCCCCATTACATGCAACATCACTCAAAATGCATTAAATGCACCACTATCTCCAGAATCGCGCAACATGCATTAAATGAGCCACTACCTCCTTGAATATGCCAGACGCCATGCAATTAATCAGCCACCACTTGGTCAAATGCCCATTGGCAATAAATGTGCCACCATGTCATCATGCAATTAATAGATTCTTGTCCAAAATTGGACGACCATTATCCTATTCATTTATGTCGAATTCAATGAATTTGGCAATGACGGCTTCCAACTCCCCAACGAAGACACTTGGCACTGTTTCCATTTTGAATTAGAGCAACGAAATATCCTCTTCGAACTTGGAAAAAAACTTCCCCCAACTTGGCATAGCTTCTTGAGTCCTTCGCATTGGGTTGGAGAACAAGGAAACATTTTTCAGATGTTCCTTGGAGAAGGATTCCATGAAGAAGAATTCATGCAACTTGTCCTTCAAGAAGTCAATTGTCAAGTCCTCATTAGTCAAACTTCTTGCGAATAATGCTTCAACTGCATCATGGATTTCTTCCTGAACCTTCTTGGCTGATTCTTCGATGATGTTGACTCTTTGTTGAATCTTTCAAATAATTCCTTCCCAACGCAGACGGCATAAAACCACAGAGGGAAGTCGTAAATTTCATTCTCCTGGACGACCTTCCCATCAATCAAAGTTTGCCTGGGAATTCCCATTAATGCTCTCAAGCATGGAATTATCAAGTCCTGGTAAACATGCACATCTTCCCATTAACTATCCGCAATCTCAAGTCTGTTCAAGATAGTAAGAATTCTCCAGTGGAAGTGAGCCAAGTCTTCAATAAATTTTCTAGCTAAAGCGAAGACATCTTCTACTCATTCCTTGGAACATTGAGCTCTTCTCATCATTTCTTCAATGCCATCAATGGATTCCTTGGGAAGAGAAGGAGGAACAAAGGATGGATCTTCTCTAATTGGATGCTTCAAGCACTGCAGATATTCACACAAGGCTTTGTTCTTGCTCTTCAGCCTCTTATTCTTCTCTTTCATTCTTTTCATTTTCTCTTTTAGTGCTAAGGAAGATTCATCAAAGTCTTCCACCACCTATGTTGTGGAAGCATGCCCTAAGTTGACTTCTTTGATTTCATATTTATCGCGCGTGATTTCACTCCTATCCTTGTCCACTCTGGGCATAGTTAAGTGCAATGTCCTGGATCCTAGCTAGTCTCTTGTGATCTTGGAAAACTTCCTAGTTGCCTTCTTCTCTGCTAGCTTATCTATTCTGCTTAGAAGTTCCTCCAATTCCTGTGCAAGATCCATCTCTTCTTCTAGCTCCTTCGTTATCCTTTCCTTCAGCCAACCTAGAGCGGCTACAGGCTGATCCTAAACTTTCAGTTGTGTCTGTTCGAAGAAGCATCATCACAAGATTGTAATATTCGGTGAAGAAGTTCCAGCCATCAATGCAGAATAAGTGAAGAACAATTCAAATGTAAGTCCCTTTGTGTTACCAACATATCACATCAAGCCAAACAAGCTCATATCCAGCAGAAAGTCGCGTCCGTAGTAGGAACCTTGGAGTCACCTATATGATCTTTGCAAACTTAGCATACGAGGGGTCTTTTCTCAAGAGAGGATAGAGCGTCCTTTGGCACTTTTATTCTGTGTTGGTGTGGTCATAAAACACCCATCAACACGTCCCTGTGCCGTAGAATGACAAGCAGCATTTTGTAAATCTCATTAGCAAGATTATGTACGACATGCGATCATATAAATACAAACATAGGTACTCTTAATACAGTTCTCAGTTCTGAAGAAAACAGTCTAAACAATAATGCAGCAAAGTAAATTGAATCTAGTATGGATTTGAATCTTTATGGCCATTACCTTAAGTCTAGTGTTATGTTTAGATGGTTCGAAGTCATTGATCGGATTACTAGGACCTTTCTTTGGTCAGTTATATGATTTCAGTTAAAGAATGGGTGGTTAATGCAATGTTACCCTATGAGGTGTTAAAACTGTCAATGTGAGTAGACATAAGAATCTTAATTAAAAATCCAGTGGGATAAGTGATCCTCTATGTTATGTGAGTCAGTTGTACTCTAGTGTGGATAAGTCGAGTAAGGGTGGTGAAGTCTGACAACGCGTGTGTGCACTTTTGGCCAAGGTGGCACTGCATTTAGCATCAATTTACATGAACCAAATACACCTCTAGTCAAATGGTCATACCAGCTAGGAGGTACCTATAGTGTGTGACCGGCTAGTACGTGTAGGTTCTAAACACCAGGCTCATAAGGAAAATGGCATTTTGGTCTATCCCTTAGTCTGCTACCCTAGCGAAGGGTTGGGATCTTCTAGATGGAAGACGCACAGGAGACTATCAAGTCTATGGTTGGGTGGAAAAGCCCTTGATGATGCTCTCCCTCTCCAAGACTATGCCAAGGCTTGTACCAATTATCAATAGGTACCTATTTCAGTTGATTTGGTTTAACTACTTTTTAGTTGATTGGTTAGTTTCTAAGTTGTCAGTTTGAGTTCAGGTTCAATTTCGGGTTCAAATAACCGGTTCGCCGGTACGGTAAAATATTGAAATGGGGTTTGGGTTTGTTAGTACAAAAACATGTAATGTGTGTGTGTGTGCGTGTGCGTGCATGTGTGTGTGTGTATCCTATAAGCAACATAATATCATATAAACAACAAAAACACCATAAACTTGTAATCATAGCATCATGATCATAATTCACACCATCATAGCATCATATAATTCAGGTTCAACATCAAAATATTAAAATGATAATATCAAGTTCAAGTATCATTGTTTCAAAATTCAACTTGCAACGATTGGAATTTTATACAAGTTTAAATCATCTAATGGATTCTTCTTCTTGCAATAGCAGTCAAGAATAACAGCAAAAGTCTTTCACGGAAATGACTAATGCCATTGAAGATGATGAAGAAGAAGAAGAAGAATGAGCAGTCAAGAAAGTGAGCTCGGGAAACTGAAAAATTTTGTTGCTTTTCATATGTCGAGGATTGTAAATCAGAATGAGCTAATGCATGGGTATTTTGCTGTTGTGATTGAGCATTGCTCTAGTACATTGTATAAGGTTAACAAGTAAGAGGTCAGAACTCAATTGTTGCTGCTCTGTTTTATCTTGCTTCAAACATAAAAAAATTGAATAAATCTATCGTCTGTTGTTGTTCTTAATAATTTTAAGTCTTAACTTGCATGATAACTTACAAAACAATCACACAAGTCTGCAAGTCTGAACTCATTGCTATAAATTTTATAAAATTTTGCAAAAAATTTGGGCACCCAAGTGTCCAGGTTCGCCCCGGATGAACCAGCTTGCCCAAGTACAAACCCTGACTGAACTCAAAACGAACTAGACGAGTACAAGGCCGGCGAACCTGGCGAACCCTGCAATTTAGGTTAGTTTTCAATTTCGGATGAAAGTTAGTTAACTGTTTCTTTTTCAGCTGAAGTTGAAATTAATTTTTTATTCATTCATTAAATGTTATGATAGTTATTGTTTTCCTTAATTAAGATTAGTGGTTGTTACACTAGGGTTTATATAGTTATTTTCAACCAAAGAAGAGGCGCTAGATATAAAGAAATAAATAATGAGCACAAAACACAAACACACAACACAATATTATATTGTGATATACTAGTGTGTGAATTACAAAAAGGTTTCATTTCCTTATATAGAGATTGTGAAATATAATCAACAATAACTTAATAACCAACTTTCATAACACACCACTAAGTCACTAGGGTGACTTTATTACAGAAGCTAAGCCTTATATTCTAACACCTCCTGTTAAGGCTGTACTGAAAGTAAAAACATACTAACAAAAAATAAAAATAAAATCACATATTCTTCATAAGCTTTCTTTTTAAAATAGTTCTCGGACCAGATAAAACTCCATCAAGTTGCCTCATAATCCTTGTAAAGATGAAGCATCAGAGCTGAATTCTCAAGTTCTCAAATTCCACCTTCCCAAACTCTCAAATTATGAACCTCCCAAATTATTGCACAACCATCCATGTTAAGCTACATCCACAATTCTGCATCAAGCTGTCTCATGACTCTCATAAAGGTATAATTTCCAAGATCCACAAACTCCCAAACTATCGAAATAGCCATTCATACTAAATTTCATCTACACTAGATCCTCCCTATCTTCAAAGTGTGGACTTCTTGATATACAAATTCTTCATCATTGAATTCTTCACCACTGCCAACATCCGATGGAGCTTTAGCAATGGCTACATAGCTACATTTGGTTTGTCATTGAGCTTTCTCTTGAAAACATCATTGGCTCAAATTCTACAATTCCAAGCTGTGTGACCTGATTTCTTATATTAGTAACAATCAATCTTATCTGTCTTTATCTTCTATGATTGCTTCTTGAATATGAAACACTCTCAAGTTGAAGATCATCTTTTGTATTTCTTACAGCTGTTCTCTTTTCTTCAGCTAAAATCGCTGAAATCACATATTCCAAAGTTTGAGAAGGCATCTGATTGAGAGTAAAAATCACATTGGAATATATAGAAGTCAAATTGTTTAACAAAATCACTTTGGGATCCTCTGTTCATCTACAAAAGTACTAACTTCTGCTAGCTGTCTAATAAGAGATCTCAAATTGCTTACATGGCTAGACATAGTGACTGACAACCATCTTTTCTCTGAATAATCAAAACTTTAGAACAAACTTTGCATCACTTTTGCTCCAAAAAGTTTATTCCAATTTTCCCACATTTTCTTAGCTGATTCTTCCATATATATATGATGTAAGTCAAAATCTGAGAGAGAAAGACCAATAATGGCTTTGGTTTTATGGTTACCATCTCTGTTTTCTATTTGGATCTGTAGGTAGCTTCTCATTCCTATATACTATTCCCCACAAGTTCTTGTTCATTAGCTACATCTTGATTTTTACTTTCCAAGACTGGAAATTGAGACCCAAATATTTTTCTAATGAAATTTCCATTCTAAAAATATTAACTGTGAATGCAGAGTCTTTTTCAATGTGTGACAAAAGGAATCCATTTGCTCTATCACTAGTAAACACAGCGGCTAGATCACGTGTGCATAAAAAAATATAGATTTCTTTGTAGTGATATGACTGCAAATATTGAAATTACAAGATCTTGCAAGAAATTAAAAAATTGAAACACTCACAAATCATGCCCTAGGCATGACAAGAAAGAAACCCTGGGTGTTGTAAAAATCGTGCAAATGGTATTGAAAATTGCAACTGTATTTGTGAATCTCTACTACTCACATGTTGCCAAAACAGCAAACCACTTGACTCATAAAAAACAAATGCCCTAAAACATGATTTTTCCTGCCTGTAACAGTATTCTTTGCAACCCATGAGTTTCTACCCCGTGTATTCTTTTATCCTTCATGACTGTTGGTCCTGCACCTTAAATGCATCTTAGAATAGTAGATCTAGCTTAACGGCCACATTTTGCTTCCTTAGTAGTTGAGTATAATCTTTACATGGTAGCTCCTCTATTAGCATCTTGCACCTAATACAGTAGCTATCTTTCAAAACCTAACAATAAACTAAGCTCAAGTTGAGGTCCCTCTTGCTCTAACACCATATAAAGGAACAAGCAATGAGTACAATATGAGGTATACAAACCATAGATGAAAAACTCGGATTTTGCAATAACTCGGCAAGGCCAAAAAATTTTAAAAACTCGGGACTCGCCAAAACTCGGCAAAAAACTCGGCAAAACTCGGCAACTTTATCGAACATTTGAAAATACATTTTTTTTTTATATATAATTCAAAAACACACATTTACACCAAATTTGTATAACATATATGATTTCCATGATATATAAATCAAATTTTTTTGGTAATACATAGCAACAAATGCAAGTATCATAGCATAAACCAAAAACCAAGTGCAACATATGTACAATTGACTGTGTAATACACAGTCATTAATTACAATGTACATTAATGATTAATGTATTACACAGTCATCAGTCATTTGAAAATGACTATGTATTACACAGTCATTTCAAAATTTGAAAATGACTGTGTATTACACAGTCATCAGTCATTTGAAAATGACTGTGTATTACACAGTCATCAGTCATTTGAAATTTTGAAATGACTGTAATGACTGTGTATTACACAGTCATTTGAAAATGACTGTGTAATACACAGTCATTTCTCATTTGAAATGACTGTAATGACTGTGTATTACAGAGTCATTTGAAAATGACTGTGTAATACACAGTCATTTGGAAATGACTGTGTATTACACAGTCATTTCAAATGACTGATGACTGTGTAATACACAGTCATTTGGAAATGACTGTGTATTACACAGTCATCAGTCATTTGAAAATGAATGTGTATTACACAGTCATTTGAATTTGAAATGACTGTGACTGTGTAATACACAGTCATGTGAAATGACTGTGACTGTGTAATGATGACTGTGTAATACACAGTCATTTGAAAATTTGAAATGACTGTGTATTACACAGTCATTTGAAAATTGAAATGACTGTGATTGTGTAATGATGACTGTGTAATACACAGTCATTTGAAAATTTGAAATGACTGTGTATTACATAGTCATTTGAAATGACTGTGACTGTGTAATACACAGTCATTTTGAAACGACTGTGTATTACACAGTCATTTTGAAACGACTGTGTATTACACAGTCATTTTGAAACGACTGTGTATTACACAGTCATTTGAAATGACTGTGTATTACACAGTCATTTCAAATGACTGATGACTGTGTAATACACAGTCATTTGAAATGACTGTAAATTGTAATTACTAATGATTGTGTATTACACAGTCATTTGAAATGACTGTGAGTCTGTGACTGTGTAATACACAGTCATTTGAAATGACTAAGACTGTGTAATACACAGTCATTTTCAAATGACTGTGTATTACACAGTCTTAGTCATTCGAAATAAAACAATACAAAAAGATACCTGGTCGTGCATGCAAATGCAAACAATACAGTCATTTTGACTGTGTAATACACAGTCATTTCAAATGACTGTGTATTACACAGTCAAAATGACTGTGTATTCGAAATAAAACAATACAAAAAGATACCTGGTCGTGCGTGCAAATGCAAACAATACAGTCATTTTGACTGTGTAATACACAGTCATTTCAAATGACTGTGTATTACACAGTCAAAATGACTGTGTATTCGAAATAAAACAATACAAAAAGATACCTGGTCGTGCGTGCAAATGCAAACCCTATGCAAATCGCATGGCGTTTTTTGCCTTCCGGAGTCGCGCGAGCCGCGAAATGGAATAAAGACTTCGGTTTTTTTTTTGCCTGCGACTTAAGTCGCGTTTTTCTCGCATTTTGTGCCGCGTTTCGGGCGGGTTTTGGCCATTAACGGCGATTATTTGCCAAAAAAATCGCGGCGAGTATATAAAAAAATCGGCCCGAGTATTTCCGCGATTAACTCGCGCAGCATTTTGGATCGCGATTACTCGCGAGTTTTTGAATTGCTCGCCGAGTTTTGCAAGTATGATACAAACAATCATCTCTAAAAATCAACAAGCATAAAATGGTCTATTCCTCAAGAAAAAATGATGTATCGCATTTCAAAGGCCATGGAAATATTATCTCAACCTTGCACACCTGCATTATTGCTTCCATCAAAATTTCTAACTCTCAAAAGGAGGATGCTATGGGCGAACAAACATTTTGTAATTGAGAAAGAGAGGAAATTAAAAATTCCAAAATGTTATTATCTAAGATCGATTTAGAAGCTTTCCTCAACTTCAAATCCTATCAGCAGGACCCTACTCACTAAATATGTGCCAATCAACTCACAAGGGGCAAATTAATGTGAAACATGGCAGGTTACAATTAATTGGGAAGTCCTTATTCAAAGTCTAATGCTTTTTACTTAGAAGATTTAAAGGGTTTGGAGGACTTTGAAAAATGCCATATAACTTGAAGGTCTATGTGATTTCAATATTTTTAATTTGGACTTGTTGCCAAGGGCTCTTCCCCTCATCCCACCGTATATTGACAAGAAGGGTGCTAGGGGCATTGCCCCTCGACCTAGATCCTCACTCTAGTTTTAAAAAGAAAAAAAGAAAAAATCATTTTGGGTCATGTTGGATGGAAATGCAACATTTTTTAAACATAGATGACTACAGCTTTTGGGCATTTTATTGTAATTTGTATATAATATATATGCACATTGACAATGAAAGCAATGAAATTTTGGCATTTGTTAATTTGTGTGTCAACTCCCATGTGAAATCTCAATTCAGCTCTAATGTTATGTAATAAGATTCTAAAATCTTTATGATGAATGCCTTGTTAACTTCCAAGTGAAATCTCAATTCAGCTCTAATGTTATGTAATAAGATTCTATAATCTTTATGATGAATGCCTTATCAATGTTATCAAATGAATATTTGAAATTTGTCTTTTTTTAAATCGCCATCTATTGTGACGTATTCACACATCCCCCCATTACAAATGGGAACCCCTACTTGTTTTTGCTTTCTAGGTGTTTAGGGTTCGTCTGTTAGCCTTTGCATTTTGAGTGTCGCCAGGGGGTCAATAGGATGGTAGGCTTTGCTTGAGCCAAGGGAGTCAGCAGGTGCTCCAGGTTAGGGTTTCTTTGAGAATCTTCTTTAGGGCCTGGTTTTGCGCTTATTGCTAATTGTGTCTTGCTTTGTGAGTGGGTATCATCCTTGAAGATCTGAGTTAGGTCGAGTCGGTGAGTGATGAAGTCTGGAATGTCATCTTGATCTTCAAATGCCCTGAAATTTGGCTAAGTCTGGAATGCCTGCCCTGAAATTTCCTTGAAGATCTAAGTTAGGTCGAGTCGGTGAGTGATGAAGTCTGGAATGTCATCCTGATCTTCAAATGCCCCGAAATTTGGCTAAGTCTGGAATGCCTGCCCTGAAATTTGGCTAAGTCTGGAATGTCCTGATCCTGAAATTTGACTAAGTCTGGAAAACTGATGAATCCTCCAAAAACTAGATTTTGCAATATAACTCCTGGAGGTCCGAAACCACTCTCAAACATCCTAAAAGTATATATGGAATATAACTTAAAGTATAAGAAATGTCACTTATACTTGAATGTTATGTTCCATAAAATGATCCTGACGGAGAGCTCAAAAAGTCAAATTTCGATCCTGATCCTTCCAAAGGGTCCAAAGCGAATTTCGCTCCTGACCCTTCCAAAGGGTCCAAAGCAAATTTTCTCAAAACCTCTTTTGCTATCAAGTTTTTTGCTAGTTCAAGTGTGGGATGAGGCAAAATCAAGAAGAGCATGCCCTTAAGAATGACTTTAAGTTGTTAAAGACCATGAATGATGAAGGAATTGAGCCTAGACAAGATTTTCGCTCCTGACCCTTCCAAAGGGTCCAGAGCGAAATTTCTAAAATTCCCCTTTTTCCTTGCAATTCAAGATAAGATTTTGGTTTTTATACCATAGGAAGGAGAAAGACAAGATGTTCTATGCCTTGGAAGTGATTTGAAGTTGGAAGGATGGCAAGATAGCCCTAAAACAAGATTTTCGCTCCTGACCCTTCCAAAGGGTCCAGGGCGAAAATCTCAAAATCCCCTATTTTGCCTTGCAGGAACAAACCAAGCTTGGATGGAGTGAATGAAGAAGACCTTTGCCTAGCCTTGAGGGGTGGATTCAAGACAAAATGATGAAGGAGTAAGCCTAAGCAAGGAAAATCGCTCCTGACCCTTCCAAAGGGTCCAAGGCGAAAAACATCAAAGTCATCTTTTCCTCCAAAATTCAAGTGAAACTAGGCCTGGGCTACAGTAAAAGATGCCATTTGGAATGCCTTGAAGAAATTTAGACCTTCACAAAATGAGAATTTTGAGCTCAGGAGGGAATTTCGCTCCTGACCCTTCCAAAGGGTCCAGAGCGAAATTCCCAAAAATGCAATATTTCCTTCAAAGTTTTGATGAGCTAACCCAATAATGGAGATAAATGAACCCTGGAGATTGCCTTGGAGGAGGTCAACGATCAAACTAAGGTGAATTTTGACCTAATAAGCAAAAATCGCTCTTGACCCTTCCAAAGGGTCCAGGGCAAAATTTACATTTTCACCTAATTTCCTCATGTGAAATGATAAAAGTTTGAAATGCAAGACTTTGATTAGGTCACAACAAGCATAAGCTCGCCTTCCGGGAGATTTTGGAGTCGAAAAACAAGGTATTCAGGACCTAATTTGAAAAATCGCTCCTGACCCTTCCAAAGGGTCCAAGGCAAAATTCTTGAAAACACCTATTATTCACCTTGTTTAGGCTAAGTTGAAGGCAAAATGCAAAATTGTGATGGCAAACCTAGGTTGTGAAGATTTTGATTCATGAAGCAAACTAGCCTAGATGAGAATTCAAACAAGTCTTGAAATAATTTAGGCCTTCATCACTTTGGATATTTCAGTGACTAAGAAGCAAAGAGCCTTCATTAAGCCTTGATCAAGCCTTGATATTCCTCAATTTTCACTAATTAGCCAAATTCAAGACATTTGGGGAGTCTAAATCAAGTTCACATAAATTAAGGCATTTGCAATTTAATTAATTAATTTCTAGGCCTTGAAATAATTGAAAAAAATCCACCTTTGAGCTTTGGAATTAATTTAAAAATTAAAAAATTATGCTTAAGCGCTCAAAAATCGTTATTGTGCCTTTACAAACAAGTCGGCCATCTTTTGAGAGGAGTTTTATTTTATTTTATTCCCTATTTGCCAAGTCGGCCTTGAGGGAAATCAAGGTGAGCGCCCTATATAAGGGAGGTGTATTGTAGCATATTCAAATCATTCTTTCATTATCTCTCATGCGAACTTGAAGAGCATATTTGGAGGTGCAAGTTGGAGGATAATTTCCAGATTTTGGAAGGTGTTTGAAGGCGAATTTCCAGATTTTGAGAAGCTAGTGGAAGGCGAAGTTTTTTGAAGGCTAATTGAGGCATAATTCATCCAAAGGAAGACCACAATTCAATCCTTATCCAGCAAAATCTGATCTTCTTTCTTCATTTTTCAAGGCTCATAGTTAGGCTTTCAAAGGAGAAGGTATGAAGAATCCTTTTTGAAGTTCTTATTCAAGACTTGTTTTGATTTTATAGCAATCTTTTAAAGTCTAAGTCTTGAAAAATCTAATTTCTATTCATAATTAATTTGAAAATTTAGAATTCTTGAATTTATTTTGTCATTTTCAAATTAATGTCTAATATGTTCCCTTGAAAGGTCTTATAGATCCTATGCTATAAGATATTATACTCAAAGACTAACTTTAATCTTTTGTGTAGGCATCAAATGACGACCCCCAAAGCCGGAGGATCAACTACTTGGCAGACCCTCATCAAAGAAGATCAAGTCAGGACAAGGACAATCTCCTCCAGTCCAACATCATTAAGGACGACCTTCTCCATCTATCTTCCAATCCAGCATTTGAAGGAAGGCATCACCAAATTGGCATCAACCAAGTGTTTGACAAGGTGGCATCCCAGTCATCACTCCTCCATTCGGATTGGTCCACCTCAGCATGTCCAGATTCAACGTACCTGATTCATCAAGAAATGGCACTAACTTCGATGTACCTACCCCGACTATCCATTGGTCGAATATTCCAAAGAAGACATGTGTCCAAATAATGCAATTATTTCATTGGTCAGAATTAAGTTTGTTGTAACAAACCCTAATTAGGGTTTCATTGTAGAATCTTGGCCATTGATCTCAAATTGATCTAAGCCATTGAATTGTATTGAGGGCGCTATATAAGCCCTGGCTCCTCATTTGTAAAGGCTAATAGTTAGTCAAGAATAGTTAGTCAATAGTTGATAGTAGGTGAATAGTTAGCTAGTAGTGAATAATTAGTTGATAGAATAGCAATTAGAGTAGAATAGCAAGAGAAGGCAAAGATTGTTGCCAAGATGTTGTAAAAGACTTGTAAAACTTCATTGAAGAAATGGTGAAATCTATGGGTCGATTCAACAATTTGCATGGTCTTTATACTTCTCAAATTTGATTTCATGTTATTAGATGAGTGGAAGAAATGTGTTTGATTGATGGTGAAATTTGTATATCCATACTACTAGCAGTTTGTTAATTGCAGACTTGCCTTGTGTAGTCAACTGGAATCATTCAGCTTAAGCTTAACTTCAATTGTCGCTTCTTCATTGATATGCATCAGCCTGATGGTGTCTATGCCTATAGCGATGATCTGAACATCATAAAGCTTTCCTCCGAAGATCGCACTAACCTTGTGGAGATGGTCCTGGGATGTCAAGACAAGACTTAGTTAGAATTTCATCAAAGATCAATCATTGCTCCTACATTCTTAGTGTCAGAATTAGATCCTTCCCTCGCCCTCATCCTTTTTTCTTTTTTTTCAAAATCTAGGCTAGTGAAATCCTGTGATTCTAGCAAATTAGACGTTCAGTCATCGAGTGTAAGTCCCCTTGTGATTCCAGCAAAATCACATCGTACAACAGAGAGCTTATCCACGAGTAGAGAACCTACATACAAGAACCTTGGAGTTGCCTCGACTGATCCTTCGGCAAGATCTTCAGCAGTCGGGAAACTTTGTTCAAGAGAGGATAAGGTACCTTTAGGTATTTTATTCTGTGTTTGGTCGTGTACAAAAGACACATCAACACCATCCCTAACAAATGGCCTCCCAAAAAATCCATCCTAAAAACATATCCACTGTCACCAACAGTCCCCATTTTAAAAATTTGGTGTAACTGAATGCTACGATAGATTTCACTCAGGTCATGTGAGAAACTGAATGCTACAATAGATTACACTCAAGTCATGTGAAAATAGTTGTGGCATTTTTGCTGAGTAAACATTGTGCTACCTTGAAATGATCAACATAAAAATAATCATGATTTTTCAGCTTAAAGAATCTTGTCCAATTGGCAGACAACTTATGGCCTAACTTGAGAGCAGAATTTTCTTGGTTTGGATGAAGATGCGACAATTTTTTTGAATTTGACAAGGATTCAGCCTGGGCTGAACCTTGGGCGAACCCACATGCTGTCCCAGCCCCAAACCAGTACAGAACTGCTTTTTTGCAATTACGGGCCTCTTTTCAAAGAACCCAGCAACATATAGGTTTAAAGGTTTATTGAGTATAATGTCATATCCCCTGCCAGTGTATGAGATCACAGCTTTTGATAAATTTGCAGATTTATGTGATGGAAGACTTCATATTACTTATGGATTGCCTGACACTGATATTAGACCTAAAGTATTGCCTATTATATAAGTGAAAATAATTAATGTATTATTGGGTTTTGTTGGGGCCTACCTCTTTAAAGAATCTCCATCTTAGGTCGACCCTCCTCATGTGGATCGCCACTTTCAAGAATTTAATTTTTAAATAAATTAATCTTTTCCCATTTACTAGCCAACCTACAATTTAAGGCGATTCAAAAAGAAATTATGACCTTGTATTATGGCGGACTCCTTGAGGAATCGCCCCTCTTAAGAAATCAGAAAAAAAAAAAAAAATGTAAGGGCCGACCTGTTTGGTGTTTTAAAATAAATTAAAACCATATTGTTTTAAGGCCGACCTTTGTGAAGAATCGCCTCTCTTGTGAAGAGGCATGAAGAAGGCATTTAAAGACATAACGTGGAAGAATAAAAAGGCGGCGGAGAAGTGCAAAAAGGAATTAAGTTCAGAACTAATTAGCAGCAGAAAATAATTAAATTATAGCAGAAATCCAAGTTATTTACATCAGCCTAGAATTAGTAAGTACATTTGTGAAAATATGGTATGAGTATAGGGGATTAGAAATCATCAAGTCTGACTCTGAATATACAATACAAAAGAATAGAATGAACCAATAGAAGAGGATTCTCATACATACATATATCTGAATATAAGCAGAAAAACAGATTGATATAAACAGCAGACCTGTGCATTAATAAGTATTTGGTATGCATGAGATGCATGCTTAGTGTATATGCATTATGAAGATATAATCTAATATGTAATTTCTTATGTGTTAGGCATAGATAGTAATGTGAAATACATATCCTAAAACATTAATCTATTTATAACCGGCAAGCAATCATGTGGAGAAGAGAAGGAAATGCAATGAAGGGGAGCAGATACAAGATCACCATCTAAGTAGACCACCCCATGATGGATGTCCAATGTGCCTGCCACTTGCAGCCAATAGGGTGAGTGTCCGCTCTTGGGCTTAAATAGGTGGATTTCCAGGCACCTTATTGTGATTTCCTCTCCAATCTCTATGATGGTTGATTGTTGTAGAAATCAACCATCCCATTGTGAAGTGAAGGATGAAATACATGATAAGGAGGCAGCAGCACTGAATCCCCCATCAAGTACGCCAACCCCTAGGTGGGGCCAAGAGGCTGAATGACTGGATGTTCATTCCATGCTCTTGGGTTTGATTGGAAAGGACAGGCTCCCTGCGCCTTATATGATTTCCCGAGGGATTCCATAGTGTGGATTGGTTGTTAGGGAAAGTCTTTAATTGAATCTCACATGCACATCATGTAATTTGCAATGGTGATATAAGGATTAGGATTCTCCTTACAATGTTATTGATTATACATTTTCCAATCTTTCATGAATATTAGACAATCATCATCAATTATATTAGAAACGATAACTAACTTGGTTGCAGGATCTAAATCAAGATTTTAAGTAGGTAATTTTGCATTCCTTAAATATACTTCATTCCTTATTTACTTAATTGATGATTCTAGGACAAAATCTAGGGTAATCCCAAAAGGGGACATTACATATAACCTTTCCCTATTTCTAACTTTATTCATTATGTTATTGCTGAAAAAGGTTATAACAACATCTAAACAGATAAATAGCTTTTAAAAAAGGAAAAATTATCAAAAATGTTTTGTATTTAATCTTTTTATATATTTTGTGCAAATTACGGCTTTTCTAATATTTTATATATTTTTCTATAGCTTGATACTGAGAATTAAAAAAATTGGCAAATCACTCTTACCAAAAGTTCTGAACACCAAACCCATACCCAAACCAGCAACTTTGTGAATCTAAGTTAAAAAGAAGTGCAACAGTAGAAACGAAAACATAACAACAAAAAGTTCAACAAAACAAAAAAAAGGGTTGGCTAATAATGCATAAGTGAATGATTTCCTGAATTGCGTTTATCCACAAACAAAAGAACAAAATTTCAAGTATTGTATGGTTTGTCTTTTCAATTCCAGTTGAAAACCCCTTCAGCAAGATTTTTGCTGCAAGGCATCACTATAGAAAATAGAAGAACAAATATTCGTATAATAATTTTTTTTCAAACCAAAAATGGAGAACTGAACTAATTCAATCCAGTTGAATGAATCGTCAAATGGCATGAGCTTCAGCTATTAATCATTGGGAGTTTGATAGTGGAACCTATGTTCAAATCCCCTTGAGACATGTTATATCTTAAAATTGTTTAAAGTTAAAACAGATTATCAATAATGGTTGTTTATACTTTTTAAGGTCGCAGCCAAGCTAGATGTCAATATGCATACATTATTCGGATTCCCCTTCCAGAAGGGGGTTTGTTTCCAATTGCCTAATCTATTGTTCAAATTTTAAACCCTGGCTTTCAACCTTGTAACTATGCTCAATTGTAAACCAGAAATTGAAAATCCATCTATACCCACAGTGCAGTCTAACCACACCCAGAATACTACATCCAACTCAACGGTGGGAATGCCCCAGCAGATAAGACCCATGCAAGCAGTGAGTTTAACTGAAGATTAAACTATCAATTGTGGCACCTGAGCCAAAGGTTACAAGAGAAACATATTTATCAATATAAACAAAATGTCATTCTGGAAATTATGCTTCCAAACCCAAGAAACCTAATTCTCTCTGCATAGCACATACAGGCACCAAAAACAAGTACATAAAAATTTTATTTTCCATTGCAACAAAAGGCTGTTAGGTTTGAGCCTGCGAATGTTTCAGAAAATTTTATTCCAAATCAAAATGAGGAAAGAATTAGTTATTTCATTTAGAACCTGTTGAAGGGCTAAAATCTGTTAGCTCGTTTAAACCTGGCCATTATGTTTACTCCTTTGAAATAGTGAGAAGATGAGAAAGACTTGAGTGGATCCAAAACACCCAAGCTTGGCATAAAATGTTTTCTAGTTTCCAACTGGGAGGTCACCTATTAATGATGGCTTTGATAATGATCACAGAATCATCTTCAATATGTAGCTTCAAACGACAAGATGGACATTTGAAACCCTAAAACCAAAGCATGGGCCTCTGCCTATTACTAGTGCCCACCATCAACTTCTTAAATGCTGCTCTAATTATAGAGACAATATAATCTCTAATTACACAACCAACAACTGAAACACCTGGATTGCCCCCAGAGGTGCCACCAAAATTTTATTTTAAGATCTCAGCAGTTGGTGTATCCAATTAGCCAAAGCCCTAACAGCCTTAGAGGAGTTTACCCTTCTTTCCCCTTAACAAAATGTTTTCTAGTTTCCAACTGGGAGGTCACCTATTAATGATGGCTTTGATAATAATCACAGAATCATCTTCAATATGTAGCTTCAAACGACAGGATGGACATTTGAAACCCTAAAACCAAAGCATGGGCCTCTGCCTATTTACTAGTGCCCACCATCAACTTCTTAAATGCTGCTCTAATTATAGAGACAATATAATCTCTAATTACACAACCAACAACTGGAACGCCTGGATTGCCCCCAGAGGTGCCACCAAAATTTTATTTGAAGATCTCAGCAGTTGCTGTATCCAATTAGCCAAAGCCCTAAAAGCCTTAGAGGAGTTTACCCTTCTCTCTGCATAGCAGTAGAGGTTTTCTAGTTTCTTCTCCACACCTTAATCTGCTGGATCTCCAAGAAGCCCCCATTCCACCTCTATGCAAAGAAGAGAGAAATGGCATTTAGGGGTCTGCTCAAAGACTTAGGCTGATTAAGGTTTTCTTTATTCATGACATACAGATTGAGCAGGCCATCAATGAGGTCTTGGGAGTTGGTTATTTGGAGATGAATGTTCATAAATTCTGACGTGGCCTCCATGTTTCTTTCCAATCTTACTAATTTGACTGACAGCAAAGACAAAGTTCTTCATTTGGTAGCATGCTTTGCTCGGATTGAATTTAAGGGTGGTTCGGAGGCAGTGCTGGAGTTTGTTGATGGGCATCCCACCCCATCTCTCCCCATTGCTGGCACAGAGTTCAGAGGACAGTTGTATATGGCATCTTTCAGAAAATTGGAAAGGCAGTTTGTTGCTCTGGTTTGACAAATGGAGAAACTTCATACATAGGTCGTGTAAGGAGAAGTCAATAGAGAACTCAAGACTTTCCACTTCCCTGCTCTACAGGCCATTTAGCACTCTTTCTCCATGGCAGTATCATGAAAGAAATGCTAGGGCTGGTCAGCCTGCAAAGGCTTACAAAGGTTGTGTGCCATTCGAGGTCGATGCCACGATTATGACACCATGGTTCTCTAATTGATCTGGGGTATTTTACTTGTTTGTTAAACTGCTTTTGAGTTAATTTTGTATTCCTCATTTTGGTATAAATAGTTGGGGGTTTGTAATCTTTGGGTTCATGTTGACTGTTAAGCTTTCCTCAGTTCAGTTGAGGAAGGTTTTATGAAACTTGTGTAAGAACTGAAAAATTGGGCGAACATGCATGCAATGGACCAATAAAAGCAACCACAATCTTAGATCTATTACTAATCTCCGATCGTAAACAATCAAAGCATGCTAACAAATTCAACACAAGAACAAATCAATTATATCAATAACTAAACAAACTCAAAGTTGAATCCAAGCAAATGGCTTCCATTGCTCTTCTCCTCCATGTGGCATATGATGGTAGTGAATCTCAAAGTCGTACAATACCTACAGAGTGATAGCACAAGAATTCAAGGAATGTGTTGATCATGATTGAGAATAAAAGTTGATTTTATAGATTTTTGGAATTTTAGTGAATGGTTGAGAAAGATTTGACAGCAGAGTCCATCAACAGTTGAGAACTGATGAGACAAGTTGGTTACGAGATGATCACTCAAAGCGACTGAAATTAATTAAGAAATTTACTAATTTGACTGATTTAGTTAGTGGATAGATGAGTTAGTCAGGATAAGATATTTCGAAAAGGATCAACTGATTGACTGATTAGAAAAAGGTGATTGATGACTCACTAGTGGGAACTAAGAGTCAGTGGCAGTTAGTCATTTTCGACATATGCTGTAGGAAATTGAATGAAATTAGCATTTCAATTAATTTGGAGAGAATTTGATTTTTCAAAATGTGAGAAAAATGAAATAATTCGAACTGTGAGAGAAATGACATTAATTTGATATTGCTCCAAACTCACCCAGAAACAAAATGAACAAAATGGTAAAATAAAACCCTTTTCTATTGCTTCCATAAGGATTAGGGTTTCTTTATGTTGCCCTATCCAATAGTGGAAATTGTGTTGCACATTTCATTAACAACTAATCTAATATGCAGTTTAATAAATCTGGTTTGATCAATGAGTTAATCCATGGTGGGGTTCCATGTGACTAGGAACCCTGAAATTAATTTCAAATGGGAAAGAAATTAAATTAAATAAATTAGAAAATTTATTCAATTGAGAGGACATTTTTAGCTAATTAAATAATTTGGGGTAATTATTTAATTATGAGAGGATAGAAGAAATTGATTTAATTAAACAATCAAGATTATTTAATTAAAGTAAATAATTGGGATTAATTAAATGATTAAAGATTATTTAATTATGGAATTAGAGGGAAATTTGAATGTTAAATTTGAAAATAAAAGAATACTATTAATTTAGAAGAATAGATCTGATTAATTAAATAATTAATTATGTAATTAACAAAGTTGAATAATTAGTCAAATTAGCATTCGCAGGCACAAACCAGTTTTAGGTGTCTACAGCTTGCAAACAATGTAATATCTTATTCAGTTAATATAGTCGGTGAGGGTTCCAACTCCCTTATTTACCAATCAAATGTATACATATCCTCTTTAAAATAATGACAAAACTGAAAATAAAGAAAAATTCAATGTAACAGAAACATTTGTCTGTTTCCAGACTCAAAAACCACAATTAATGCCTATTAGTGTTTGGAAAGAGAAATTCTTGTTAGCATTTGGTAACAAAATTTATATGTTGGGATTTCTGAGGGTTTAGAAACATAAGTATTTTGTTACTCCCTAGTAACTTTAACTGAAGAAGATATCTATAAGTTGTGGAAACTAAGCCAAAGGTTACACCACAAATTGAATCTACTAATAAACAATATAGATATAATGTTAAACTCTGCTATCAAACTTGGGAAAAAAGAATTATAAATTAAAGGCCCTCTAGTTGTCATAGGGTTTCTAGTTGTTAGTTAAACTGTTTTCCGGTTAGTTTTTTATTCCCCATTTTGCTATAGCAAGGGAACAGTTGAAGTCTTGTTATTTTTGGTTAGTGGTGATTAGGCTTTACTTAGTCCAGTTGTGAAGAAGTTGTGAAACTTGCAAACAATGTAATCGCTTTCTCAGTTAATACAATGGGTGAGGGATCCAACTCCCTTATTTACCAATCAAAGATATGTACATATATAAAAGGTCCTCTAGTTGTTCTGGGGTGTTCTAATTAGTTAGTAAAACTGTTTTTCAGTTAATTTTTTACTCACCATTTTGCTATAGCATTGGGGCAGTTGAAGGTTTGTAATCTTTGGGTTAGTGATGGCTAAGCTTTCCTTAGTCCAGTTGTGAGGGAGCTTTTGTGAATCTTACAAACAATGTAATAATGGGTGAGGGATCCAACTCCCTTATTTACCGAATCTATATACTCTTCAAGAAAAATAACTAAACTGGAAGAAATAAAAAATTCAACATAATTGAAAAATGTCTTTTCCAGACTTGCAAACCACAGTTGAAGCTTGTTAGCGTTTGGCAAGAGAAAATTTTGTTAGTATTTGGCAGCTGAACACTTCAAAGGGTTTAGAAACAGTAGTATTGCATTACTCCCTCACAAATTTCACCGAAGAAGATATGTATAAGCTGTAAAAAAATAAGCCAAAGATGACACAACAAGTCAAATCTACTAATTAAAAACATAAATATAAACGAATGCAAGTATTAAAATTCTGCTACCAAACTTTAAAAAGTAGTCGTCCCTGACTAGCATAAAAAGGTACCCAAAAAAGGTCAGTACTGGCATAGTGTGATGGTTTAAACATGGCATTGTTGTTCTTTCCACCAAGGTTCAAACCCCATTAGGGTGTTCTTGTTGACTGTTATGTTAGGGATGAGGTTTCCCATTTGTGACCTCACTAGTTCATAGCTCTGAGTGAAAAGTATTTCCCATTGCACCCAAAGAAAATTACAAAACACAACAAATTCAGTAAAATTCAGTGCAGTCACTAAAAATTTCCATTTTTTAACATCTAATATGAGGGAAATCCTAGTGCCATAATGGCTCATGATGTATTCTTTTTCAGAAAGAGGAACATATCAACCAAAGTGTTATCTAATATGAGGAAAATCATGGTTCCATAATGGTTCATGATGTATCTTTTTCAGGAAAATGAACATATCAACTAAAACTCAAATGCAATTTCAAAAAAATATAAACCCGAATTAAGACTTACTAGGATTTAGCAAGAATAATTTTGAATTTTAATGGATTTGGGTACATAATTTTGTTGGTGTTTGGTAAGAATTGTTTTCGTTAGGGTTTGGCAAGAGAGAATTTTGTTAGGGTTTGTCAAAAGAGAACTAAGTTAAGCTTTGGCAAGAAATGTTTTTGTTCGGGTTTGCCATCGAAACAAGTTATGAGGATAAGGTTTATGAGCAGTAAAATTTTGTTAGGGTTTGGCAAAAGAAGTTCTTATAGTTTGGCATCAGAAGTTTTTGGTTTTGATAATTGAAGTAGCAATTTGAACATTCTGAACATTCTAGGGTTTGAAATTCAAACTTTATACATTAAAAAGCTAAAGCTTGAAACAGTAAGGATTTCATAACTTTGTCTTTAATCAATAAATTCTACAGTTTTAAACGTAGAAAACTGTTACATCCAAATACAAACCATGCGGTAAAACCAAGTGCCATAGTTTAACTGAATTTTGGTTCACATTCTTATTTAGCTCGGAAAAATACATAATTTTAAATTTTAATGGATTTGGGTAGATAATTTTGTTGGTGTTTGGTAAGAATTGTTTTTGTGAGCGTTTGGCAAGAGAGAATCAGGTTAGGGTTTGTCAAAAGAGAACCAAGTTAATCTTTGGCAAGAAAATATTCTGTTAGGATGTTAAGAAATGTTTTTATTGGGATTTGCCATCAAAAAAAGTTACGAGGATAAGGTTTGTGGGCAGTAAAATTTTGTTAGGGTTTGGCAAAAGAAGTTCTTATTGTTTGGCATCAGAATTTTTTTGCTTTTGATAATTGAAGTAGCAATTTGAACATTCTAAGGTTTGAAATTCGAACTTTATACATTAAAAAGCTAAAGGTTGAAACAGGTAAGGATTTCATAACTTTAAATTTGACGAATAAATTCTACAGTTTAAAACGTAGAAAAATGATATATCCGAATAGAAACCATGTGGTAAAACCAAGTGCAATAGTTTAACTGAATTTTGGTTCAGAGTCTTATTTAGCTCGGAAATTCATATATAACCAAGCAAAATTCAACGTACTTCAAAAATGCTAACATAATCGGCAAATTTTACGTTACAATCCTTGAAAAAATTACTCTCGCAATAATGCAAGTAACGAGAATCAGAATTGAAGTTTGTTAGGGTTTGAAATTAGAACCAAAAAATCAGTAAAATTTACTGCTAGTCAAGAGTTCTGTAATTTGGCAGAGTGAAGAACTTATTATCAGATTCATTTAATTAACGAGATGTGTAATGAATCAAAATTCATACCTTACTGCCTGTAGATTAGGGTTAGGTTTTTGATAGATTGTGCAGTGCATGGAAGTACAGACATACGCGTGTCTGCAGACAAGTCTCCATGTCGTTAAATAGCTTAAATCTTTATTCTAATGATACAAGTTGAAATGCAATTTCTTTGGATTTTGTATTTATATGATATGAGAATTTTTAAAGAAGATTTATATTTTTTGGTCTGGAGGGGAAAGGTGTTTTTTAGAAGTCCGGAAGAAAGGAATTTCTTTCTTAGTTAAATTTTTCAGTTATTGCAAGGTTATGGTTTTGTCAACCACAACTTTTTTTTTACTTAAAAGGACATGTGCATTTAAAGACTATTGTTTAGTTTTTGGGCATTCTTCACATTTTTAAGTTATCAAGTTATTAAAATTATTGATTAATTTAATTTAATTAGCATTTTTAATAAAAAAGATTGAGGTATGATTTTTGTTCTTAAATATTTGTATATGAAAAAGTGTATGCTTTATTTTTTTCCTCATGATTTTTTTTTTGTTATTATTTAAAATATATTGGCTTCACATTCAATTTGATATATTTTATGTATTAGTAAGTACTTATTCAATACTATTGTATTCATTTAAAAGTTTAATTAATATTTTTCATATTAATCAAAAATAATTATTTTTGTTTGTTTTCAAAATAATTTATATTTTTAAACTAGAAATTATTTATGTAGATGAAAAAATTAGTGTTATAGGAGCAAATTTATAAGAATGATACATTTTATAGGCTTTTTTTTTTTTAATATTTAAAAAATAAATGTCTATTTTAAATTTTAAAAATTATTGACAATTCTGTAAATAAAGTGATTTTTCTATATATATATATATATTTTAAATATAAGTAATAAAATTGATTAACTATTATATAAGGATTTGCATCACACCATTTAATAAAATTAAATTAAATTTTAAATAAATAATTAAAGTATTTTATAACAAGCATTACATAACAAATATTTCTATTAAAAAAATTAACTCAAATATCTATTTTTTATAATAATAATTTAATATTTTTTTTAAATCATTCTATTTTTCCTTCTCCTTTTCCTAGGGTTTTTTCCAACCATCTGAAAACCATCATGTTGATCTTCATCCATCTGTTTCAGGGCTTCTGAAATTGCAAAATGGGAGGCGAGGATATCATTGGAGTTCTCACTATTAGCATTTTTGTCAGGATCAGGGGATACATTAATCTCTCCATTAATAGCTCTATTGATCTTTTTACTAAGGGAGTCAAGTTTATCCATGAGTGGAGCATGGTTTTTGTGGACTGGTGGAGGGTCGTTAGCACCATTACGGGCCTTCTCCATTCCTTTATGCCGATTAACAATGGGGCAATTCTTCTGAATATGTCCCTCTTTTCTACAGAGGAAGCACGCATTAATTCATCCAAGAATTTCAATGGGGCAAGACACAATTTCACTCCCTAAATCAATGTTTAACGAATTGGGAAGGTCACAGCCAGGGTTGATCGAAACCAGAACCCTAGCACCCAAGTGAGGTATAAGGGAGGCCAAATTATCCAACCGGATAGTCTTGCCCATAGGTTCAAGCATTTGTGATATGAATCTCCATAGCAGTGGAGGAACATTTTTAACCAGAAGCCACCTAGGGCACGAAAGTGCCAAAATTTCTTCATTGACCGCTTCAAGAGACCACCCTAGGGCACATAAGGTACATTTAACCACCGTCCAGTATTTTTTGCTAATGACTTCCAATTGAGCCTTATGATCCTTGAAAAAAACTACGAATAAACTTTTTTAAATTAATCTACAGAATGAAACATGGTAACCTAATTTAATATTCCAAACATTTCTAAACCAGTCATCAAGAAATTTTTGGGCTGGAAATTTATCAACATCAACATTTGCAAAGAAAATAGCAATATCTTTTAATCTATTCTTTTCCAGAGCAATTTCATTACACATTAATTCATTAGGAGTAATGGAGATGGAGCCCAAGATAGAGTTAGGGTCCTTACCTTCTCCACGGGGGTTGCCATTATCTAGAGACACAAACCTAGCACCCTCTGCGATGGCGATGAAAGGTTGATGGATGACTTCTTTGAAGGTTTTCTTCTTCACATCTTCGGCTCCCGGTCTGTCATTCATTTTGGAGATGCCTCCGGATGAGCCCTCCATAAATGCTCATTAACCCACACATGCAGAGAGGAGTGCGAGCGACGACGAGGAAGGACGAGCGAAAAAAGCAAACTCAAAACACAAGAAAAATGGACACCCAAGAAGCAAGAGAAACTTACCTGCGTGGAGGAGGTCGTCTGCACTCCCCCACGTCAGTGGCTATGACCCTTGTAGCCTCGTGCCAAACCCTAAAGACGTGACGTAGATGCAGGCGTGGTTGCAGAGCCTTTCTCCAACTTTTTTCGAATCCTCTGGAGAAAATTAGAGCGACTAACCCTAATAACTTTAAGCATAGAGAGGCTAAAACATCTGTGGTGAACAACCTGGCATCGCTTATGTCAGATGACGTGCAGGAGATCCCCCGAGAAAGGAGATTCTCAAACTCGAATGCAACCTTCGCCCATGTTAGATCCATAGCAAAGAATTCGAAGAGAGGGACGGTGTCAGCAATGATTTTGGTAAGGGAGGGAGCTCTAGTGGGACATTGAGCTTAAAGGCTACTCATAAGAACTCTGCAGATATGGATGTTTCCTATGAGCTTGCCTTAACCTATGTCCCTGATAATACGATAAGAGCCCCCTCTCTTTCAAAATCCACTCCTGAAACGGTCATCTCCCTTCCCCCTAAGAAGTTTGTTGAAATTGAGGATAACTGTGTGATTGAGGTCATTGTTGTTGACCCTAATAGTTTTGATGTCAGGCTTAGTAAGCCTTTAGCTCTTGAGGATGAAACCCTAGGCAATTGTAATAGTTTGAAGGCATCTGGGCCTTGTTCTGAGAGTGGAGAGGCCCCCAGTCAGCTTGATCCCAATAAGGATCTTGATTTCGAGGATGACTTAAAATGATGAATACACCGGAAAAGAAGGGGAGTGGATGACTGGTAGTGAGAACACTGAGGTTATACCCATAAGAAGAAGAGGTAGACCACTGGGCTCCAAGAACAAGGTTTCAACCAATAGAAGGAAAATTAAAGAAAAGAAAGATCTCCCCAGGTGTTTTAACAGTTTCAAGACTGCTAAAATATAAAAACTCTCATTTAGTTATGATGAAGTGCATCTCTTAGAATATTAGAGGTCTAGAGTCACCAGACAGGAAGCAGATGGTTAGGAAGTTTGTTAACCAGCATAAGGATGCGGATGTTGTCATGTTACAAGAATTAAAAGTGGTCAAATTTACCTTGGAGGTCAATCTAGAATTCATCTGGAAAGACTCTATTAAGATTTGTTCAGACCATGTTAAAGGAAGAGGGGGAGTTGGGATTCTCATCAACCCCAAATGGAAAGATCACATTGTTAACCAAGGGTGCTCACCATGTAACAGAGCAGTGTGGGCCTCACTGGACATTAACAAAACTGTCATTGGCGTGTGCTCAATATATGTTGCCAGTGACTATAGCGAAAGGACCAAATTATGGGACTGGATTGCCTCCCTCCCTGATATTCCATGAGTTATTGGGGGAGACTTCAACATGGTTGAAAGTCATGAGGATAAATGTGGTGGTGTAGCTATGGAATGGAAAGGAGTGGAGAAATTGCATTGGGAAAGAATGAAGAATTGTAGGAAACTCTTTGACCCCCTACTTGGTAACAAGAAGGATGCGAAAGGAATTTGGTTCACTTGGTTAAATTACCAGAGAGGAAAACATAGAATATATTGTAGACTAGATAGGTTTTATGTTGATAGAGAACAATTCTCCTTTATACCGGATAATCAGGGTAATGTTGTGACAGTATGGTCAGCTTCACTCTCAGACCATCACCCTGTGATTTTCCTAATTAGGTTCAAAGACACTCTAGCAAAGCAAGGGAAAGAAGGAGATAAATTCATCCTCAACACCCATCTCCTTAAGGATCCAGATGTGTTGGTCGCCATAAAAATTATTAGATTATTCAACAAAGGAAATAAGGAATTGAAATCTCATGTAAACAGATGGAACCAAAATGTTAAAAGTTGGCGGACCCTACTACAGACTATCAGGCAGAAAAAAGCTAAAGATTATAGATCGTTGGAGAAAACACTTACCAATGAAATGTATCGATGCGAGGTAGATGTCCAGAACAACCCGAGCAAAGTGGAATTATCAGACAAAGTTGCTCAGGTGAGGGATGGTCTGAGGAAACATCAATAGGTTAAGATTAGAGGTGTAATGATAAGGGCCCGAAGTCAATGGATGCAATTTGGTGACAAAAGGTCTAAATTCTTTTTCAATATGCTTAAGCAGAAATAATCTAGAGAAAAGATTGATACGATATGGGTAGACAACAAAGAGGTGGTGGAAGTAGAAGAAATTAAAGAGACGTTTTGCTTGTTCTACAGAGGACTCTTCTCCTCAAAAGATTCCCCTAAGTCACTGGAAGCTAGAGAGAAATGCAAAGCAATTATTTTCAGTAGGATTACTGTGGAGGACTCACAAGCATTGAGGGAAATTATCTATGTGGATGAGCTTAAAAATACCATTAGAAACCTGAACAATGACAAGACTTCGAGCCCGGATGGATTGTCTGTTGAGTTTATAAAGCTAATGAGGAGTGGATTTGCCAAGACCTCCAGGAACTATATGCAGAGGCTTATGAGAGTGGTTCTATAGGAGAATTGATCAATAAAGGGACTATTAAGCTATTACCTAAAGAGGGGGACAAGTCACTCATAAAAAATTGGAGACCCATTACTCTCCTCAATGTGTCCTATAAAATTTTGTCCAAGGCTCTTACACTCAGACTATAGAATGTGCTACCCAAATTCATCTGTCCCACTCAAACAGGGTTCATAAAGGGAAGATTCATATTGAAAAATCTAATTACCAGTTGGGAGGCGATGGACTGGGCAAATGTATCAGGGTAGAATGCGGCCATGTTTCTTATAGATTTTGAGAAGGCCTATGAAAGGGTTGAATGGGAGTTTATTTTGATGATGCTATAATCTTTTGGATTTCCTGTGGAATTCTGCAAATGGGTGAAAATTCTCCTTAAAGATGTGTCCGCACGGGTAGAGATTAATGGTCTCTCACTCAGGTTATTAAGCTCGGCAAGTCTATTAGACAAGTTTGCCCTCTTGCCCCTGGGCTATTTGTTATAGCTTCTGATGCCCTATACTATATTTTAAGAGATTACACTATATCCCCTAAAATAGGAGGTGTTAAGCTTCTTGATGGGTCCGAACTGATTAATACCCAATTTGTTGATGACACTGCACTTTTTTTAGAACTCACCAAGCAAAACATGGAAGCCCTGGAGTGCAAAATTAAGTTCTTAGGTGAGATTTTAGGGGCAAAAATCTCTCAGGCTAAATCTACCCTGCTTGGGTGGAAAGAAGAACCTCCGAATTGGTTACACCATTTTGCATTCCAATGGGGGTGGATAATAAGATTGCCAGATACTCGGGGATACCCTTCACCATCTCCCCCTCTCTCAAGGAGATGTGGATATGGGTTAGAGGCAAAATTGACAAGAAGCTCAATAAATGGAATAATAGGTATCTTTCGCTTGTTGGTAGAGTGCAAGTTTATCAAAAAATTCTATCCTCATACAACATTTACTATTCCTCTGTTTGGATGTTCTCCAACTATCAAATCTTGTAAATACAAAAAGCTATTAGGAACTTCCTATGGTCTGACAGGAAAGGAAATAAAAAGATACACTCTGTTAAATGGGGGGGGTGGTACCACATAGAGAAGAGTCTAGGAGGGCTCGGGTTAAAAGCCTTGAGAATACAAGGGGTTTCTCTTGCTGCAAAATGGATCTTCCAGGCTTTTGATGGCAGTGAACCATGGAAAAATTTGGTGAGAAACAACATCATGAGAGTTGTCCCTAAGAAGGCTAAATCCTAGAAATCTCTACCCTTTTGTGACCTAGTGGCTGGAGGATTTGCAGTCTCAGTGCAAGGTTCAAGTGTCTTTAAGTCTATTTGGAAAGTTTGGGAAAGTATTAGACCTTTCATCACCAATAGTAGGGCCATCAACAATGACCACATCCATGGGGAAAGGTCTATCTGGTGGAACCTTCTCCATTCTTCTAAACCTCTCGCACTTACTCAAGGGTGCTCTGCTAAATCCTGGGCCGTTAAAGGCACTCGTTTCTTTAAAGACATTATTGAGAATGATAGGCTTATTAGCTGGGATACCCTTAGAGTTAGATATGATCTACAGAATTCCCAAAAGAGAACCTACAATATGGTGAAACATGCCTGTACTGATTTGCATTTGCCTAAGAACTGCAAGATAATTAATGAAAGATGTTCTAATCTTATGTGGAATGATAATATTTTTGTGTCCAATATCAAAGCTATTAATGTTTATAATACCCTAACATATGATGAATCTATTATAATGTATGCTAACACTATGTGGTATGCAAACCTCTCTGTGAAACAATGGTAGAAGATATTCTCATGACTATGGAGCAACCCTATCACACCCAAGAAAAAATGTTTCAAATGGCTGATGATTATTAACAAGCTGCCATTTAGAAATATCATAGTAATAATGATATCTGCATCGTGTGTAGAGTACCTGAGTCTGTTAGGCACATTTTCTTTGAGTGTAATATTGCTAGAGAAATTTGGTTGTTGTTTGATATCTCTATTCCTAATCAGATTCCTATTATAGATGTTCTCACTGGGTATATTTTATCCACTAAAATTTTATGGTATATATGGAAAATTAGAAATGAAGATAAGTTCCAAGGTAAAGCTAGGGCCCTTACTGAGTCATTTCGTGGACTCACTCTTCATCGCATTTTTTTGCAGGTATCTGTTATAATGAACATTGAGAAGAACAAATTCCTTAGATTCCTTAAAGGCAGACAAGCCAAGATGTTCTTACATGAGTTGGAGAATGGGCACAAGTGGAGGCAAGCCGCAAGGGAACACCAGTCTATTGATTTAGCAATGGAGAGCTTTGGGTTGGAGATTGGGAAAACCAAAGACCTGGTGAAGGAACACATTCAAATGCTTAGTCAACTACTTGAGGGTAAGCATGTCATGTGGATGCAAGGCCCTCTGGGGTGGACGGCCTAGATGGAGGCATTTCAGTACTATGAGCAGATGTGATCTGGCTTCTCCATTCCATTACCTCACCCATGTGATTTGGATATTACACACTACAAATATATGCATAGTATTGTATAGTTTTGTTTATAGACTACTATAGTTTTTCTAGATCAACGATCCATATGTACACTCAGTTGGAGTCAGTAAGATATTGGTAATGTCAGTTTTTTTTGTATCGGTTAACTCCTTATATGCAATAGAAAAAAAAATCATTCTATTTTTTAATTAAACCTTTTGAAATCATAATTTTCTTTTTAATCATTTTAATATATACAATATAATTTTATAACATTTAATCATAAATTTATATATTTTTCATTTAGTGATTTAAAATACCTGTTTTCACTTTATTGTTTGTATTATATGATTTTATAATTATTAAAGTTATTTTATTAAGATCAATTATAATTATTATTACCTAAAATAATTAAAATAATATATAATCTTATAACATTTAATCATAAATTTATATATTTTTCATTTAGTGATTAAAAATACATGTTTTCACTTTATTGTTTATATTATATAATTTTATAATTATTAAAAGTTATTTTATTAAGATCAATTATAATCAAAAGAAAATTTATGTGAGATCGGATGGCATCGTGCGTGTGAGGGCTCGCGGCGGCTGAGCTAGGGTTTCGATGCCCTAGCTCATGGACGGAGGAGTTGCAGGTGCATCGAGGAGGGGAAGTGTAGGTGCGTCGGGGGAGAGCTGTGGAAGACGGAGTAGGACAAGGAACAGTTGAGGGTGTGGAGGGTGGTGCAGTTGTCAACATAAGGGGTTTTGGCTGCACACGGCTGGGGTCTGGTTTGCAGCGGGACGAAGGTTTCCAGTGGGTCAGGGAGATACGGCTGTCTCCCCCTCTCGGTGGTGCTTGGGAGGGGTGGGGTCTTGAGTGTCGTGTCATCTCGAGTGGCTCCTTGGGGTGTGGGTCCTCAATTTTCTCTTATAATTATTTGAGCTCCGATGTCAAGTAATGGTAGTGAGGCCTCGAAGGTACCTCCCGCTATGGATTTTCATGTTGCTGTGGGCTCAAAACCCCCACCCCAGAGTATGAATACTTTTAACAATAACCTTTTCTCATTAGAATCGGGGTCTGGGAGTGCTAGTAGCTCTCGCATTATGAAGATTAATGGTTTCCTAGAGAGATGTAGTGAGAGGCCGAATTGGTTATTCCTCCTGAGATGATAGCTGAAGACGTTGAATACTTTTCAAAACACTTGCTATATTGCAATTTTTGGGAATGAGGGTTTCTTTGCAGTTCTTGGAAAACTGGGCGCAGAGGATGTGAGCATTGAAAGGGGAAATGGAGATTATGATGCTCGCAAATAACTACTTCATGGTTACTTTCAATTGCATGGAGGATCGCAATAGGGTCTTTGAAGGAGGCTCACATTTTTACAACCAGGTGGGATTGTTCATCAAACCTTGGCATGTGGGGTTCAACCCTTTGAAGGAACTCCCAAATAAGGTTCTAGTGTGGGTTCGTTCGCCACGTTTTCCAGTGGAATGTTGTCGGGAGGATGTGCTACGGATGCTTACCACACTGCTTGGGAAGCCAGTGGGATATTCGACGCAAACCCTAGGGAGGAAGGTAATGACCTTTGCGTGTATCTATGTTGAAATTAATCTTAGTAAACCTTTGTCAGATGCTATAGATATGTGTGTGGGCTCTTACTCATGGGTTCAACAGTTAGATTATGAGACTTTACCATTCTGATGTCATATGTGTCATGAGTATGGTCATTTATAGCGTAAGTGCCCTAGATTTAAACTGATGGTGCGCTAACCTCAACAACAGGCCCAAAGCCAAGATAGGGGTGATAAGGGAAAAGCTGCTATGTCGGTAGAGGTAGTGGATGCTGATGGTTTTGTCTCTGTAGACACCTAAAATTGTCATGTCTAATTAAATAAATATTTATATTTATTTAATTATTTTAGCCTAACTCTTCTATTAATTAAATAAATCTTTATTTATTTAATTAATTCATTTATCCTCTTCTAGCCTTATTTCTCATTTAAATAAATACATTTATTTATTTAGATTAACCTTTTCCTAAATTAAATAAATATCTTATTTATTCAATTGATCCCACTTCTTCTATTAATTAAATAAATCTTTATTTATTCAATTAATTCATTAGCCTTTTCTACCTATGACACATGTCATTCATCTCTTAATTCCTACACTACCTACCCTTTCATTATTTTCTTATTTCCTCTACCTACCATTTAATCATAGCCAACCATTTATCTTTTACACCTCTCAAACTTATCCCTCCATTTCATATAGTGTCTTCTATATAAAGAGATGCTTCCTTCATTATCAACCCTAACTACTTGATCAATTGACTACACTACGCCTTTGCACTTTCATATGCGATCCTACTTGCAACCACATTTCCGTTCTTTGTTGAGCTCTTGTGCACATATAAAATTTGAGAGCAAATATATCAAGCAAGATCAATGGAGATAGGAAGAATGGAGATCCAAACTCTATTGGACATGTGATGGTATAATCTTTGTGATTTTATTTGATTTGCATTGTCTTAGGTAATCTTCATATGTTATGGTGGATCTTTGATGTTGTTAGGTTAGGGTTTTGTGGTTGAATTCATTTTGTCTTTCAATATTGTTGTTATCCACTTTCACCATATACATTTTGGCACGCCCGGTAAGACTCTTGTCCCTTTTGCATTTAACATCTTTTGTTGCAAGATTTTTGTGTTTTACAGTTGCAGATCTGACATTTCCGACAAACTTTTGATAATTTCGTGTCTACGTGCTTTCGGATCACGTTTTTTGGTTTTCTGTCGCATTTGTGACATTTGGAATCGCGTCTATGCCCTCGATAGTTTTTTTTTTTGTTGCAGATTCCAAGAAACACATCTATTTTCCCTAATCATGTTTGTGAAGTCTTCAGGCGCGTCTGCGTCCAGGAGTCACATCTATGTTCTAGAAACGCGTCTGTGTCGGATCTAAGCGCGTCTACGAAGTTATATAGCATTTGTGTTTCTGATAACCACGTCTATGTGAGGTTGTTACATTTGGGTTTCTTTGATTCGGTTTTTCATCATTTGGGTTTTCAAATCTGGTTAATTTTGAGCTAACATCTTCAGATCTAGCTAACGAAATTGGTGCAGCTTGTTTTGGAAAGCAAAATCGTTTTGTTGAAGGCCCCTATTTCACAAAGTCTTTTGGATCTAAAATATACCTAACGTATGTACTTGCAGGAAGGGGTGATCATTTGAAACAATCCAAACTACTAATAGATCTTTGTTGCAGAACCTTGGCAAGGGTTTTTGATCTTTATTGTGTGCCTTGTTTTCATAGATTAGCAAACACTTCAATTGGTGCACTAAAATTGAATCATTGTCTTTTGTGTCTTGAGCAACAGGCTCTTTTTGTTTAATCTTTAGAGGGCCTGTCTCCCCGTGTGGTCATTAGGACTACTAGTGAGGAGAGAACGACCCAAGTGGTAGCGAGGAAAACCCACCTCTTCTGAACCACTATAAACAACTGTATCCATGGTGAAAACTATGGATAACGTGTGCTGATTAGTTCATACCGACACTATCCCCCCATAAACCCGTTTGATCAAATTTATTTGATCAAGTTGTAGGGCGTAACCCCTACTGGCTGGGAGCCTTCTGTATTTACAGAGCTGAAAGTGCCGCATGTATGACCACATGAGCGGATGCCCTTACTAGCACCTTTTTGTTTTAGAAGCCAAAATCCTTCTAGTTGTTGGGGCAGGAGGTCGGACCTCTGGTAGCGGCCCACACACATATGGTTCTTGGTAGAGATACAAAGTTCACCATGAGGAGTTTTCATGGGGACTGATGCTTGGCTGCCCCGAGAAGTGAGTGCTGAGGGTGGAGCCAGTGGGGTCAAGCATCTAAGTATCCGCTCTGAATAGCGTAGCCTCGGGGGAAACTCCATGTGGGATCAACACCTATTGTCTTGGCCAGCCATAAGAATTGTGCTTGACTTATTTTAAAAAATCAAACATTCAAAACCAAACACCAAAACATTGTGTCTTTTGTGTCTTCAAGTGTATGCAAAACATTTTTACATCAAACAACACACTTTTCTTTGAGTCATTTTGAGTCTAAACACTTGCAAACATTGAGCCCTTATCAACACTGTGTTCTCTTGTCACGAAAAATAGTCAAACATTCAGATTTGGTCACAACAAAACAACTTCACAGATTGGAAAAATTGCACAAAATTTTCAGAAGCACGTCTATGTCATATAACTGTGTCTGTGAAGGGCAGAAACGCATATGTGTTCTCTTGAGCAACATTGCATTTACAACATCTCAGAAACACGTCTGTGTTTGACAAAACCACGTCTGTGTCATTTAAGCACGTTTGTGTCTGACATAATAGCGTCTGTGTCCTTTAAGCGCGTCTGTGAAGTATACAGGCACATCTGTGTTCATAATTGAAAACTTTCATAATCCAACAAACAAGGAACAGTCAGTTTCAGACTTATTGAGCTTCCTAGGTATCTCTTTGGGTTTTCATCTAGCATTCAACCTATCTTTGGGTCTCACAAAGTCCATCATTACTTTACACCTTACATTACATTCACATTTGTCTAAACTTGAGTCAAAAGGTCACTCGCTTGTCCTCATCATACTTTGTCAACACATTACATACAGCGTCATTTTGCTAAGTGGTCCCTCATCAAGGTCTATCACCTTTGGGTCTCATTTGGTCTTACTTAGAGTCAAGGTCAACTTACCTCATCAAGAGAAACTATCATCTCTTTGGAAGCCACACCTACTCTACTACATACATACTTGGTCTTACACTTTGGACATTGCAAGTACACCTCAGATTCATTTACATTTCATCCAACTCTTGGTCTTCCATACTCTTTTCCATTTTCATCTACTTTCACACATCTTGGTCAAGACCTAGTTCATGGTTGAAACCCATTCCCAAAAATCTAGGAGAGAAACCAAAGAGGCTCAAGAGTCCGCAAACATGAGTTCCTATGAATATGACAATGATATCTTTTTCAATTCTGATCATAACACATTACCTAACATGGATGCTTATATAAACATTCCAAATGTTGAGAACATGGATACTATAAATAACAATGATACATACAATGACAATATGGACAACTTTTCCATACATTCAGGAGAAGTGGAAGAAACCATTATGGATCCCCGTTTTAATAGATTGGTCGAGGAAATAATGAAGAGAGATAGACAATATTTCTTACAAGTGATGGCACATAGTGGAGCCAAGATTCCTCATGATTTTGACATGTCTCAAATAATGGAAAATCGACCTTTGCAACAATCTCACTCCAACATGGATCAAAGGAGGCCTAATAATGGAGGCAATAGAGGACCGCATATGGTGCCTGAATCACCATCATCTTTGTTTCAAAAACCCAAGGTCCCATACACACATGGTCAAGCATATGATACTCACCTTCGCAAACCATTATGGAAGTCTTATGTAGAAAAATATACTCAATCACATACCAATGCTAAGGATCAACCACCAAAGCAATCGGATATTCAAAGGCATGCTCAAAATTTGGACACAAGGAAACCCCGCGTCAAATTTGGGGGCAACACACTAGAACAAACTCATGACATTCTTATAGAGTATGGTATACAAGGACAAAGCAGATATTCTGCTCCTCATCATGAATCTATACCAAGTCATCCATATACGCAACATCATTATAGACCTCCTCCATATGAACATGTGTATGATCAATACCATCCATATATGCAACATGCTCCTCCACCTGGTGGTTCAAGCATGGGGTATGGTCCAAGAAGTCGGTCTCCACCTAAGAATAATTTGGAACAACAAATCAAGGATTTACAAAAGAAAATGGAGGACATAAATACACTGAAGCCAACATACACAATGAGAGATATATGTCCTTATCCATTCGACAAGAGCATTCCAATGCCTCCATTTCCTACACACTTTGTGACACCTAAGTTTGATAAGTATAGAGGAAAAGGGGATCCTAAGGCACACATAAGACAATTTTTCACATCTTGCATTGAGGTAGCAGCAGAAGAGACATATTTGATGAGATTATTCCCACAGAGCTTAGGTGATCAAGCTATGGAATGGTTCTCCCAACTCCCGCCTGAAATTAAATCATGGGGTGACTTAGTAGAGGCATTTATCCAACATTTCTCATACAACATAGAGACAGACATATCAGTGACTACTTTGTGCAACACCAAACAAAAGGATGGAGAATCTTTTTCATCATTTTTACAAAGATGGAGAAATCTAGCCAGCAGATGCTCTTGTGAAATTCCACAAAAACAAATGGTAGAGATGTTCACCCAAAATGTTAACAAAGACATTGGTTATGACCTAAGAAAAGCTTGTTTGTCCACCTTCAAGGACGTCATTGAAAAAGGCTTAGCAACAAAGAAAGTCCTAATTGAACAAGGAGTCATTAAGATATTCAAAGAAAACAAAGATAACTTTAAAGGAAAAGATAAGCCAAGATTTTGGAATAAAAACAAGAACACAATCAATGATGGTGTTGTGGATGCCAATACAGTACAACCCAAAATCATTTTTTCTAGATCAAGCTCTACAAACAATCAAGTGAATACTCAAACAACTTCCAAGTCACGAAGGAAGTACACTCCATTGGGAGAACCACTAGAGTTAGTTTTCAAAAAGCTAGTGGCAAACAAGATAATCACAATTCCAGATTTTCCTCCATATGAGCCAAAGGTCAAACCAAATTGGTGGAATGATGATGAGTATTGTGAATTTCATAAGAGAAAAGGACATAAAATAGGAAATTACCATCGACTGAAGAACATCATACAAGATCTTATTGATAGAGGTGACATTGAGATTGAAGGACACTCATCCAATCAAGAACATGAAATGTTTAAGGAACCATTCCCAAAGCATGACAAGGGAAAAGCTAAAGCCACAGATGACCAAACCAACTATACCAGAGCATCCTATAACTATGATTCAACTAGCAATCACATTTCGATGGACAATTATGTCTCTACCATTATCATCAAGGACAAAACACCTGAGAATTCTACCCAAAGACCCAAGATTGTCCTAAAAGGCATCGGATCTTCTTCTGAACCTACCTCTGAATGTAATTTTACAACTCGTCAAGGTAAATTCACTTTGCAAGGTGCTCCAACTAAAAACACCGCTTCTTCATCAACCAAACCTGAGTATGACCTTGTAGAACAGTTAGGGAAGACACCCGCGCTCATTTACATCCTTGAGCTCTTACGCATATCCCCCGCACATAAAGCTATTCTTGACAAAGTCTTAAGAGACACTGTTGTCCCTACTGATCTGAATGTGGACCAGTTTCAAGCCATGGTGGGATACCTTTCTATTCCACACTCCCTTACATTCACAAAAGTTGATGATGCCTCAGTAAGTCAGCCACATAATGCACCATTACACATTGAAGCCTTCATACACAAACATCGAATAAAACGAGTCCTGATAGATGGAGGAGCAGGTCTAAACATTTGTACATTGAGCACTATTAAACAATTGGGATATTCTGATAAAGCTGTGAATTCTACAAACAAAATTACCATCAAGGCATATGATGATGAAGAGCATTCATCCAAGGGCACAGTCACCTTACCTCTCAGAGTTGGGCCAGTTATGAAGGATGTGGTTTGTCAAGTCCTAGACCTGGATCTCACATACAATATATTACTAGGATGTCCTTGGATTCATAAAATGAGGGCAATCCCATCTACATATCACCAATGCATCAAGTTTCCTCACAATGGAGTTGAGATAACAGTTAATGGTGATCCTAATCCATTCATATACTGCGATAACTTGAGACCGAAAACTGAGACGATTATTCCAAGTAATAGGGAAGTTGTCCCTTCTTCTGCATACATTGATCCTGAATCATTAAAACCTTCGACCTCAAAACAAGGTGAGGGCATGGGTGAATACACTTTGAATCAAACCATGTGCTTACAACAAGTTATGAGTTCACCAAAAGAATATGGAAGACCACATCCTAATTGTAGCGTCCTAAAATTGCGACACTTGCAATTTCGACTGCATTTGGGTCTTCACGATGGTGGCGCAACACTGAACCTGAATGGAGACCCCGAAACTTGTCCATGACATCAAAAACTGCATTTTCCAACACCCTGGCCTGATCCTCCTTGCACCCTGCTGTCCCTGGAGGTGGGACCATGGCGCCCAGCGCCCTGGTCCCTGGCCCTATTTTGGGCCCGGTCTCTTTTGGGGCCTCGGGTCTTTAAGTTTGCAAATTGGAAAATAACCTTTCCTGGTCGGCCTAAGGTCGGAAAAATCAGTCTATCAACCCTAATTGACAAGTATATAAACTACATTTTCTCTCCCATTTTGAGGAGGAAGGACATATGTGTACAAGACGTGGAAACGATACTCAAACATTCAAGCATTCAAGCATTCAAGCATTCCTTCAAACAATTGATCATTCTAAGTCTCCATTCAAGGCTAAGTGTTGCATTCAAGACAAGGATTCAACCATTGAAGAGGAGATCACTTACAACACATTACATACAACAACATTTACACCTTCGCATGTAAGAATGCAAACATTCTTACAACAAGGTATCAGTACTTGTTTAAATTACAAACAATTACATTTACAACATTCTCATTTCTTGGTTAATTCCAAAACCGAGGTTTGACCTAAAGGCAAACCCCTCATCCCTAACCCCCCAATCGTCCTCTCTTTTCTATGTGTAGGTTGCAGGTACGCGGCTGTAATTGAAGATCTGGAGTCCTTGTACAGAGACAAACAGATCCCCCTTCGTTTCGCGGATTTTTCGGAGGACCGTGTGCACGCCGGGCGCCATCGTTCCGTCAACTTTCGCTCAAATTTGCAGAACAGCACCGTCTCAACATTTTACTGCTAATTCCAGGTCCGCAGCTTCATCCTATATTCCTATCTCTGTTTATAAGTGAATCTTTCTCACTTTTCATGCATTCCTAGCTTAATCTTTCTATCCACATTTCTTTACAAAAGAGAGTATCCTTGATGTCTTAACCCTTGAAACTCATTTAGAATCCAATCTTGCATTGCGTGGGATTGGATCTTGTGGGTTTCAACCCCTCTTTTGAATGTAAAGTCTCTCCCAAGTGAAAACCATCAACCCTAGTGACTCTCTCTTCTCTCTCCTTGGAGTTGGGGAGGGGAGAACGACTAGGGTTCGATTTTTCTGCTTTACATTTTGGTGAACCCGACGTGAACATCCTCATTTTGATTATTCATGGTTAGATCTGAAAATTTTGTTTCCTTAATTACATTTCCATGTTTGATCTTTTGCAAATTTTAGAGGCTAATTGCATAAAAACCCTAAAATTTTCTTTTAAGTAATTAAACTTGTGAAACGTTTAATTATTAATGCTTGTTTCAGATCTACCCTTCTATTACAAATTGTCAATTCATATTTGTGCTTTAATTCTGAAAATTAAGTGGTTAAATGTCAAAACCCTAATTTTTAAGACCTTCTTGATTCAACCTTTGACTGATAAATTCACTAATCAAAATACCTCCAAATCGGCTGTAACTTTGGATTCCGCAATAAAATCACAATATCTTTCATCCCTGAAAATTTGGAAAAAAGTTGCGAGGACCGTGTGCACCCCGAGCGCCATCGTCCTCGACATTTTTTCCGAAATTTCGGGAGCTAGATCTTACTGTATTTTTCTGCTAAAATCCAGAATTTTGGCTGATTTTATCAATTTTAACACCTTCAAAATTAAAGTCAAAGTTGGTCTAGTGATTGCTTGGTTTGAGGCTTCTAATCATTCAAAAATTGTTGAAATTGAAATTTGTGTCAAAATTGTGTTTCTTACTGTCCTAAATCTGAAAAGTGTGTTAGCATTCATTCGAAATTTCAGTGTTTTATTCAAATTTTTGCAGTTTGTGACTTTTGAAATTAAGTGTTTAATCGCAACAACTCTGATTTCCACTTTCAAAATCGAATTTTGCATGAAATCGAGTCAACTTTTAAATTTCAAAGCCTGTATTGCTTTTAGTATTCCCTCTAAAATCATAAAATTCAAAATTTCAGTTTCCCTCTCTTTTTCAAAATTCAAATTTTACATTTTTCAACAATCTTGGTAGGGTTCAATTTTGAGATTGCAACTTTAATTTGGCCTATCTACAGATCGTAAAATCACTCAATTTTTTCAGATTAGCTTTAAAATCATCATAACTTTCATCCCTGAAAATTTCGAAAAAAGTTGCGAGGACCATGTGCACTCCGTTCGCCACGGTCCCGGACATTTTTTCCGAAATTTCGGGAGATTGTCCTGATTGCATTTAACAGCTTAAATCTAGGAGATTGGCTGATTTTATTGAAATTTGCTACCTCTAAAATTCAAAATCTTCTCTCTTTCTTTAGTGCATGAGTTTTACAACAATAAGCCCTACTTACACTATTCCCGTTAGACGAAGCCTTAGAATTAAGTCTTTCCAAGGTGTAATTACCAAGGAGATGGAACCTAATTTGAATGGCCTTTTTAACGAGGACATGGGTAATTTGTCTAATCCTCTTAATGATGAAGAAGCTCTCCATGAGGTTTCTGTAGAACAACTTTCAGAATTGGATAACCAATTTGATGATTTTTGACAATGGATGTCTCAAGAATACCTTGATAGTGAAGCTCTTTCATTAATTGAGGGTCTAAAACGTATGGTTCAAAGTGATAAGAATGGAATTGATATTTTGTGTGGTATTGCACACATTGTGGATTCGAATGTGATGTCTATGAAGAGTTGTGCCGAAACCTTAGGTTATACACAACCTCCTACTGAAGTTAATCATTCTATTCCTTTGACAACTCCTATTGCTAGTATACCTACTTTTACATCAAACATAATGACTACTTCAACACAAGACATTCCTCCTATGATCACTAGTCATGGGGGCAATCCCTCTTCTTCAATCAACCCTCTTCCTTCATTCAATCCAGCTTCTTCATTCATTCCTTCAATGAGTGTTCCTATTATATCTCCACAAATGAACATGACGCAAGGGGGCAATTCATTTAACCATTCCATTCCTCCTTGTAGTGTTCCTCCTTTCCAATCATCACCTATGACTAACTATCATAGTGTCCCACCACCTTACTCTCTACCTTCTTTCAATAACATAACACCTCCATCACAATCTAACACGTCTAATATGAACTCTTCGACTGAAGCGACCATTAACAATCTTGCACAAACTGTCTCTTCTTTACAGCAACAAATTGCCTCTATGAATCAATCTAAGTTTAGTGTGCCCACATTTGATGTTGCGAGCCCACTTTCTCTTAACATTGTTTGAGCTATTCCCCCTAAACATGTTGAAATTCCACATTTGGAGCTTTATAATGGTAAGGGTGATCCTCTAACACATGTTAAGACCTTTCAAACAATATGTACCGATTTTGCTTATGACCAAAGGTTGCTTGCAAAACTGTTTATTAGAACATTAAGAGATAAAGCCCTACAATGGTATTGCTCGTTGCCTTCCTATTCTATTACTTCTTTCGAACAACTTGCAAATGCTTTCATTCAACAATTTCAAAACAATATAAGTCCTAAAGTTACTTTGATTGATTTAATGCATTGTAAACAAGGTGTTAAAGAAAAAGTGATTGATTTCATTGGTAGATATAAGCATTTGTATGCTCAAATTTCTTTTCCAGTGCCTGACAATGACATTCAAAGAATCTTTATTTCTAATTTACAAAAAGACATTAGAGAAAAACTCATGTTTTCTGAGTTTACTTCTTTCCAACAGTTGTGCGCAACTCTTCACAATTATCAACTGACTGTGAGTCAAATGGAACAAGCAAATCCTATGGCTCCGAGTGATAAGGGTGATAGTAGTCAACAACCATTTGGGAAGTTTAAACCGAAAAGAGAGTCCATTAAATTCAATGAAAACATCATCAACAACAATGTGAATGTGGCATCATGTGTGCCTCCTATTTCTAAGTTTTTCAAGAGAGAAAGAAAGTTTACTCCTTTGAATGAATCATTGCATAGTATTATGAATAAGTTATTGGAACAAAATGTGCTTACTCTTCCTCCTATAAGGCAAATAGATCCTGCAAAGATTAATTCACCCTATTTTGATAACAAATCTTTTTGCCAATTTCATCGTCATCCTGGGCATGATACTGAAAAATGTTTTGCTTTAAAGGGTAAAATTCAAGATTTGATTGATAATAATACTATCTCTGTTTCTGGTGTGAATGATAAAGGCAACACATCTGTAGCTCCTCCTAACCAAAATCTTAAGATTTTTACTGATCCATTGCCTTCTCATACCTCTAATGCGATTGATACTACTGATTCCTCTGTCTCACCTGATGATCTTGTGTCTATGACTCCTAATGTGATTAACTTTGTGGAGCAGCAGAAAATCCCTAAAGAACCTTCCATCACATTTGATTCCAGTGAAACTATCAGGGCACCTGATGGTCCTTTATATATAGTTGCAAAAGTCAAAAATACACCTTGTTGTGGAGTGCTTATTGATCCTTCTTGCATGGTTAATGTCATTACTGAAGAATTTCTTTTTACTTTGCAATTGAATCAAGTGATCTATGATGAAACAAATGTGGTTGTGAAATTATTTGATGCATTTTCTTCTCCTGCAATTGGTTCTATTACATTACCTATTGAGGTCCATAACAAATTCCTTGATGTGGACTTTGCTATTATTCCATCGTCTGAACAATTTCGTGTGAAGCTAGGCTATCCTTGGCTATCTTCCATGAAAGCTATTGCTTCTCCTATTCACAAGTGTTTGAAATTTACCCATAATGGTGAAGTTGTTACTGTCAATCATAGTCTCTTTAAACTAGCTGAAAGAACTTCTAGCGTTCCTATTGATTATTTTTGGCCTAAACAATTCCAATCTCTTCCTCTGCAAAGTGATCATCTTTTCAAATCTTATCAAAAGTGGAAGAAAGACATGATCCTATCTCTAAGTGAACCTAGAACACCCAAACTTGACATTCCTATCATTCTTGAGAAGGAAGTTCTTCCTTTGAAAGATAAAACTAATGTCTTTCCTCAAGAAGATTCCCAACCCATCCCTATGGATGTGACTATGCCTATATCTAATAAACTTCCTAAAAGTAGACCTATCCCTCCTCGTCATGATGGACTTGGTCTCCTTCCTAAACCGAATATTCCTCCCTTATATGGAGCAGTTCCTCCTCCTTCCTCTTATGGAGAGAAGAGACCTTCCTCTTCTCCTATTATTCAACCTAAGAGACCACAACCTAAACACCCAAGTGATAAGGATGAGAACATTCCTCCTCCTCAATCTTCGCAACTTCCTACTAAGACTAGACGAAATCGTTCTGCACATGAATGCCGACGAAAGCGTCATCTTAGAGCTCAGGCAGCTGCTTCTCAAACCTTGCAATCCCCAAAAACACCTTCAACTAATATTATTCCATTTTCTCCTCAGCCGACGATTGAGCCGAAATCTCCTAAACATAAGATGCATGATGGTCTTGATCCTATGTGAGTTAAAGATCCTATTTTTATAAATCTTGATGATGATATAGATGAAAATGTTATTCATGATGAAAATGTTACTCCTATTCATTCTGATAATGAATATGAACATGTTGATGTTGATAATTATCTATCTAATGAATTTTCTAAAGCACTTATCCTAGCTCCTAGACAAGAACACCGTGGCTTGGGATATGAACATAGCCCTTGTTTGGATCTTGTGATAGCTCCATCTGTTGTGTTGGATGTTCCTCCTCTAGCGTGTTCCTTACCTTCCCGAAACATTGATCAGCAAGATCGGGGGGTAGATGAGGTGCTAGACTAGTTTCATTAGCATAGCAGACTCTCTCCTCATCTCTTTTGTTACTTCTTCTATGTGTTATTCTCATTCTTCTATTTGTTGTCCTTAGTGTTGTCTACTTGAGGACGATACAAAACATTGAGATCTCTTTTGGTCTCTCTCATGTTGACTCAAAAGACACATGTGTTCCCTTCTTCTAGGTGACCTTCCTTGATTGGGCAATTAAGAACAATTATGCATACATACATATGATATACATGAATTATCATACAACATACTGACCCCGAGGAAAGCGAAGTCACCTTGTGCTTTGTGTTTTGTCCTTGGGCTTATCTCACACTTGGGGGCTAAATCCTTGTGATAATGTGCTCCTTTCCTTTCTCAGTTCTTATATGTATCACTACCTTAAAGCAATCACCCCCGGTGAGGCGTGTGCGATCGCTTTAACGTAGGGGGGCATACATCTCGTCCATATCTTTTCAAGATACTTGAAAATTTCTTGACAAATTTAGCTTTGCCTTGAAAATTTTTGATATCTTTCTTACATGACTCATAGTGAGGGAACCTTACTACTGACAGTCATGGTTCTCCCTCGTGATCTTCCCTTTTACTTTGTCAATCGAAGTCGTAAGATCCTTAGTCCACTGGGGGCTTGGTGTATCTTGCCTCCTTGACGTGGTGAAAGTTTTTCAATGTTGTTTCCTTGTACTTTACCAGAAGTATGAGCATACGCTTATACTCCCGCTAAAGTGGGGGCTAAATGTAGCGTCCTAAAATTGCGACACTTGCAATTTCGACTGCATTTGGGTCTTCATGATGGCGGCGCAACACTGAACCTAAATGGAGACCCCGAAACTTGTCCATGACATCAAAAACTTCATTTTCCAGCACCCTGGCCTGATCCTCCTTGCACCCTGCTGTCCCTGGAGGTGGGACCATGGCGCCCAGTGCCCTGGTCCCTGGCCCTATTTTGGGCCCGGTCTCTTTTGGGGCTTCGGGTCTTTAAGTTTGCAAATTGGAAAATAACCTTTCCTGGTCGGCCTAAGGTCGGAAAAGTCAGTCTATCAGCCCTAATTGACAAGTATATAAACTACATTTTCTCTCCCATTTTGAGGAGGAAGGACATATGTGTACAAGACGTGGAAACGATACTCAAACATTCAAGCATTCAAGCATTCCTTCAAGCAATTGATCATTCTAAGTCTCCATTCAAGGCTAAGTGTTGCATTCAAGACAAGGATTCAACCATTGAAGAGGAGATCACTTACAACACATTACATACAACAACATTTACACCTTCGCATGTAAGAATACATTCTTACAACAAGGTATCAGTACTTGTTTACATTACAAACAATTACATTTACAACATTCTCATTTCTTGGTTAATTCCAAAACCGGGGTTTGACCTAAAGGCAAACCCCTCATCCCTAACCCCCCAATCGTCCTCTCTTTTCTGTGTGTAGGTTGCAGGTACGCGGCTGTAATTGAAGATCTGGAGTCCTTGTACAGAGACGAACAGATCCCCCTTCGTTTCACGGATTTTTCGGAGGACCGTGTGCACGCCGGGCGCCATCATCCCGTCAACTTTCGCTCAAATTTGCAGAACAGCACCGTCTCGACATTTTACTGCTAATTCCAGGTCGGCAGCTTCATCCTATATTCCTATCTCTGTTTATAAGTGAATCTTTCTCACTTTTCATGCATTCCTAGCTTAATATTTCTATCCACATTTCTTTACAAAAGAGGGTATCCTTGATGTCTTAACCCTTGAAGCTCATTTAGAATCCAATCTTGCATTGCGTGGGATTGGATCTTGTGGGTTTCAACCCCTCTTTTGAATGTAAAGTCTCTCCCAAGTGAAAACCATCAACCCTAGTGACTCTCCCTTCTCTCTCCTTGGAGTTGGGGAGGGGAGAACGACTAGGGTTCTATTTTTCCGCTTTACACTAATAAGCAGGTATCTATCATTATACTCAAATGGGACCCTACTATCTTTCAAAGATGGGGTGAACTGGAAGAAGAAGACTTATACAAAATGCTTTACAAGGACCCTGAAAATGATACACAAGATCACATTAACATACCATGTGAAAAATATTGCAAAGGGTTCAAGATCCTACAAAAATTTGGGTATGATGGCAAAAGCCCTCTTGGCTTAAGAAAGGAAGGCATCATTGAACCTTTACAACCTGAATTGAAATTCAAAAGGGAGTGCTCGAAAGGACTTGGTTTCATGACTTCCAAGATCCACACTCAAAAGATAGGAGAAGCATTACAAATCAAAGCTGCCAAAATTTAACCAGAAAATCGCTATTCCACAGACTTCAATGAATGGGAATGGGGTTCAAACAAATCCGCCAATGACTATGAGCTCACTGAGACATTCAGAGAACTAGGTGAACCCACAGAAGAAGAGGAATTTTATAGAAAATTCAAAGTTGGTCAAGAAACAACCCCGAAGGATCCCATACAGTCCTTGCCTCTAGGTCCTAGGTTGAAATCACATAGAATGAGAACACGTGTCCCAAAATGCGCTACTAGTGATGATAATTTGGATTCATTCACAATCGAGACAGATGAGGAGAGTGCCAATGATGACCTCGATAACTACCTCGACATACCTGAGTATAACTGCATTTTCACTCTTAGCCTTGCTAACTTTGAAGACATCAAAGGCCTTCCCCTTGTTCACCACTAACTTATTGACTGGGACCATGAAGGACCTGCACAGTTTGACACACTCCAAAATGATGAAGCTTTTATTGATTATCTAGGCATACGAGATGATCTTCCCCCTGGGGACCATAAGGCAGGATACACTCTAGAACTCAACAACATGGCATATTTTGGTGAGGGTGTCGGGCCTTCCAGTCACAAAAACATAAAAATAAAAAGAAATCAAGGGTCTTATGGTGAAAACCATGTTGTGGCGTTGTCTAACCCCAAAAAAGTAAAAATAAAGGACATATCTGAGGGCGAAAACCTCTCTGAGGCACCCGAAGATGGAAGGCTCGACATTCTCCCAGCATCATATGAGGAAAGGTCATCCATGTTGGTAGAGGAGACCATCAAAACAAACATTGGTACAGAAGAAAGTCCACATAACATGTTCCTGGCACAATCTCTGACGGAGACAAAAAGGTCAAAATTCATAAGTTTCTTTACATAATGACAAATCAATTTTGCATGGTCATACGCTGATATGCCTAGATTGGATCCGGATTTGGTAATGCATCATTTGATAGTTAAACTGGGGGTAAAACTAGTGAAACAGAAATTAAGAAAGATGCATCCACAAGTGGCATTATTAGTCAAGGCAGAGCTTGAAAAATTATTAGATGTCGGATTCATACGCCCAATTGATTATCTTGAATGGATCTCCAACTTAGTGCATGTTAGTAAACCAAATCGTAGCATCAGGATATGTACAGACTTCAAAGACATCAATAAAGCTTGTCCTAAGGATGACTTCCCATTACCAAACATAGATTTGATTGTAGATCTCACAACAGGTCATGAAATGTTATCTTTGATGGATGGATTCTCTGGTTATAATCAAATAAAAATCGCATCCGAGGATCAGCACAAAACAACATTCACTTGTCCTTGGGGAACTTTTTGTTGGAATGTTATGCCCTTTGGGTTAAAAAATGCAGGCGCTACATATCAAAGAGCCATGACTACTATCTTTCATGATCTTATGCACGTTACTGTGGAAGATTATGTTGATGACCTCTTGGGCAAATCAGTAGATAGAGATACACATTTGGACATACTTTCAGTTGTCTTTGATCAGTTGGAAAAATACAAAGTAAGATTAAACCCCAAGAAATGTGTCTTTGGAGTAACCTCCGGGAAGCTTCTGGGATTCATTATATCAAAAAGAGGAATCAAAGCCGATCCAGCAAAATTCAAGGCCATCCTAGAGATGCAACCATCACGAAACATTAGTCAACTTCGGTATTTGCAAGGGAGACTACAGTCCATACGAAGATTCATAGCACAACTTGCAGATAAGTGTAATCCTTTTCAACACTTGCTACATAAAAACATCAAATTCAAATGGGATGATAATTATCAACAAACTTTCCAGATACTCAAAGATTATCTTCTGAATTCACCAATTTTGATGCCACCAGTTCCAGATCAACCTCTATTACTATACATATTAGCTACTTCAACAACACTGGGGGCACTCTTAGCACAACAAGTTGCTGAGGGCAAAGAAAAGGCGGTCTACTACATCAGCTGTACCTTGGTGGGATATGAGCTAAATTACACACCAATTGAGCGTGCATGTCTCGCAGTGGTCTTTGCTTCACATAAATTATGACATTACATGCTAACTCATAAAACTAAGTTGGTTGCAAGGATCAATCCATTGAAATACCTTCTCAATAAAGCAACACTTACTGGGCGACTAGCCAAATGGGTGATGCTCCTGAGTGAATTTGACATTGAATATGTGGACAGAAAAGCAATAAAAGGACAAGCTATCACAGATCAGTTAGTAGATGCTCCCATGTTAGATGATGTTCCTCTAATTTCAGAATTTCCAGATGAATCCATTTTAACAGTGTCACATGCAAAGTCATGGCAACTATACTTTGACGGCTCATACACACAGCATGGGGCAGGAGTTGGCATCCTCTTCATAACTCCTCAAGGGGATTCTATACCAAAATCATATCGATTATCATTTCCCTACACTAATAACATAGCAGAATATGAGGCATTAACAACTGGATTACGGATTGCAGTTCAATGGAAGATCCAGGAACTTCGTGTTTTTGGGGACTCTCAACTTGTAATTCATCAAGAAACTAATGACTATCAAAGAAAGGATGAGAAATTAATGCCCTGTAAAAGAATGGTGGATGACTTGAAACAACATTTCATGAAGATAGACTTTGAGCAGATACCAAGAGAGCAGAATAGAGCCGCGAATGTCATGACTACAATTGCTTCACTAATTGATCTACAACAAAATGAGACCCGCTATGAGTTCTTGGTGGATAACCTTTTGGTTCCTTCATATGAAATCACCCCTACTGAGATGATATGTGTCCTTGGTCCTGAGTCCCAGTTATATGGTTCCATTTTCACATACCTTCGTGACAATACCCTTCCTCCTGACCTATCCAATAACCAATGTCGCACTTTCATTTGCCAATCTTTTTGATACGTCATTCTAGCTGATATCCTATACCGTCGAGGTCTAGAAGGCACTCTTCTTAGATGTTTAGAAATAGACAAAGCTCAGATTGTGTTACATGAAGTTCATGAAGGGATACGTGGTCCGCATTCTAGTGGTCCTACCTTAGCCAAGAAACTCATCAGGACTGGATATTACTGGCCCAATATGGAAAAAGACTCATATCAGTTTGTCAAGAAATGTAAGCAGTGTCAAATTCATGGAGACCTCATTCATGCGCCATCACAAGAACTTCAACCAATTGCGACTCCTTGGCCCTTTTGTCAGTGGGGACTCGATCTCATAGGCAATATTCACCCTCCTTCTTCCAACGGTCATAAGTTCATCATCACTGCCATAGAGTATTTCACAAAATGGATCGAAGCAGTGCCTCTTACACAAGTCACTGGAAAACAAATTGCTACATTCATTCTCAACTATATCATTTGTCGATACGGTATTCCTGTTTCCATCATCACCGATAACGGGCGTCCCTTCAAAAATCAGGATGTTCATGAACTCTGTGACCGCTTCCATATTACCCATCATTTTGCACACCTTATTATCTCCAAGGTAATGGTTAAGCTGAGGCGTCTAATAAAACAATCCTTAAAATCTTGAAAAAGACAATCGACGATGCTGGCCGCAATTGGCATATCCAACTTAATCCCGCACTTTGGGCTTACCACACAAGCGTCCGAACACCTACAAGAGCTACACCCTATTCACTTGTCTATGGCACTAAAGCTATCTTGCCTATTGAGGTTGAGTTACCCTCTTTACGAGTCTCTTTGCAAAACATTATCAGTGATGAAGACTACAGGGTCTCTCACTTACAAGAACTTGAACTATTGGATGAACGAAGACAAACTGCTTTTAATCATCTCAAGGCTTATCAACAATGAATGAGTCGCAGCTACAATCATAAAGTCAAGCCTCGCACATTTGAGGTAGGTGACTTAGTTCTCAGAGAAAATCCTAAAAATCAGCAAGACAGAGAGAGGAAGGGCAAGTTTGAACCGAACTGGCTTGGTTCTTACATCATCACAGCAACATATGGATCTGGTGCATATCAGCTCTCAACCATAGAGGGTGAACCTTTGGAGGATCCTATCAACAACATACACCTTCGCAGGTTTTACACATAGCTCTTCAGAGTATCCTAATTCAAAAAAAAAAAATTAAAAATTAAAAATACAAAAAAAAAGCATAAAACATAAAAATCGTTACTTGGTGAAAACCTAGCAAACAGGCGCCTTGTGACAACAAAAAAATTTTAAAAAATAAAAAAAGTAAAGAAAAAAACATTTCGTCCAACGATGAAAACCACTTCAGTGGCGCCCTGGGCAAGTACTATGGTGAAAACTAGGTCACCAGCGCCATGTGTAGAGACATTGCTCCTCCCTCCTTCAGGATTCCATCTCATCCTTTCACTTTGCACACACTCACGACCTATTCATTCATAATAAACCTACCCATTCCCATCATGGCTTGTTATTAATCTATCTAAGATTGGTTAGCCATTCATAATAATCCCTTAGTTTCCGTCCATAATAAATCAGCTCCTATCTGTGGCTAAGGCAAATCCTACGTCTAGTGATGGGTGTGGAACTGAGAGCATCACACGTTTTGAGGAGTACAGTTTCTTCTACTTTTCTTTAGTCTATCCGCGCACAATCCATAATAAAGCAGCATTTGCATCACAATCCGCAATAAGGTTTCTCTTTCTCCATAATAAAGTATCAATTTCATGGATTCAGTTAGTTTCAGATGAGACATAGCAACAACAATGGGTTTCAACAAATCAAATCTTTCAACAGACTCACACAACATATGGTTCAGTGCTATATATCCTTTTGTGAAAGTAAACATTGTGACCACAATCAAATAGACTTATATAAGTGACAAGAGACACTAAACTTGAGGACTTCAGTGGATGTTGGTGTCGAGTCTTGGTTTTATTCTGATTTTATCTTTTGGTGACATGTCTTTTAGCTTTTCCAAGATGTCTTTGACTAGAGATTCTATATCTGGGATGTCTTTGACTAGAAAGGCGAGGATGGGGTATCGTCACCTATTTTCTTTGTTGTCTGTGGATTGTCTCTTAGTAATTCTATGACTTGTCCAAGGATATGAGGACACTATGAGTCTAGTGTGAACTGGGGCATTCCTTGTTGGTGACTATCTTATCTCCATGCAAACGGGTACAATGACTTTCTGGGTCGAACATATGCCTAGATTGTCATAACCTACTTGCCATAATAAAGCTCAATGATAATAACACACAAGAAGCTCTTTCACTTTCATATCTTCTACCTTCCATCCCCCTTTCTTGATTGACTTCCATCGTCCTTCTTGAGTCCGTGTAGCCTGCTATCACATGACTGAATATAATGACATGCCAAAAATATTTGCATTTCATGTAGTTACACCTGCATCATCATAGGTTAGCATATCTCATCATCTCCATACATATAGATATCACAATTATAATTGCATCACATCCTACACACAACACATATTATTATATTTCACATTTGCATTATCATATTCATCTGCATATTCATACACTCACATTTGCATTTGCATAAACATATAAAACATAAAAGAACAAAAATATTGCATTGCATCGTATACATATTTGCATCCATATCATAAGCATCACATAGAAACATACATTATGAAACATCTCATCACATAGGTACATATGCATATAGTTGCTGCAAAGATGAACAGTCTCATATATATATAATCATAAATGTCATGATACAATGATGTCAAAATCATATGGCTACAATCACCTGAAGGTGTCTACATCATCATACAAAAATGGTACAAAACTGATACATAGGGAGCCCTCTAAGGCTATGATGAACTCCCTCGCTCGGAGCCGCCTGGCCTCGATGGAGTCTGAGCCCTGGAAGGACCCGCCCCAGGATCATCTCTCATGTCCCCTCTATCTGGTGGTGGTGGAGGACCCATGACCCCACTACTAGACGCCTGTCTCCTATGACTCCCTCCAGTGGTCGTCGCTGTCCGTGATGGTCTGCGGAAGCTCCTAGCCCACTGCTCTGGTGGCACTACCTCGTAGTATAGGTCTCGCCAATAACCTATCTCCTCCCTGGCTAGCAGAACATAGACGTATCCAGCCCCTGTGTCCTCTATCGTCTGCCTCCCAGCCCTCAGTGTTGTCTCAGCCTCTATATAGCACTGAATGGCCTGATCTCGCTCCTGCTCAGTGTCCCTGAGATGTCTCTTGAGTCAATCCCTCTCCCTCTCCAACTCCTGGATCTCATCTACTTGTCCCTTGCAGATCTCCCTCAGCTCAAATAGCTCATCCTCCTCCTCCTTGGCCCCCTATACCTGTGGCTCTATCTATCCTTGCCCCTGTACTGGTGGTTGTACCTGTGCCTATACCTATGGCTGCTCATGTGGTTGCCCCTGTCCCTATCTCTGTCCCTGCACCTATCTGGGACCCTGTGCTGCTGGCACCTGTAATAGCAACCCACCGTGACCCCTCACCACCCGAGCCTATCTCTCCTCTCCACCCTCTCTCCGCGGAGCCACCCTCCTCTCTCCTACTGCACCTTGCCTCCTTCATCGGCCTCTACCCCCACCATTTCCATCATCATCCTCATCCCCTCTGCCATCTCCATCTATCAGCTCTCCTGGATCTGTCAGGCGTGGAAATGGATGCTCTGCCCAATATGCAGTATACTCTGCATCCATCCCTGCATCCTCAATTTCAGGCCACATATCCCATGGCATGGGCACCATCTCTACTAGCTACATCACGACCTGATCATATGATAACAATGGTCCAAAGTGTGCCTGGTCTTGCACTGTCTGCGCATACATACCAGAACCCCGTGGCATCCGCTAGATCCTGCCAAATTGCCCACATAACCTGTCTACCAATTGTCTCTCCAGTACATAGGGCGTCCGTCCAATTAGATACCTGCTCCTGAAAGTGTATGGCAGATCCACTACGTCATCCTCCCACTGCTCACACTCTCGGTACAACCTCCATATCACAGTGTCAACCTCATCAAGGACTCAACGCCAGTGCTCCAACCTGTCAATCTGTGGCTGTGATGTAATCATATCATACAAGTGCACAAAGTTGCGTCCATGACCCCTGCCTCTGAAATGTATCAGTCATATCACTGGCAAATGCTCATATGCCCACACCTGTAGCAATGTAACTCCGCAGCCCAATCCTACGGATCCATGGTATACAAACTGATGAAGCTCATAGTACAAGTGTGCTAGCACATACGGTCCCCAAGCATATCTAGTATGTTGTGTCACCAGTGTCTCCAAGGTGCTCCCCCAGCCCACAACCAACCCTCGTGTCGCCCTATCTAGACATAGGAACCCACCAATCACTCCTCCTAGCACTGTTGGTAGCGCCAGTCCTGTCGCTGTCATGGTGTCCCAGGTGACATGTCCTACCCTCATCTCCAGTCCTGGATCCTGGAACACTCATCTCAATGCCTCCCTGTCTCCATCTCGATCATAGGGTATCAACTCCCTATCGATCAATATCCTCAGAATCCTATATACATCCTCTAAGGTGACTGTCATCTCACCCATCGACAAATGGAATGTGCATGTCTCTGAGTGCCATCTCTCAGCCAGCGCAGTCAACAAACCCATGTTCGCCCAAAACTCAGGCACATACAGAGTGAATCGCAAACCCATAACCTCAATGGAAGCTTGGTCCTCAAATGTCAGCTCTGGTCGTAACCTCTGAGTCAACAAGAATCTCTCTCATGACTCCAACATAGGCAAGTACTCCTACAGTCAAGCAAATCAACTATGTCAGTCAAAGTGGCATTCACTATTCATCACAAAATGCTGCTTCTTATCCTAGTGACACTCACTGTTCATCACAAAGTGTTGCTTCTATCCTAGTGACACTCACTATTCATCACAAAGTGTTTCTTCTATCCTAGTGACACTCACTATTCATCACAAAGTGTTGCTTTTTATCCTAGTGGTACTCCCTGTTCATCACAAAGTACTACGTGTTTTGCACTCCCTATTCATCACAAAGTGCTGCTCATATTTGCACTCCTTGTTCATCACAAAGTGTTGCTCTTTTTAGTACTCCCTGTTCATCACAAAGTACTATGTCTTGGTACTCACTGTTCATCACAAAGTGCCTCGATCTATCCTATCTTAGGACCTCTGCTTGAGTGTATCCTCTTGAGTACTTTCCTAATTGGTAACGTATGTTCTATCACATTATTGTCAATCCTAGCCCTATCTACTATTCTGGTCTTCCCTAGAGGACCTGCTTGAGTGTATCCTCTCAGCAGCTTATCCAATCGACAATGTATGTTCATCACAGAACTGTCGATTTGCCCTAGAAGACATAAATGCACATTTTTTACACAAACGCATCTTCATAACATAAACACACTTACATAACACAAACGCATTTGCATAACACAGACGCGCTCGCATTTGACATAGATGCCTTTTCTTGCACAAACGTGCCTGGCACAAACACAGATATGCCTAGCTAACATAAACGCGCCTGGCACCAACGCAGACGCGCCTCGACATTTTTTTGACATTTTTTGACATTACCTAAAAGCACATTTATTGCACTACCTAAGATGCATTAATGACAGCATTTATTGTGACAAAGTACAAGGAGGTTTTGTGGTACTTATCGACTCTCCTGCATCTGTTGGCCTCTGAAATCGGCGAACGCGATCGAATCTATGAACCAATGCCATCGCTGCTGACTACTGCTGCTCTATTCTCTCTCTGCACTCTGATCTATTGGATGTGTAGATGACAATGAGGATGTATTCCCCTCGTGGTCTATTTTATAGACTACCCTAGCCCTAGCCTTAGCCCTAGCCCTCATTTTCCGAGTCAGTCTTCTTTATTGTGTGACTCTGTCACTCTATTCGGTCAGTCCTTTCTAGCCTTTCTTTCTTATCGAGAGATTGTTTGCGATCTTTCCAGACATTTTCATCCAATATCTCGAGGGGGCATATCATTCCCATCTTGGGGCAACTTTGTATCAGTTCATATTATCTTCTTTGAAACAACACAACAAGCTGCATTGTCTCAAAGAGGGGCAAAATGTAGACACCTAAAATTGTCATGTCTAATGAAATAAATATTTTTATTTATTTAATTATTTTAGCCTAACTCTTCTATTAATTAAATAAATCTTTATTTAATTAATTCATTTATCCTCTTCTAGCCTTATTTCTCATTTAAATAAATACATTTATTTATTTAAATTAATCTTTTCCTAAATTAAATAAATATCTTATTTATTCAATTGATCCCACTTCTTCTATTAATTAAATAAATCTCTATTTATTCAATTAATTCATTAGCCTTTTCTACCTATGACACATGTCATTCATCTCTTAATTCTTACACTACCTACCCTTTCATTATTTTCTTATTTCCTCTACCTACCCTTTAATCATAGCCGACCATTTATCTCTTACACCTCTCAATCTTATCCCTCCATTTCATATAGTATCTTCTATATAAGGAGATGCTTCCTTCATTATCAACCCTAACTACTTGATCAATTGACTACACTACGCCTTTGCACTTTTATATGAGATCCTACTTGCAACCACATTTTCGTTCTTTGTTGAGCTCTTGTGCACATATAAAATCTGAGAGCAAATATATCAAACAAGATCAATGGAGATAGGAAGAATGGAGATCCAAACTCTATTGGACATGTGATGGTATAATCTTTGTGATTTCATTTGATTTGCATTGTCTTAGGTAATCTTCATATGTTATGGTGGATCTTTGTTGTTGTTAGGCTAGGGTTTTGTGGTTGAATTCATTTTGCCTTTCAACATTGTTGTTATCCATTTTCACCATATACAGTCTCAATTAAGACAAAGAACAGGAATTGAGGACAAAAGAGGTCCATATAGGAGAGACAGGAGGAGGATACCTTTAACAAATTTGAGGCCTTGGATGACCTTAACCAACAGGAGGTGAATCCATGGCTAACCCCTTTGGATAAAGGTTCTTCGGGGGGGGTCTAGAAAGAGTTATTGAGGACTTTACCCATGCCCTGCAAGTGGTTGGAAGCCAACAAATGGAGATGGAACAGACAGTAGGGGTCCAATTGGGACTCACTCCTAGTTCGGAGGTGAATTTGGTTGGGAGGGAGGGTTCTCTGATAGATCTAAAATTGGAACCATCTGGGGTTAAAAGCAATAAGTCCTCAGACTTGGGTCTACATCAGAAAGATATAAAGAAAAGTGCTTCGGAGAAGAACTCAAAGGTCGGCAGAAAGAAGGATTTGGATAAAATCAAATTGGTGGGAGAGAATTTGGTTGAGTCAGGGTCAGTAAAGACTTTGGATTCTCATTTTTCCAATCCTCCAAAATGATTGTGCTTTCATGGAATGTGAGGGGCTTGAACAACAACCCTAGACTAAAAGTTGTTCAGGAATTGATTAGGAATCATTCACCTGATGTCCTGTTCTTGCAAGAAACTAAACTCTCGATGGAGAGTATGATGGGTCTGGTGCCGAAGATCTGGGGGCGAGGTGAGTGTCAGTGTATTGGGGCAGCTGGTTCCTCTTGAGGGGTGGCCTGTCTTTAGAACCCTTTAAGGATTTGCCCTGTTTGGTGGGTGGCTTCCAGATCCTCGTTATCCGAGGTTGCCTCTAGTCTTGAGACTGGGGATTTTATCTCGTTTACTAATATCTATGCCCCCACCGATCTTCAGGGTAAGAAAAACTTATGGTCTCATATTTCTTGTATGCAAAGGCTAGTCCCTTTTCATCCTTGGATTATGGCGGGAGGTTTAAATGTCATCCTTGAGTTGAGGGAGAAGAAGGGGGGTGTCATGCGGTTGGAACCTTCTTCTTTCCTTTTTTGGGATAGTATATCTTTCCTGCATCTTGTTGACATTAAGCCTGGTAATGGTTTGTTCACTTGGAACAATAGGAGAGTGGGGGAGTGTTGGATTGCAAAGAGGCTGGATCGATTTCTGGTTTCCAGTTTTTGGGTTAGTGAGGGGTGGTCCACAAGTTCTGAGATTCTTGATTGGAGAGGGTCAGACCACTAGCCCATCAAGTTGGTTTCTTCTTCTGCCTGGGTTGCCCGCTCTCCTTCCTTCAAATTGCAACTTATGTGGCTTCAGGATCCTACTTTACAGACTCTTGTTGAGCAGTGGTGGAGGAAGGGGAGGCAGGCCTTTGGCACTGCTATGTACACTTTTGCCAAGTAGCTATAGTTTGTTAAGTTTCAGCTTAAACAGTGGAATCGACAGGGTTTCGGGAATATTTTTCACGCTAAGAAAGCTGCCCAAACAGTGTTGAATGGCATCACCAGTGAAATCAAAGAGCATGGATTGTTTGAATCCTTGCTTAGGGAGGATGATAGGGCTTTCAAGGCTTTAGAGGAATGGGAGCTCAGGGAAGAAATATACTAGAAACAAAGAGCCTGTATTGATTGGCTTCAAGCGGGCGATAAGAACACTGCTTTCTTCTTCAACTCTGTGAAAGCAAGAAGACATGGAAATTCTATTCCTGCTTTGGTCAATGACGGAGGTGAGATGTTATTATCCTTGCAGGAGATCTCTAGGGAGTCTTTACAATATTTCTGATCCCTCTTCAGTGAGGATTCTCAGGAGGAATTGGTGGAGGAGAATAAGGTTCTCACTTGCATTCCTTCTCTTGTTACTGGGGAGATGAATGAGCAGCTTATGGGTCCTATAGTGCTAAAAGAACTCGAGAGGATTGTTTTTCACATGAGGAAAGGAAAAGCTCCTGGACTGGATGGGTTCCCGGTTGAATTCTTTCAAGAGTTCTGGGATATCATCAAACTGGACTTATTGGAAGTAGTCCAGGAGTCCCAAAGGAATAAAGAGAGGCTTTGGGCTTTGAATGTGACTTTCATTGTGCTAATCCCCAAGTGTGATGGGGCCGACTGGTTAGGCCAGTTCCATCCTATCTCTCTCTCTGCAATGTGATTTATAAGACCATCTTTAAGCTAATAGCAGATAGGTTGAAGAAGTGTCTGAGGGATGTTATCTCTAAGGAGAAGAGTAGGTTTGTGGAAGGGCACCAAATTCTGGATGGTGTGGTCATTGCTACAAAGACCATTCATTCTATGGCAACCTCCAAGGAAAAAGATATGTTTATCAAGTTGGACATGGCTAAGGCTTATGATAGAGTTCATTGGTCCTTCCTCCAGAAGATCCTCAGGGCCTTTGGCTTTGCTGGTGAATGGTTCCAATGGGTTATGAGTTGTGTTATGTCTACCTCTTTCTCTGTGCTTGTCAATGGAGATCATACTGAGTTGTTTGGTGCTTCTAGGGGTCTTCACCAGGGGGACCACATTTCCCCTTACTTATTCATTCTTCTGGCTGAGGTTCTGGGGAGGCTGATTAAGCATAATGTGGGTCTAGGTATTATTCAAGGTTGGAGTTGGGGTAATGACTTGTAGTCGCAGTCTCATTTGCTATTTGTTGATGACATGACCCTAATGGGACTTGCTTGGATTAGAGAAGCTACTAATTTGCATAAGGTTTTGGATTCTTATCTAGCGGCCTCGAGCCAGTTGATCAATGAGGATAAATCTTCCATCCTTTTATTCAACACTCCTAGTTCTACTGAAAGGAGGATTGCTCTTTTCTTGAGATTCCAAGTTGGCTCTTTGCCCTTGAATTATCCGGGTATTCCTATTTCTCTTGGTAACCCTCCTCAGGAGTCATGGCAGGGTATCTTGGATAAATTTCACTCAAAGGCTAAACACTGGACTCACAGATGGTTATCATTTATTGGGAGGGTTCAACTAATTCAGTCGGTGGTTCAGGATCTTCCAATTTATCGATGTATGCTTCAAGTGGCTCCTAAGTGGTTCTTGAAGGGTTTGGACTCTCTGGAGAGGCAATTCTTATGGGTAGACAATCTATCCTCTTCTAAATAAAGTCTTGTCAATTGGGACTTGGTGTATAGCCCGAAGCAGTTGGGGGGGCTTGGTTTATGGCAGACTATTTTATTTGGGGAGGCTCTGGCGGATAAATTGTACTGGAGGTGGTGTGTCGAGCAGGATTGAGGCTGGGCCAAGATTTTGGCCTACAAATATATGCAGAGGATCCCATTGGAGGAGGTTCCAAGATACTCGCTTGAGGGAAAAGGCTCATCGATTTGGTATACTCTCGAGAAGGGGGCTTCTCTCATTAAGGAAGGACTCTTTTGGATCTGCAGGCGGGGGGAAGAGGTCCTTTTCTAGAACGACTCTTGGGATGGTTACCCCCCAATCCTTGATTAGTTTCTTAACCTTGGGAACCTTAGCCAAAGGTTTTTGGAGGCAGGGTGGTCAAGGGTGAGTGATTTCAAGGTTGTTTATAGGTGTGGGCGGTTGGAGTTGGAGCGGTGGAAGGCTCCTAATGAGTGGTCAATTGTTGGGATGGAGGAAGAGTGTGTTGAGTTGCATGGCATTCCGACAAATAGACACTGTAGTGCCCTCAAGGGTAAGAATGGACTTGTCTGGTCTCTAAATCCTAAGGGCATCTTTATTGTGGCTAGTGGATATCGGGAACTGTTGCACTGAAGGTTGGAGGGAAGAAGGGTGCACTGGTGGAAACAGGTGTGGAATAAATTTTCTTGGACGAAGTGCAACTGCTTCACTTAGACTCTAGCCTTGAACACATGCCTAACTTGGGACAATATTCGCAAACGGGGATTCTTGGGGCCTTCTATTTGTGCTTTGTGTGGTAATGGCGAGGAAGATTCCTCACATTTGTTCTTCAAATGCCCCTTCTCTATGCTTATTTGGCATTATTGGTGGGGGGTGTGGAAGGACCCTTGTGTTCACGCAAATTCTCTGGTGGAGTTTTGGAGCAGTTTGGGCAGACTTCCTATCTTGTCCTCCTTCCTCTAGATTGTCTGGTATATTGGGCCCATTTTCATACTCTGGCAGATCTGGCTTGAGAGGAACAAGAGGATCTTCTGTGAGGTTAGACTGTTATTTCAGCAAGTGTGGAACAAAATCATGGTTATGATTCAAGAGATGGTGGAAGCTGAATGTGAGGTGAATTTTCTTTTGGATAGAGATGAGGTGGATATTGTGAGTGTGTTTGGCTAGCAGGAGTTGTCTCCCGCCTTCGCTTGTGTCAGGAGAGGTAGACATGCTATGAAGAAAATCCAAAGGGTGGGAAAGTGGAGACCCCCTCAGGATGAGTTTATCAAGAATAACACTGATGGCTCCTCCATGGGTAACCCAGGCCCTGCTGGGGTTGGTGGTGTTGGTAGGAATTGTATCGGGGAGGTGGTTTTCTTCTTTTCGGTGCATAAAGGGAGGCAATCTAATAATTTTATGGAGGGACTTGTTATTCTCTATGCCCTGGAGCGGGCTTGGGAGTTGGGCTGAAGGAAGGTTATCTGTGAATCAGATTCACAAATTATTGTTAACTTGTTGACAGAGCAGAAGGTGAGTGGGATCCATTGGTAGCTGGCAGGGATTGTTCATTAGATTCTTCAAATTAGTTTTTTAATGGAGCAGGCATCTTTCATCCACATTCCTCATGAATGGAATAGAGCAGCTGATTGTTTGGCTAAGTGAGCCTCGGAACATGACAGTGATTGGAAAATTGAAGGTTGGGAGCATCTCTCCTCGGATTACTGTCAGGTCTTGCTGAGGACATGGATAGTTATGATGTTGGCTGATCTTGGGCTAGGCTTGTGGCTCTTTTTTGGGCCTTGGGGCTCTAGTCCTCGTAATTTCTGTGTCTGATTTTCAAAAAGTTTTTACCCCTTTATTAAAAAAAAAAGATCAATTATAATTAATATTACCTAAAATAATTAAAATAATATATAATCTTAAACTAATAATTTTAAAATTATATAATAGTTTTTTTGTTAAGATCAATTATAATTAATATTACCTAATATAATTAAAATAATATATAATCTTAAACTAATATTTAAGAACAATGTATTGGAAAATTAATTGATTGATGGCATGTGCGGGGGTTGTAGGTGTTGAGCTAGGGCATCTGAGCCCTAGCCAGTGAGTGGCTTGTGCTTGTTGTGCACAGGGGGGAGGGTTGTGTTTGGTCTTGTTGGGAGGGGTGTCACTGTTTGTTGGCTTCTTTGGTGAAGGAGGCACCTTGAGGGTAGAGTGCTTGCATGGAGTGGGTTTTTTGCTAGCTTTAGCTACTGAGTGTGTGTGTGGTCTTCGTGGGGTGTGGTGGGCTTGGGCTCGTGCCCTTGTTTGGGAGGAGTTAGAGAGGAGAGTGTAGCAGGTGTTTTTGGGGAGTGGGGTTCCCTCTCCCACTTTTGTTCGAGGGGTGGGTTTTGTTAGTGAGCGTGATGGCTAGTTCTCGAGAGGATGCCTCGGGGGTGTCTCCTAGCTTGGATTTCGAGCAGCTTTGGGCTCGAGATCCATGAATCAAGGTGTTAAGACATTTGATAATAATCTTTTTGCTTTAGATTCGGGGCTTGCTGGAGCTGGCATGTCCAATGGATCTCAGATTTTGAAGGTTAATGGTTGTCTTGAGAGGTGCAAAGAGAGGCTGAAATTGGTTATTCCGCTAGAGTTGATAGCTGAGGATGTTGAATATTTTTCAAAGCATTCATTATACTACAAATGTTTGGGGATGAGGGTTTCCTTGCAGTTTTTGGAGAAGTGGGCTCAGAGGACTTGGGTGTCGAGAGGGGAAATGGATATTGTGTTATTGACAAAAAATTACTTCATGGTTACTTTTAATTGCATGGATGATCGCAATAGGGACTTTCAGGGAGGCCCATATTTTTATAACCAGGTGGGGTTGTTCATTAAACCTTGGCATGTGGGTTTTAACCCTTCAGAGGATTTCTTGAATCGTGTCCCGATGTGGGTTTGATTACCTCAATTTCTGGTGGAATGCTGTCGGGAGGATGTGTTACAAATGTTAGCTTCATTGCTTGGTAAACCTATTGGATCTTCAACACAAACCTTGGGAGAAAGGTAATGACTTTTGCTCATATATGTGTTGAAATTGATCTTAGTAAGCCTTTGTCGGATGCTATAGATATGTGTGTGGGCTCTTATTCTTGGGTCCAACAACTTGAGTATGAGACTTTACCCTTCTGGTGTTGTCTATATCATGAGTATGGTCATTTGCAGTGCAAGTGCCCTAGGTCTAAACTAGTTGTGCATCAACCTCAACAACCCTCCTGTAACCTTGATGGGATTGATAAAGGAAAAACTTCCTTGTCTAGTGAGGTTGTGGGTGTTGATGGTTTCACCCCAGTTAAGACATGGAATAGGAACCGAGGTCTAAAGAGGACTCTGCAGGAGAGATAGGAGGAGGGTACCTTTAACAGATTTGATGCCTTGGATGATCTTAGCTTGCAGGAGGTGAATCTAGGGATGCTTTTTTTGGATCAAAGTGCAGCGAGGTTGGTACCTAATGGTGTGAGCTTGGATACTACCCAGGCTCAACAGGAGGTTGGAAGTCAACATATGGATATAGATCAGTAGGTAGTGGCTCTGGTGGGATCCATCTCTTGTGCTGAAGCGAAGATGGTTGTTGGGGATGTTTCTCCTATAACATAGAAATTGGACTCTTCTAGGGTTAAAAGTAATAAGACTTCTTCGCATCTAGATCTTCTTCAGAAGGACATAAAAAAAGGAACATCGAAGAATATATTGAAGGCTGGCAGAAAGAAGGACTTAGATAAAGATCAAATTGATGGGGGAGAATTTGGTTGAGTCAAAGTCAGTTAAGACTTTGGATTCTTATTTTTTCAATCCCCCAGAATGATTGTGCTATCATGGAATGTTAGGGGCTTGAATAGTGGCCCTCTACAAAAAGTTGTTTGGGAATTGATAAGGAGTCATTCTCCTGATGTCATTTTCTTGCAGGAAACTAAATTATATGTGGAAAGTATGTTTGGTCTAGTGCCAAAGCTATGGGGGAGAGGCGAATGTTATTTTATTGGGGCATACAGCTCCTCTAGAGGTGTGGCTTGCCTTTAGAACCCCTTGAGGATTCATCCTATATGGTGGGCTTCTTCCAGATCATCTTTATCTGGGATTGCTTTTAGTCTTGAGACTGGAGAATATATCTTGCTTACTAATATCTATGCCCCCACTGATCTTCATGGTAAGCAGGCATTGTGGTCTCATATTACTTTTATGCATGGGTTATTTCAATGCTATCTTAGAGTTGTGTGAGAAGAAGGGTGGTGTTATGAGGTTGGAGCCTTCTTCCATCCTTCTTCAGGATAACATATCAACCTTGAATCTTGTTTGCATCAAGTCAAGTAATGGTTTATTCACGTGGAACAACCGAAGGATAGGGGAGTATTGGATTAGGGAGAGGCTGGATCGCTTTTTGGTTTCTGGTTTTTGGGTTGGTGGGGGGTGGTCCACATGCTCTGAAATTTTAGATTGGAGAGGATCGGACCACTGGCCCATTAAATTAGTGTCTTCTTCTGCTCGGGTCGCTCGTGCTCCTTCATTCAAATTCTAGCTTATGTGGCTGCAAGACTCTTCTTTGCAGGTACATGTTGCGGAGTGGTGGAAGAAAGGGAGGCCTGCCTATGACACTGCTATGTACACTTTTGCCAAATAGCTACAATTTGTTAAGTTTCACTTGAAACAGTGGAATCGTCAGTGCTTTGGTAATATTTTTCATGCTAACGTAGCTACTCAAGTAGAGTTGAATGGCATTACAAGAGAGGTAAGAGAACATGGAATATTGGAAGCCTTTATTAGGGAGGAAGACAAGGTAGTTAAGGATTTAGAGGAGTGGGAGCTTAGGGAGGAAATCTACTGGAAATAGAGAGATCGAATTGATTGGCTTCAAGTTGGGGATAATAATATTGTGTTCTTCTTCAATTCAGTGAAAGCAAGAAGACATGGTAATTCCATCCCTATTATTGTTAATGATAGAGGTGAGCAATGTTTATCCTTGCATGATATTTCTAGAGAGTCTATGCAGTATTTCCAATCCCTTTTTAGTGAGGAATCTCAAGGGAAATTTGAAGAGGAAACTTATGTTCTTGCATGTATCCCTTCTCTAGTTACTAAGAAGATGAATGAGTAGCTTATGGGACCTATTTTGTTGGATGAACTTGAGAGGATTGTTTTCCATATGAAGAAGGGGAAAGCTCCTGGACTGGATGGGTTTCCGATTGAATTCTATCATGAATTATAGGATATTATCAAATTGAACTTATTGGAGGTGGTCCAAGAGTCCTAGAGGAATAAATAGATGCTTCAAGCTTTGAACATGACTTTCGTTACTCTCATCCCCAAGTGTAATGGGGCTGATCGGTTAGGTCAATTTTACCCTATTTCTCTCTGTAATGTGATTTATAAGATTATTTCTAAGCTGATAGCGAAAAGGCTAAAGAAATGGTTTGGGAGTCTCATTTCTGAGGAGCAGGGTGGTTTTGTGGAGGTTCATCAAATCTTGGATGGGGTGGTTATTGCTATTGAGACCATTCATTCTATGGCAGCTTCTAAAGAAAAATCTGTTTATCAAGCTGGATATGGCAAAGGCTTATGATAGAGTCTGATGGTCCTTCCTCTAGAAGATTCTTAGGGCCTTTGGTTTTGTTGTTGAATGTATCCAATGGGTAATGAGTTGTGTTTCGTCTACCTCATTATCTGTGATAATTAATGAAGATCATATTGAGTTGTTTGGTACGTCCATGGGTCTTCGTTAGGGGGACCCTCTTTCCCCGTACTTATTTATTCTTCTAGCTGAGGGTCTGGGGAGATTGATTAAGTACAATGTGGGGATGGGTATTATTCATGGTTGGAGTTGGGGCAATGATATACCTCCTTAGTCTTATTTGTAGTTAATGGATGATACGACCCTCATGGGACTGGCTAGGATTAGAGAAGCTATAAATTTGCGTAATGTAGTACCCCTTCTCGATCAGACTTATTAGACTGATATTTTGGTTGCAATTTACTTTTTAGTTGATACATTACTGCTAAACATTATTCAGACATATTGGATATTATTTCATGTTTATCTGGATATGAGATGTATGAGTTATTTTCAGTATTTCAGTACTTGTGATTGTAGCATTTATGGATTATTGCATTGTATGGACACTTTACTTTATCTATGCAATGTGTCATATATATGTTGTGTGTCTGCGATTGTATTGGATGCAAGGGGATGATTTTCCTTCACTCACTCTGGTGAGATAGGGAACGTCGCGATTCTCCTTCATCGGTGTGTATGCCGTGTATTTTATATTTGTGTATAGGCATGTGTGGTTCGATGATGCAGGATATTGCAGGTACAAGTACCGGGTAGGTATGGGGTCTCGTCTCCACCTGGCTTCATAGGTTTGAGCGTGCCTTATATGTCCGATGGGAGTGAAGGAGATAGCTATTGACCCTAATTCTTACCCTCAGTCTACTCTTGTGAGTGTCATCAGTCGGTCGTCTATTCCTTTTTGTTTGACCTTCGAGTCTTCTTGTATTTTCTTCGGTTTGCATGCCATAGTGGGTTCGATTATTTATTTAAGTTTAAGTCGTCATTCATTGTTGGTATAAGCAATTCATACATTATTATGCCTTTATGTCTTGAACTTAGCTTATTTGGTTAATTTATTAAATTTAAATCTATGGGTGTTTTATTTTGGAAAAGTAACCATGTTTAAATCAAATGGAAGAAGTAAAATAAATAAAATTAATTCTATTGCTTTTAGATTTAAAGAAAAACAAAAATAGAGTTAAAATTATTGATTTTTACTTGTGTTGAAAAGAGTTAATTAAATTTCAAAATGTGAGAAATGTATTTTTCAATAAAGAAGAAATTCTCATTTATTTTTGAAGGAAAATAGAAAAAGTCAATTTGTTTATTGAATGTTTTCATGAGAAAAATATTTCAACCTAAAAGCTTAGGTTAAGATTTTTTTTCCCTATTTATCCCTAAAAATATTTTTGAAAAGAAGGCTTATTTTTTGGAAGAAAATGCTTGTTTTGGAAGGAGGAAAATTCTCGAAAAATTGTTTGGAAGAAGCTTTTGATTTGGTTTGGAATTCTGTTGAAGGATTGAAGCTCACAAATTTCTTCTTGGAAGCTCCATCGGTTGGTTGATTTCTTCTTGTTTGTTTTAGAAATCCATGCTTCTTCCCAATTTCTGGATGTTGTTAAAAGTTTGATTAAATGAGTGTTGGGTTATGAATTTTGTTTGCTATGAGGTTATTGGAAAATCTCAATCAATTTTGTTATTAAATTCCAACTTCAAACTCTCCCAAATCAATTTCATGAAAAGTTTTGGTTTAAAATCATGTTCTTCACTTTGATTATGCAAGAAATTTCATTTCCTGGTGATGGTAGTTTTGTTTATTTTTGTGATTTTGGGTAGAGTCATGCTGGCAAAATTTTGCCAAGAAATTTCCCCTTATGTCTTCAATTGTAAAAGAATAAATTCTTCCTGGTAATTTCCAAATTGGGGAAAATTTTTGAGTTAAATTCTTCTTGTTCCATTCTTGTTTAGGCAAAAATTCCAATTGGGGGATGGCAATCAATTTATTTCCCAACTAATTTGGATTTGGGATTGAATTTGTTTGATTTGGGAAACAAATTCTTATCTCTGTTTTGTCTTAGAGATTTTTCTTGCTGGTAAAATTTAATTACCAGTCATAAATTTAATTTATGAATTCTATTCTTTTGTTTAAAAAAAATAAAATAATAAATTTGTTTTTGTTTTATTTAACTCCGTTTTATCAGAGTGGGTAAGAACAAAGATTTAAATCTCTGTATTTCAATTTTTTTTATATATATATATAAATTGGAATTAATAAGAAATTTTATTTTAAATTTTTTTAAAAAAGTTTTAATAAAAAAAAATGGTTTGGGGGCGCTGGCGGGGAGCTAGGCTCAACCCAGCCACGCACCCCCCTTGGGCAGCATGTTGCGTCTCCCATATAGAGGTTAGCAGCATCGCTGCTACCCCATGTATGAGGTTAGCAGCAACGCTGCTACCTCATACTTGGGGCAACAGGTGCTGCTGCCGTGGTGGCCATGGGCCCCACCGTTATAATCTTTTTTTTTAGTTTAAAAAAATATATAAATGTAAAAAAAATAAAATATTAATGTTATTTAATAATAGATAATAATATTAATGTTATTTAATAACTCAAATTATATATATATATATATATATATATATATATATTATTTGAGTTATTTGTTTTATTTGTTTTATTTTTTTGTATCTTGAAAAAAATAAAATAAAAGTTATTATTAACTTTGGGAATAAAGGTGAAATTTGTTTAAATTAAATATTATATTTTTATTTATATATGTAATATAATATAGTCATATAATATTATATTCAATGAATATATATTATATTGGGATTATTTTATATTATTATATATATGTTTAATTTGGATTTAAATGTAGACTTGGTTATAGTCGATTTGGATTAATTATAAATTAATCATGATCAAATAATTGGGGGGGTTTAGATTTTTTTCATGTGGTTTCAATTAATCTTATTAGACATGTGACTTCATCGTTTCCTTATGTTAAAATAGACGTGATTTCTTTATTTCTGGAAATCTTTATTGCAAGTATTTTATGTTGTTGACTGCTTAAAAGAAAGATTGCTTGTTTAGGATCTTGTGTTAATAATAATTGCAGTCTAGTTTCAAATGTTGTTGCAATTTTGGTAAGTTGTCATTATGTCGTTGATGTTTACCCTCTTGGTTAGGTGTCATTGTTTAAACCCTGATGATGTGAGCCATTGTGAGTCATGTTTCCAAATGGTCAATCTTGGGTTAGTGATTGTGAACCCTTCACTTGTATTATGTCAGGATTATTTATGGCTGTCAGTTTCGCCATAGAGTTCTCATAGTGAGGTACTTTTCCTGTTAGTGTCCTAGGAGAGAGAGTGGCTTTCGAGCGGGGGCCGCACCCGAAGTGGATGGCAGGATAACCCCTTGGAAGTCAAATAATAAGTGATAACCTAATAATTGATTAGGGGGTGGGTAGTTATTAAATTAATTAAGATATTGTACCCCGCACATGGTTGAGTGCTTGTATAGGCTCAAGGTGTGTGGGAAGGCCTGGAATGGCAAACCTACCACCTTGTCTTCATGAAAGGTTGGTAGGGTCCGCATGATGCTTAGACGGAGCTGGGGGTTCGGGAGAGGTTACCAGGATAACTCAAGATGGGGGTCGGGACCTATGGAGACCTACCTAGGGCAGCCATCTTAAACCATGTGATGACACTCTCTCTTTAGGGTCACTAGTGTTTTGTGAGTTGAGTCACTTGAGTTCTGCGGAGTCATGTGTACTGTTGTACTTGTCTTATTGCTCTCTTGAGGGTCTTCTGCTATCTCCTAGCACAGTGGGGTGGTCCCATTATGGGATCACATGGTCGGGTGGTAGTGCCACTTCCCATTGGATATCTTGGTTCTTACCTTCATGTGAGGATTGGCTTCACTGGTGTACCTTCCTTTGTGCTTCATGTATCAACTCACGATCTTGATATTGTACCTTTGAGACCCGTGAGGTCATTGTATCTGTAACTTTGTAACCTTGGCTTTGTAACTTATGTACTTTATTTGTTCTATTGAAGCTATGTAATATATGGAATGTTGTAAATTAAGTTCAACGGATTGTATGTTATTTCAGTTGTCCTTCATCTTATGTATAAATGAATCATTGGAAGTATATATGTTGTAACTCTTTAAACCTATCTATTTGGAATCAGTTATTAATTTGAGTTAATTAACCGTAATTGATTTTCCCTAACTTGGATGGATAATTGGATTAACATTGTGTTGTAGTTTTAATTTGAAGTAATATTTGTTGGTAACCCTTTAGGATGTCATTGTCAGACTTCCGCTTGTGTTATTATACATGCAATGTTATAATGAATGTACTTAATCTTTAAAAAAAAAAAATTCTTGCACCCTTTAGTTGCCTTGTAGCGTTGTATTCCTTTAGGGTTCCTGGCAGGGCATTACACGTAAATTCATGGATATCTATCTTGCCGCTTTTGGCTAGTTGATCAATGAGGATAAATCTTCCATCTTCTTCTTCAACACATCTGAAACTATTTAGTTGAGGATTGCTGATATTTTGAGATTTCAGGTCGACTCTCTTCCTTTGACTTACCTGGGTATTCCTATCTTTGCTGGTAATCCTCCCAGGGACTCTTGGTAGTGTATTCTTGACAAATTTTGTAGGAAGGTTGAACATTAGACAAAAAGATGGTTATCCTTTGCAGGGCGGGTTCAACTGATCCAGTCGGTGGTTCACACTCTCCCGATTTATAGGTGTATGCTCCAAGTAGCCCCAATGTGGTTTGTGAAGGAATTGGATTCTTTGGCAAGGCAATTCTTATGGCCAGGCAGCTTGTCCTCCTCTAAATGGAGTCTTGTCAAGTGGGACTTGGTGTGTAGCCCGAAACTATTAGGTGAGCTTGGATTAAGGTAGTATACATTATTTGGGGTGGCTTTGGTAGCAAAATTGTACTGGAGGTGGTGTGTAGAACATGATCGAGGCTGGGCTAGGATTTTGTCTTACAAGTATATGCAGAGGATTCCAAAGGAGGAAATCCCTAGATATCCGCTTGTGGAAAGGCTCTACGATTTGGAGTACTCTTAAGAAAGGGGATACATTGATAAAGGAAGGACTTTTTTGGATCTGTAAGAGGGGGAAAGAGGCGCTTTTTTGGTCATATTCTTTGGATGGCTACCCTCCCATTATTAATCAGTTTCCTAATTTAGTGAATCTCTGCTAGAGGTTCCTTGAGGTAGGGTGGTCAAGAGTGAGCGAATTTAAATCGGTTTATAGGTGTGGGCAATTGGAGATGGCACAGTGGAAGGTGCCTAATGAATGGTCAATTGTTGGTACGGAGGAAGACTGCACTGAGCTCCATGGCATTTTATCTAGTAGACATTGTAGCTCCCTCAAGGATAGGCATAGACTTCCTTGGTCCCTAAATCCTAAGGGTGTTTTTACTGTTGCAGGTGGGTACCAGGAGTTGTTGTCCTATAGATTGGAGGGGAGGGAATTTCACTGGTGGAAATATGTTTGGAACAAATTCTTTTGGCCGAAGTGTAATTGCTTTGCTTGGACTTTGGATTTGAATGGATGTATGACCTGGGACAATATTCACAAGTGTGGGTTCCATGGTCCCTCTATCTGTGTGATAAAGGGGAGGAGGATTCTTCACACTTGTTCTTCAAATTCCCCTTCTCGATGCAAATTTGGCATTACTGGTAGGGGGTGTGGAAACTTCCTTGTGTTCATACAGATTCTCTGGTGGAGTTTTGGAGCAGTATGGGTAGGCCTCCTAATTTGGCCTCTTTTCTCAAGATTGTGTGGCACATTGGGCCCATTTTCATACTTTGGTAGAACTGGGTAGAAAGGAATAGGAGGATCTTTTGGGAAGTCAGGCCGATAGCTCAGCAAGTGTGGTATAGAATAATTGGAATGATCCAGGAGACAGTGAAATCTAAATGTGAGGTGAATTTTCCTCTGGATAGAGGAGAGGCTAAAATTGTGATTAGGTTGGGTTTGCAGGAGCTGTCTCCGCTTGTATCAGGAGAGGTAGACGTGCTATGAAGAAGGTTAAAAGGGTGGGAAGATGGTTTCCCCCTCAGGATGATTTCATAAAGATCAACACAGATGGCTCCTCTCATGGTAATCTGGGTCCTGCTCGGATTGGGGTTGTTGGTAGGGACCGTCTGGGGGAGGTGGTTTTCTTCTTTTCAATGCATAAAGGACAATAGGCTAATAATTATATGGAGGGATTAACAATTTTGTATGTCCTAGAGTGTACATATGAGTTGGGGTGGCATAAGGTTATTTGTGAGTCAGCCTCACAAATTATTGTTAATTTGCTGATTGAGCAGAAGGTGAGTGTAAATTAATTGGCAGCTAGCAGGGGTTGTTCGTCAGATTTTGCAGATTAGTGCTATGATGGAGAAGGTGTCTTTCATCCACATCCCTCATGAATGGAATAGAGCAACTAATTGTTTAGCTAAGTGGGCTTTAGAACATGGTGATGATTGGAAATTTGAGGGTTGGGGGCATCTTTCCCCTGATTACTGTTAGGATTTGCATAGGATCGTTGCTGAGGATATGGATAGTTATGAAGCTGGTTGATGACTATATTTGCTTGCAGTTCTCTCTTGGAGCCTTGGGGTTTTGGGTTTCTTATGTAATACTTATTGCTATTTTTTAATAAAGTTTTTACCCCTTTATTAAAAAAACTAATAATTAAAAAAATCAGTTTAATATTAATTTTATTTTTATAATTATATATATTTTATAATTAAATTAAGATTTTTAAAAAAATGTATATTTTCACTGTAATGTTCATATTATAATATAATTATTAATATTATTCTATTGAAGTGTGAGTTATAGGTATTATTACAAAAATATAATTCAAATATTATAATTTTAAACTAACAATAATTTAAAATTATAATTATTAAGAATTATAACAAATATTTTGATTACAATACAATAAAGGTAGGTACTCGCTACTACATGAGACTTGTTCATTTATTGCTATCATGTTGTCTTTAAAAATTATCTATAAAATATGTTGAGAGATCCTTTTCCAGAAGCCTAATTTCTTATTGGACCTGATCCTTAATTAAATCATAACCTTAATCGTTAACCAAATTGAACCCTGATTAGACTTTAACCTTAACCTTTCCCTAATTGAACCCTACCCCTAGCAATAATTAAACCCTAAACCTAATGGAACATTAAACCTACCCCTAATTACAACCTTAATTTAACCCCTAAGCAACCTAACCCTAGCCTTCATTCTAACTCTAATACCAATTATGACAATAACTTCAAACTAGTATGTTACTAATTTTAACCTTAATTAAACGCTAACCCTAAATGAACCCTAATCCTAACCCCAACCTTAACCCTGACCCTGATTGGATCGTAACCCTAATTGAACTCTAATTCTAATTCTAATTCAAACCTAACCCTAGTTGAACTTCAACCTTGGCCCTAATTGAACCCTAACCCTAATTAAATCTTAATTGTAATTCTAACTATAACCCAAAGTTTTATCCTAGAACCCTAACCCCAAGCTTTATTTTAGAACCTTATTTATACCCTAACTATAATCCTAATCAGACCATAATTAAGCTCTAACCCTAAACCTAACCCCATCTCTAACCCAAATCCTAACCATAACCATAATCATAACTCTATTTAAACCCTAACCCTAACTCTAACCCCAATCCTAACTCTAACCCCAACCCTAACCTTAACCCCAAGTTTTATCCTATGACCCTAACCCTAATTAATTTATTATTAAAGATATAATGTATTGATGATTTATTGACTCTTAAATTACATCGTGGTATCATTGATCTTAGTTTGGAGTTCTTGAATAATGGTTTTAATTGTTCTAGTGATGAACCTTTAGATGTTCATAGATTCATGTTCCTTAGATAATCCACCTTATGAGGAATCTACTTGTACTAATTTATTTGAGTTAACTTCTTTTAAATGTACATAATGTTATTGTTTATGATGATGGTTCTCTTACATCTTATTTTGACACTATTTTATTTATGATTAATGTTACCTTGTCATATATAACATAATGATAATGTGCATTGCAATTATAGTTAGATTCTTATGTTTTTGTCTAGAATTTATGATTCTTTTTTCTCATCTTTATATGATATCATCATTCCTATTAGTCACGAATTGTTCCATGATATATTTTTAGAGTACTTTTTAAGTGATAGATAATTGTTAGGGTTTAATTTGGGGGAGGAGGAGTGACTTGGGTAGACAAATTATATAACTAATAAGCTCATGATAATCTTTCTTCCTTCTATATAAACTAATGAATAATTAATTTAAAAAGTTACATTTAGATTGTAATAGGACCTATTGATATGAATTAAGAATAATATTTATTCTAAAGGCACAAATAAACCTAATTATAATTGCACTACTAAGATCCTCTACAAAACCAATAAAACAAGACAACCATTTAGTCTAGATGTTCATAAATGTAATCTAGATCAATCTAGGTGAAGAACTAAACCTAAAATATAATTAAAACTGGAAATGACACTTGGTGTAGTCAAGGTTCATGGGCTCTTTTGAGTCATTAAACTAGGAAGCAATATGAAAACTATAGACAACAATTTCTAAATATGTCTTTATTCATTTGCAATTGAAGATTACATTATGAGTACGTGAACATGCATGTTTCTACATGTGTTGGATCATGCCTTGTCTTTATCCTTATAAATGATGGTTTCAATGATTCTGAAAACACCATCCAGATCTAATTTAAGTTGTATAAAAAGACGGAGTTCCTTTGAAATTCCACCAGTGATGCAACTAGGAACTAGAACTATCAGTGTTCAAATAGTTCTTAGAACACTTAGGAGCTTCAAATTTGTTAGCGATCTCAATCAAAATTGGAATAGGTTTGGGGTTTCAATCAGAAATATAACTTGATTAGAGGTTTTAAAAGTTTTTGAAACACCTAAAAGCTTTGACATAGCATAACTTATCCATTTTTGTTCTAAATTCTATGAAATTGAAATTGGAGATATCTATATGGCTTTTCTTTAGGATGAAATCAACATTTTGTCCAAAAACCAATAGAAATTCTTAGTAAATTTGGGTAATCACTCTTTCAAGCAAATAAAAGAAGAAAATAAAGCAAATTTAAAGTGAAGAAACTGCTTTTAGTTGATAATGATTGTAAGTGAACCTAAATTCTTTTGCACAAGAAATTTCAAGTAGGTGAAATGTGTTAGTGATCTGAGATGTAGGCACAAATCTTTAAGGTTTAGTAATCTCCCTAGTGCATGTTGGGAAATGGTGTCTCAACCTTGAATTTATATGAGGTTACTATTTATAGTAAGTTTTCATTTGAGCATGAAATGGTGCAAAATTCTCCCCAAAGATTATGGTTGGCTAGATAAGCATTCAGGTAAAGTTACGTCACAAGATCACAACTAGTTTTGAAGATATTAAATTTTCTATTTTGGAGGGGTCTAATGAAAGGTTTAAATTTGATTTTGAGGAATTTAGAGGCCCCAAAATGCCTTGAAAAGTGGGTGTAAATGGCATGGAGGTTTACGAGGCAATAGAGCACTTTGCGAGCTTTTCGATGCTTCAAACGGTTCATCAATTGGACACACGATTCACAAGTTATGGCCTTCGAAATTTTGTACTCCTGAAATAGGAAATATAAAATATATCAGACACATAAAGAGATCTAAAAAGGGAGGGACACATCATAGGACATCTAGAAGGGAGATAAGGTTAGCTACACCTTATTGGGTGGTTTTAGCCCATGGTTTTGTAACATCGTTTGACGATTTCTTGTATTGCATCTCCTATATATGAGGTGCGTGAGATAGAGGTTGGGTGTAAGAGTCTTATGGCTATTGAGTTACCTCTAAATCTCTTATTAGTGGTACTCCTGTGAAGAGCTTTCTCTGCAAGTATATTGTAATCTATTTTGATTGTTGAATAATATATTGGGAGACTTTTGGAGTGTGGGGTTTTTTCCCCGAAAGGGTTTTCCCCACGCAAATCACTGTGTTATGGTTTGAATGTTATTATATCTATTTATGTTTTTTGTAACCCATCTTATGATCTATAAATTTTTGTGCATTACCCTCCTCTCAAGGTAAGTGTAGGAAGTTATTTCGCTACTTAACTTCCTTACAGTGTCAGGGGTGTCAAATTTGGGAAGATCGCCACAAATCTATCTTTAGGCAAGGCAAATAAGGACTAATCGCATGGATAATACCTCCTTCACTCCTAGCTCTATAAGACCAAGGGGTGGTTCCCTAATATACTAGATTGATGATTAAAATAGTAAACACTTCTTAACAACAAATTATGCCCATTGCACAGTGTATCCCAACATTGGTGTTACAATATACCTATGTACTAACTCAGACATATATGGCTTAACACCTTCCTAAATAGGTAATATTTCATGTTTAGGTGTTTGAGAATGTATTTTATAGTAATGCCTAATGATGTTATGCATATTCAGATATGGTAGGAAAAACACAATAAACTAATAAAATTGGAAATATGTTTAAGTTGATGTATTGGGTGTATTGAGGATGACGAGGAGAGAAAATTACTAATAGCTTGGTTTCATCATCCATTTGGTTAATATAACTTTTGAATTCAATAAAGCATATAATAACTAAAACTAATGTGATACATTGACCAATACACCACAAAAGATAAGGTTTTCCAAAATGCACAAGCAAATTGGGATCTACACATGCATTCAAAAAGCCCATAGATGGTTTAAAAAGACTAAATGATTCTACTTAGTTATCCATAAATATGTTCATATATTTCTTTTATTGTGTTAAATAAACACCTTACAAAATCTTTGTAAAGATTTTACAATCTTCTAGCTAACCAACTCTAGAGACATCACACATTTGGAAATGTGGAACACACAAATGGAGACACTAAATGAAATTTTATTTTTTTATTAATCACCCAGTCTACAATAGTTACAAATACTATTATAAACTTGGGATGAACTCAAATCATTACAATGTAAAAATAACTTTACCTAGAACTACAACTATGAACCCTCTAGCTTTGCAATGTGTGTTGTTTTCTTTGTCATATCTTTCTCTCTCTAAAAATGTTATCCTTATCAAACAATGTCAACCAAGGTTTTTATACACTCCCCAAGAAGGTGTGAAAGTTGCCAAACAACAAAACTACACATGTGAACTCTAGCCACCACCTCCCCAATGCCCAAATAACACTTATCCTTTGCAAATATGATATGATCATTAGGAGATGTGAAAAAATCCCTCTAACCTATATCATATAATTGCATTAATTAGTCATTATTTAAGAGAAATTGCCCAAGGAATCTATTGAAAACCTTGCTTAGAAGGGGTTGTTTTAATAAATGAAGCCTACAAAATATTAATCAATAATGGAGACCACATTTTCCTTTATTATGCATCAAATAACACTTTTAATCTCCACAAAAAAAAACCTACAAATATGAGCATGCATTAATGACACTTCAGAATAAGTTGGTGGAAGAAATTACACCCTTGGAACGCTTAAAATAGTCGCATCAACCTTATTGAACCCCTAAAGAATTTCACTAAAAAATTTAAACCCCTAACAATGAGATAGGAAGTCATTGAGGGTTGGTCCATGGTCCTACCACATATCGCTTGCCAAATGGGAAAGGAAATAGGTAGAGAAAATTGCAAAACCCCATTGAGGTATTTTATCATCAAAATCTAAGTATCGTGTCTACCACGAAGATTTAGATACAAATTGAGCATCGAGGGTCCATTTGGAGGCATGCATCATTACCAAGATGGAAGAAAAACAAGTAGAACACCAAAATATCAATGGGAAAAATAATTAGGCACTTGAATGAATATCCTCATTGGTGATTGGGGACCAAGAAAAAACTAGGAACCCAGTTGGATGATCCTATGGTTCTTAGAACCGCCAAAATATTTGATTCCTTATTTGTTTACCTTAGTCATTTTTTATCTTCACTATTCATATTTTGTCATGTCTTCATTCTTCTTTGTTTTCCTTCTTTGGTGCACATACCAAAATTAGGAACTCGTTGGACACTCTAGTGGTTCCAACAAAACATATTTTCCTTTACGTTTTTTGTTTATGCCTTCGGGAACCTTAAGCCGTGGTCTTAATTTTTTTCTCAATCGACAACTTGAGGTCCACTAGGAATGAAGAACCATCCATAATTCATGCAATTCCAAGAATAATTGTTAGCACTAACAATGGTTGTAGGAACCAAAAAAAGCTCTAACTCTTTCTAAACTAGCCATTTTTGCACAAAAACTCACCAAAATAGAAATGGGAGGACCTACAAGATTTTATATAAAATTGTTCTCACAAAATACTCATACTTTGCGCACATTACCCAAAACAATAGTTCTAGCCCCATGAAGAACTAAGTTGATGCCAAAGACAATTCTAAGAACCTTCTTGACAATCAACATAGGTTTTGGAACCAAGAGAAAGCTTTGACCCACACTTCAATTTTTTTTCACTTCTATTGAAATTTTTATTGAGAATAGGAACAAGAAATATCAATGGTTCTAATGGTTCCAATAATTATGAAAAATCTCGAGCATAAATTTCTCTTGTTGAAAAATGGTTAAAGCAAGGATAAAATTGATGATTAGGGGAAGATAGAGAACCGGGAACCTATAAATTTTTTTGACAACTCCAAGAATAACCATCGACATATATGGAGGTTTGTTGAACCACCAAAAGCTCTAACTAACCACAATGTTACATACTAACTTACTAAAATGAATTAAATGTATAATTTGTAAAGAAACTTGCATTGAATAAAGTTCAACTATTTTAATGTATGTGTTTTTTGAAAAAGTAATAATTATCTTTGTATTGTGTAAACATTATTAAACATTTCAGCACCATAAAGGAAAGCATGAAACCAAAAGATTAAAAATTTAATCATATTTCTAATTTAATTAATATTTTGCATCATATTAAAATGCAGAGAATGAGTTAAGAACATACACTTTTTTGCTTTACAGTCCCGTGTCTTCATACAATTCTTAGCTTGGTCTTCTTGAGCAAGACCATCATCAAACCATTTTACCTCCAACCACAGACCTAGCATTCCCCCACACACCTTCCTTATGGAGGTGGCCCTACCCTTCACGAGTGTGTAGACACAATGATAGTTCTAATTTCCATTTGAGCCTGGTGTTTTGAAACCTACACAACTCTAGTCAGTCACACACTATAGGTAACTCCTAACTAGCATGACCTCTAACTAGGAAGTGTATCTGGTTCAAGTGAATTGACTAGTGCATGCAAAGCCTTGCTCCACCTTGGCCAAAGGTTTTGAAAATTTACAAGCATGTAGCATGTGTAGTCATGGTTCACCTTCCCACTTGACTTGTTTCTATTACACTCAAGTTCACAAGGTAGACTTCACCACTACAACATGCTACTACTATAGTCTAGTTTGTAGCTTCTTTGATTTCTCAAGACATGGTTAAGTTCCTCTTATTAATGTTGAAAATACAAGAAACTAAGAGGGGGGGGTGAATTAGTTGATTACCTAAAACAATTTCTTTTATTCTTTTCACCTTCGGATCCAAACTAACATAATTAATTAAAACAAATATAGCAAGAAAAACATACAACATACAACATATCACACTATGAACACCAGATATGACATGGAAAAACTAAGAGGGAAAAAACACAGAGAATGTTAGTTCTCAATAAAAACACTGGTTAAGATTATTTGTAAAAAGGGTGGCTCACTGCACAGAAAAAGGCTCACTACCAAAGAAAGAGAGAAAGAAAGAAATAATCCACCACTGAAACACAATCTGCACAAACCGAACTGCTTTCAATGCCTCAAAACCAACACACTCACTCTTATTACCAGCAATAAGATCTTTCCTTTCCAAACTCGCATCTTCAAAATAATGTCACACATTTTCTCTATCTAACACAATTAGATCATCCTCATATATATATTGCCTTTCGAGAAGCATAATATTCTGAGTCGTCCAAGACAAGGATAAAAAATAGGTCAATACTAAACATTTTGGTGGTGGAAAGGAATGAGTAGTAGACCACAACACATCAAGAAATAGATCAACATGTTATACTCATTGCGAATTCAAGACCCAAGAATCATGATACACATGCTACACCACAAGTCACGACACATCCTCAAATTCTAAACTTAATCCAGACCCAAACACCATTGCCCAAAGCAACAAGAATAATAACAGGACCAAGATGCACACTAATACTAACAATCAACACCATATCCAACAACCTAAAATATCCAGAACACCAACAAATATTTCTGAAGCACCAAAGATTCCAGGAACACACATTATGGATCACGAATTTCAAGAACAACAAAGACATCAATGCCAACCAATATGTTGACATCAATGACAACCACTTATCCACAACAATTACATTTGCAACAATTACTTGATTGACTTATAACTTTAGGTTATCACGGGATCAATTCTTCCACTAATTAGGATTACTTCCCAAACCCTTGGAACTAAACTATACCCTAGAAGACTTAGGGATAATTAAGAATACTATCTGTTGGTGTAAATAAATATTCATTTTGGATATTATTACACTTACTTAAGTTAACTTAGGATAATGCATCTCTTTGTAGTTTGGATTTGAGACACTTAGGGAAGTGTGCACATAGGGATAGAGCTTGTAGGAGAAATTCCACCTTCTGTGGTCTTATTTTGCTGTTACACTCCACATTCGGTGGGTCATCCACCTCTTGTAGAATATTATATTATTTCCCCTACCTACCCTTAGTATTTCTTACCTACCCTTATTTCTCATTGAGCCACATGTCATATTTGTGTGCTCATACATCCATATGGCCTTGCCTATATAAGCAGGCCTATTTTCATTGTATTGGTTAATCCGGTTGATCATTTGCATATTGATGAGAATACAGTCTGTTCTTGTCATTCTATTGTCTCTTTTTATGCTTTTCATTGTGCCCTTGATCTTGGCAAAATCCTACATGGTATCAGAGCTATTGGGGCTTCATTGATTGGTTTTTGGAGACATCGTGGAAGGCTTCTATTTTCGGATTTGGGGATCTTCATTTTTTGGGGGTGTCATACAGTGATTTGGACATCACTGTTGAATCCGGGAGGCTGTTTCCATAAATTTCGACTATAAAGTTGACCTATTTTGGTGAGAATTTTTTTTTCCCCATTTTGGCTATTATCGTACGGATTTCGAAATTTTTTTTCCCCATTTTGGCTATTATCGTACGGATTTTGAAAAAAAATTTCAAAATTTTTTTTTTCAAAAAAATAAAAAAAGCGATAAAAAAAAAAAAAAAAAAAATTCTTTTTGGTTGTTTGGGGGTCCGCAAACCCCCCCGTACTTTGTCGTTTGCAGGAGTTGTCAGTGTCGCCCGTACCTCCCGGTCTTTGCGCCTGCTCCGGCCGTGTACTCTGTGGTACTCCCACCAGTCCGTCCGCCGGCCGGGCCACGCCGCCGGTCAATGTCTCATCGATGACACCTTACTCCCCACCACACAGCGGCCGCTTGCCCAGCCATTGCCCGAGCAGGTCCCGCTGCCGTGTCCTTTCCTCGGCCGCTTCACCCTGCACACTGCTGCCACCAACTCCAGCGTCCTCGGCTCCGATCGCTCCCTCTTCTCCGGCGACCACTAAAATAGGCGGCCCCGCGTCCGCCACTGGCCCACGGGAAAAACCGTACACCTGCACAGTGCCACGTCAGATCCGTACGCCCTGTCAACTGTATTGCATAGTCACCTACCAAGTCAGCAGTCCGTACAGTACAGACGCCCAGTCAGCAGGGAGGCGAAGTTTTCGCGACGGTCATACGGTCATCAAATTTAAAATAGTGAATTGCCAATGTCAGCGCCACATCAGCAACTTTTTGAAATTTTTTTGACCCCTCTCCATTGAGCTTTTCAGTTTTGCAGTCCAACTTTGAAAGGCCATATCTTGCTCATTTTTGCTCCTTTTTTGGTGCAATTTTTTTTGAAATGGGCTAAAAGTTCATGATCTTCACAGTGGTGTGGTTATTTTCTGATTTTGGTGCACAAGTTTTTCGTAATTTTTGGATTCTCTCAGCTGTACCTATCCAATCCTCAATTCTGCAACTTCAAAGGCCTCGTTTGAGCTCATACGACCTCCTTTTCAGGTGCTGTTTTTTTTGAAAGTGCATGTTTTTTCATCTACTTTTATAATCTATGATCCGATTTTAGATATTTTGAGTGGAAATTGTACTTTCAGATATTGGTCTTATTTGGCCTATTAGGTACTTGTAAATTGCTTGGATCTTAGTTAGATCTCTTGCATTATCAGTTTGAGTCTCTTTTGGCCTTATTGAGGCAGTTGTAAAATTGTAAATCAAAAGTCCACTTTGCCATTTTTTGCAAGTGGCCCATTATATACGCACTATTTATAAAGTGCCAAAATCATCACTTTGGGGGGGGGTTCTTTGATTGAGTAAATTTGGGGGGGTGTCTTGTGTGATTGTGCCTCTCTTTGTGCTCTTTCCATTTTTGTTGCAATGAGTCCTAATAAATTTCCACCTCTAACTCCACATAATTATGCATCATGGAAAATTAAAGTATGGAGTAAATTAATGGAAAAGGGTCTCACACATTACATAGATGGAACAATAACAGCACCACTTGATCCTAAGGCTGATCCTAATGCTCAATTAGAATGGCTCACAAATAATTGCATGGCTCTTGGAACCTTGCGCAAGTATGTATCAGATGACCTCATTTTTCACATTGAGAAGTGTAAAACAATCAAAGAGGCTTGGGATATGTTTCAAAAATTGTATGGTCAAGTTGATGAAATCAGAGGCTATCAGATTGACAATGAGCTCACCAACTTGGATCCCAAGAGTTTTGATACAATCCAAGATTATGTCACCAAAGCAAATGAGCTAAGAGCAAAGCTTAAGGATTGTGGAATTGACAAAAAGGATGCTCAGTTAATATTCAACTTGTTGGACAAGCTTGCACCAGAATATGCAGCATTTGTGTCTAGCTTCCAAACTCATCGTTTGATAGTGGGGAGTTCCTATGTTATGCCTTCATTTGATGCTTTCACAGAAATGTTGATATTGGAACAATCTAAGTTGTTGAACATGGGGTTTCTCAAGTCTTCAAAGTCCAAGGCTTTGGTGGCTAATCAAGGGAATCAAGGAAGTCAAGGCAAAGATTCCAACAAGAAGAAGAAGCACTCTAAGTCTAAGCCACACCAGGAAAAAGGACAATCATCCTCTCCATCACAAGGCGATTTTTCATCCTCTTCCAAGAAGGGGACACCACCTTAGAAGGATAAACCAACTTGTGCATATTGCAAGAAGTATGGTCATGATGAGCATCGATACCACACAAAGCAAGTTGATGAGTTAACTAATCTTCTCAAGAAAAACAACATCAACTTGCCATCCGCCTACACAAAGAAGGATTCATCTCCTTCCTCTTCCTCACAGTCTAAGGGAAAAGGGCAAGCATTTGTGGCTACAATAGGTTCTTCACAACAATGGATACTTGACTCAGGTGCCTCATATCACATGGGTTCTACAAAGGAGCAATTTTCTTCATTGGAGCCATCTAAGGTACCTCACATTTACATAGGTGATGATACATAAGTAGAGGTTGAAGGGAAAGGTTCAGTTGACATGGATGATGGAATATTTGAGAATGTTCTCTATGTTCCTAACTTGTCTACCAACCTTCTCTCCATCTACCAAATCACTCACTATGGGAATGGGAAAAAGGTTGAGTTTACACCAGATTCAGTTATGGTAAAGGAACTTGATGATAATGCCTTGGTAGCAGTGGGACAAGTCAATGACAACTCAAGGCTTTATTCATTCTCCCACTTTGTGCCAAGTTCACCTTCTAGGGCCTTGCTTACTCATTCAAATTCAGAAAGTAAGCTATGGCATGAGCGGTTTGGTCACCTCAACTACCACTATCTTCAGCAGCTAAGCACTAAAGACATGGTCACAGGTCTACCTCGAATCAGTTTTTCAGAGGGTGTATGTTCAAGTTGTTCCATGGGCAAGCATCCCGAAGAGAAGTTTGATAAAGGGAAAACTTGGAGAGCTTTGGAAGTTCTTCAACTTGTTCACAGCGATGTAGCAGGTCCATTTCCAACACCTTCATTTAGTAAGGCCCGCTATGTTCTCACCTTCATTGATGACTACTCCCGCTTCACTTGGGTCTACTTTCTCATTCATAAGAATGAAGTATTTGACAGATTTCAGGACTTCAAGACTCGTGTGGAGAAGCAATCAGGGAAAGTGGTCAAGATTCTTCGCACAGATAATGGAAGGGAATATGTGAACAGAAGACTTGAGGATTTTTGTACATTTGAGGGGATTGATCTTCAACATTCTGTAGCATACACTCCATAGTAGAACGGGGTTGCAGAACGCAAGAATAGAACACTCAAAGAAATGGCTAGTTGTATGATACATGCACGTTCTCTTGATCCCACTTTTTGGGCAGAGGCTATCAGTTGTGCCACACACATCCAGAATCAGGTTCCTCACAAAGCTTTGCAAGGTATTACTCCTTTTGAAGCTTGGACTAGTAGGAAACCGATTGTGAGACATTTTAGAGTCTTTGGGTGTCCAACATGGGCTTGCATACCTCCTCAGAAACGCAAGGCATTGGAACCTCAGAGTCGGCCTTGCATATTTGTTGGATATCCTGAGGGTGTTAAGGCATACAGATTGATGGATCTAGAGACACATGAGGTATTCATTGAGAGGAGTGTACACTTTGAGGAAAGCTCTCCTAGCTTAGCCTCTCTACCTCCTCCACCTTCCTCCATTGTGGATAGTGATGTTAGTGATTCAGATGATGAGACTCCTTCAACTCCGATTCGCAGGGTTACACCTCCGCAAGGTCCACTTGAAGTTGAGGAGCCTCATTCTCCACCTCCACCTAGACCTCGTTGGGCTCGACAGACACTTGAGTCTGCAGGTTCTCTAGTTGGGGATCCTTCAGATACACGGAGAACTCGATCACAACATCAGGATCTTCCCCATGCATTCATTGCTACCGCTTCCGATCCATAAACATTTAGGGAAGCATCAGGGGTTCCTGAATGGGACCAAGCTATGGAGGAAGAGTATAGTTCCTTGATGAGGAACAACACATGGGATTTAGTCCATCTCCCTAAGGGGAGAAAGATGGTTCAATGTAAGTGGATCTATCAGACCAAGTTTGCATCGGATGGTAGTGTGGATAAGTATAAGGCTCGGCTTGTTGCGAAAGGTTTCTCTCAGGTTGCAGGTGTTGACTATACCGAGACCTTTGCACCCGTAGCCAAGATGAACTCCATTCGTTTGACACTTGCTATTGCTACAGCTCATGGTTGGGCTGTACATCAGATGGATGTGAAGAGTGCTTTTCTTCATGGTGATCTTGATGAGGAGATTTATATGGAGCAGCCATAGGGTTTCATCTAGGATACTTCCTTGGTTTGCAGACTAAGGAAATCTCTCTATGGCCTTAAGCAGGCCCCCAGGGCTTGGTACGCCAAGATGGATTCCTTTCTTCTCTCCGCAGGATTCACCAGGTGTCATTCCGATCCAAATGTCTACATTTTGCGATAGGATGACTCTCACTTGATACTTGTGCTCTATGTTGAAGACTTGATCATTATAGGGAGTACTTTATCCATCATTAGCAGGGTCAAATATGCTTTGCATGACAGATTTGCTATGACTGACTTGGGTCTTTTGCACTACTTTCTCAGGATAGAGATTTCATAGTCACCTTCTGGGATTACATTATCACAGCCCAAGTATGCTCTTGATCTACTTGCACGCTTTTATATGGCGGATTGTAAGCCTGCTCCGACTCCCTTTCTTTCAGGATTCAAGCTTGAGGCTCAGTGTTCTTCTCCACCAGTTGATGCCACTTTGTATCGTCAGCTTGTGGGTAGTCTCATCTACTTGACTCATACACGCCTTGATATTTCATTTGCCGTTGGCATGGTTTCTCGCTTCATGCAAGAACCACATGAGCTTCATTGGAAATCCGCCAAATGCATCCTTCATTACATCCAGGGTACACATCACTATGGGATTCACTATGCAGTAGGCATAGGACTTCACTTGGTTGGTTACACAGACTCCGATTGGGCTGGCGATCTTGATGATCGTAAGTCTACTTCTGGTTATAGTTTTCACCTTGGTTCAGACCCCATTTGTTGGCAGAGCAAGAAGCAACATGCTATTGCTCTCTCTTCGACTGAGGCTGAGTATTGAGGCACTGTTAACGTAGCGACTGAGACCATTTGGCTCCAGCAGATTCTCACAGAGTTTGGATTCACCACTCCACGACCGACAGTTCTACATTGCGACAATCAGAGTGCTATTGCAATCTCGAAGAACTCGGTCCAGCACCAGTGGACCAAACACATCGAGATTCATATGCACTATATCCGAGAGCTCATCTAGGAGCAGGTCATTGATTTGCAGTATTGTCCTACAGCAGAGCATGTTGCTGACATATTCACCAAACCTTTCACCGAGAGTAAGTTCCAGCAGTTGCGAGCTCTCTTGGGGGTGTGGGATGTGTCATTAGGGGGGGTCAGTTGACTTCTCCTTCCTCTCTTATGGGGGGGACTTTTTCCTCTTTGAGGTTTTGTCCTTCTTCTTTGAGAGTCTTTTGTACTTTCATCTCTCTTTTGGGGGGGAGTTTTTTCCCACTGGGTTTTCTCCCTTTCTCCGTTTATGAGAGATTGCATTGCATAGTTTTGCTTGCATTTGCATATTGTACATGGGTACCTATCATGGCCTAGTAGCCAGGACCCATCTTGCATTGTTGACTTGAGTCCTCATTCCCCTAAGTTGCACTTAAGGGGGGGTGTTGGTGTAAATAAATATTCATTTTGGATATTATTACACTTACTTAAGTTAACTTAGGATAATGCATCTCTTCGTAGTTTGGATTTGAGACACTTAGGGAAGTGTGCACATAGGGATAGAGCTTGTAGGAGAAATTCCACCTTTTGTGGTCTTATTTTGCTGTTACACTCCACATTTAGTGGGTCATCCACCTCTTGTGGAATATTATATTATTTCTCCTACCTACCCTTAGTATTTCTTACCTACCCTTGTTTCTCATTGAGCCACATGTCATATTTGTGTGCTCATACATCCATATGGCCTTGCCTATATAAGCAGGCCTATATTCATTGTATTGGTTAATCCAGTTGATCATTTGCATATTGATGAGAATACAGTCTGTTCTTGTCATTCTATTGTCTCTTTTTATGCTTTTCATTGTGCCCTTGATCTTGGCAAAATCCTACACTATCTCATTATTTGACATATTAAACAAATACAATATTTAATGTACTTAAAAGAAGGTGCATCCTAGCACATCACATATGTGCATGTGGTGCATCCTTTGCACATACATGCATCCATATATGCATGTGTCTCTTCTGCACCCTGTTAAGACATTATTAATCATAATCACGTTTCCATAATCCTCTACTTATCGGTTTCTATAGAATATACAAATTGGTAATTTTGGTTCAATTAGTAAAGTAAACACTTCGTAGTGTTGCTAATAATCTCAAGTAATAGAACTAAAGTCAGGATAGTTGCAACTAAGTGGTTTGTATTCCTAGTTAAGTGCACAAGAGTGTGTGTGTCATTGTCATAATGGTATTTAGGAAGCTCAACTTCATATCATACAACCATATTCAAATTATCAACATATGCTTGCTCTTTTTGATAGATCGATGATTTCTTTAACTTATTACTTGGTTCTCATTCTATATTGAATCTCATTTTAGGTTTCGTTAAATAACTAAACTTATATTAAATTTAAGAAATTAAGAATATTCGATTCAAAAGCTGCACTAAATAAATCATTATTTCCCTTGCTTTAGGTTAAGACAACTTAAAATGGTGGGGAACAATAGTCTATTTCTACTATCGACATCTACCTACATGGTTTGGGAAAAACTAAGAGCTTTGTAGTTGTTTAGGATGAAAATGGATCAAGGTAGGGTTTAGGCCAAGATCTACTTTCACATAAACATTGGAAAACAAAGCCACAAAAGATGTGATTGAATTTTACTAACACTTGTAAAAGAGAGTCAAATGATATCTTAGGGATTTTATTCCTTTTATTGCTTTGGAAAGAATAGGGATTTGAAATAAGATTAAATGAGGATCTAAGTGTAATGTGATTGTAAACTTAAAATGCTATGACAAACTAACACAAAGACAAAAGCTTATTCGTGCATACATGAACAAATAAAAGACATAGAGGTACACCTACGACTATAATTTGAGGCTAAATTTATTGGACTGGGTCACTCGAAGGATTTTGGTCCTCTGTCAAAAACCTGTAGGTGCACCTGCAAAATAGAAAAAGGATATGGTGGTGGTTGTATAGGGGTTTGCCTTGGTCAACTGATCTCCTTGATGATTTGCACATCCATGAATAACTAGTATTGAATAGGAATAATGTGTGTTCTCTTGAACCTTAAGAGTGTCTAAGGTTGCTACAAGTTAAAGTATATGAATGCAAACTAGAGTCTACTCAAGTGTGTTGGACGAAAACCCTAAAATAACATGATTGAATGAAGTAATGCATAAATCATGTGATGTGAATGATAAAATACTAGATCTAAATCTTAATTACAAAAATATGAGAACAACGTGAAATCATACCAATCCCTTAGGAAGACATACAAGCCAATCACTAGTTGGTAATTCCCTTTTGTCCTCCAATATCCCTTGAATTCCATGGTTGATGAATGTTGATGAATATTTGATGAAGATTTTATGATGAATAAGTTGTAGATCTAGATTCTCATAAACGAAGCGCCTTTATTTCACAAGGATATCTCCCACTTTTACTAATGCTAGATAGCTATCACAAATGAGAAAAAGAATTTCTTTATATATGAGATTCTAGGTTTAATTTGATAAATGGCCAACTTAGATTTGTTATTTTTTTGCACTAAGATTGATTTGAATAGGATAGGACCATCTTATTATCCTCCCAAAATTTAGGTTAAGAAGTGTATGACTATGTGACATTTAGCAACCCAATCTTGACAATTTCAGCCTGCTTTTTAAGAATGCGAGATAATAGGGTTCTAATGTCGGAATTAAGTTTGTGCAATAATCTATAATGTTTGGATGAGGAAAACATGTCTTGAGAATTAAAATGAGGTAGGACTTATGATAAATCAAATAATTGAAATATAAAGTGCACATCTAAAATCAAGGGCCCAAGTGTGATGAGGTTAGAATAAAAAAGGACTCACATCTTGAATTAATTATTAAATAAGTGCATGTGAGAATCCTATAATGCATGGTCTAAAGAGACATACTAAAATGAGTGTTAACCAAGCACAAAATTGGACACCCTAGTTAAAGGTGTACAATTTATGATGCTATATTTAGCCCCCACTTTAGCAATCATATGGCACTACGTGCATATGAATATGCAAGCTAAAGTACGAAAAAGTAAACATTCATATAAGAGGATATTTCCAGAAGTGTTGAACAAAGCCCCCAATAGTATCTATAGTACAATGATAGGAACCGCTTTTTTCAAAACCACATTGCTAGTTGAAATTGAAAATCTCCTAAAACACTTACTAAGATTGATGAAATTTGAGGGTAGCTATATGCCCCCTTGTTTCTTCTTGCTATTTAGGAGGTAGAAATAGGGTATCATGTTTACCTCTTTGAATTGTGAAGATAGGTGATGACAAATGCTCTTGATGAGGTTTGAGATGAAAACAAAACTACTCGATGAGAATTTGGTAAGGAAGAGAACTGAATCACAATTCCAACACCACAACAACATTTAAATCAAATTTCTCTAGTTCAAGATATGAGATGATAAGTTAAACATGGAAAATTAGGGTTTTAAAAGAACTTACCCTAAATAGCGAGAATTCCACTATTCATTTTTCTTAATTAGCTTTTATCTTGGCATGCAGAGGGGTCTACCAACAATAAAATGTCATCTAGATGACCAAAGAATCCCACAAGAATGGAGATCCTGAGATAGTTCATCGAGGAGGGTCTTGCGCTAGACGAGGTAGGCCAAATAACCCCGTTGTATGATTCTGTTGATTTCAATGTGTTGATTTGCATGTAATCTTATGTGACCATGCAAAACCCCCTAGATTAGGCATCTTGGTCCTACCTAGGTGCCACAGTCCTAGTTGGGCACCAAGGTCCCAATACGGGCACCATGATGCATAAAAAGGGTTACAACAATGATAATAGATAAGAATGATGTAAATGAAGGGTTTAATATGACAAATATGTTATTAATCTTTGATTGTTGCATTTGTAGGAGCCATCGACTATGATAGAACATATTGGAGGTTCTATATACAAATATTTTCATAGTTGGATCACAAAGCTCACCTAGGAGGAAGAGAGTTTCCTCCAAGATGTAGAACTCTATTGTGTATATCACATGCCTATATGCGGTATCATGAGACTATGCTCATGGCCTTGATGGAATGAAGGGACATAGACACCTCCACCTTGGAGGATGTTAATTGAATATTGCAACTATTAGTGTAGGGAAATACCGTCAAGTTATAGGAATCATGTACACCCACTATTGTGAATGAGGATTAGATATGTTTCATAGGTCTATCAACATCCGAAGATTCTAGTGTATGTATCCTCATACAATAGCTATTACATACCACCAAATATATCTCATTAGTCGAGAAGATATTGATTGCCATAGTAGTGCTTACTATTGCACCTAATGGACAAGGCACTCACATGCCAAGAGGCCTTATGTAATTCAAGAGATGGAGTAGAGTCGAACAATTTTCTCATGGGGACATATAATGATCTCCCATCTCTACCATGATCTAGAGAAGTTTATAATTATGAGTGTAAGAGTTTGATGGCATGCACTCTTCTTCAAGTCTGGATGTTTGAGCACATAGCATGTACGAGGCCCATGAGTTTTCCTATAGAAATCACCTTTGACAATACTCGAGCATATGCATACCCATGTGGGATTCCTTAATAGAGAGGGCATCTACTCTATTAGAGAGCTATATTAGACCGAATACAACCTACAAATATCATTTGGAGTCCTTATTAGACATATGTATGTGTGAGCTAAGTAGAGGAGATAGTTAGATAGCTTGCAACTAGACCATTTGTTAGAGGGTTGCCACCACTATATCATTGTCTCATTTTATTATGATAGATTGATGCAATAGTTTGGTCAAATATAGGGTGTTCCCACTATAATAACGACATTCAACCAACATTTCTTGAGTCTTGTTAGACCCAAATCCTAGACTAGACCAACAACACTGGATGTGGAGATCATTGATGATGAGGAGGGCGATAGACAAGATGCACCAACTCTTTAACTTGAGGACAGTGTTAGCAATTAGAATGCCTACACAAGATTCTTGCATGTGACCTATCCTTGCTTTGTGTTTCTAGCAGATTATCCAACAAGAGATCCATGACCACGGGTTAGACCACCAGAGGCAGTGGCAAATCATGAGCCAGGTGAAGAGCTATAAGGTAATGGTGAGGAATAGGAGTAGAGGTATGATGAGACTCTTGTCCATGCTAGGGAGGAGATACCTAATCTACCACACACAAATGATGGAGGGAAGAGAGTGAGTGAGTGAGTGAGTGAGTAATGATGATGATGATGATGATGATGATGATGATGATGATGATGATGATGATGATGATGATGATGATGATGATGATGATGATGATGATGATGATGATGGTGATGGTGATGGTGATGATGATGATGATGACGACGATGATGATGTCGACGATGATGATGGTGTTCCCCCTTAGAGGCCTACTGACATAGTACAGAGATCATCACCACCAACATATCCCATAATGATACCTAGTTGGTATGAAGACAGAGAGAGAAGTGCATACATGCCCCTAGCCAAATTATCATACACCCTAACCACTGTCAATCTACTTGGTGATAGGGAGACACATGTAAGAAAATGTGATAACATTAGATTTGATTTGATTTGATTTTGATACATATGATAATGTTACTAATATCTATATCTTGCAATTAGTGTACAAGGATGACATGATTTTGTGGGCCACATGCTTGGAGATATTATCACATCAATGTGCATCCCATGGTATTTGCAAATTACTCCTAGAGCATGGTGCAATGCATGATGATGTGAGGATATCTTTGATCCTATGAAGATAGAACAAGAAATTGCATGAGAGAAGAGGAATTGGCTACAATGTGTACTTGCAAATCTAGGGCAGAGATCGTGATGTATAAAGGTATCTCACAGGAAAGGGAAAGGAGGATCTAATCGAGGAGTCACTCACACTCCATGACATCTCATAGATGGACCTCTATAGGACCACCACTAGGGCCCGAGGGATTAGGTAGCCATCGTCCATGTAGAGTATATGATATGATTAGTCACTACATTTTGTATGAGTGTTGATGTTGTGATGTATGTTTTATATTAAAAGCTATATATGATGATTTTTCTCATAATTGTAATTTTAATGCAAAACAATGGGTTTTATATTACCTTGATCAAAATCAACAAATATGGTGATGTATGTATGTCTTTATTTAATGCACATGCATGATTAATTTGAACAACCAATGTATATTGTGTCAATTACTGCTATAATAATTAAATGGATACATGTGTGATTTATTTAAACAACTTAAATAGTGTATAACTAAATACAACAATTGATGATGTAGCGTACCTGTGTTAATTAAATGCATATGTGATCTAGTTAAACATGTTTTTTAACCAAACACATCATGATCTAACTAACCTAAGTACAATGAATACTAAACAATATGCTAACATAAAGAAATATAATCTCCTACAAATAAGAAATTACAAAAATTAATCCAAGACAAACTAGGAATTAATTTCTCAAAAACAAAGAAATGTACATCAAATAGTAAGACAATCAAACTATCTAACACAACATGCTCTAATGATGAAAATGATAGCATACTGTTAGTAAGAAAGAAAGATGAGAGGGAATTAAGTATAATATCTACGGAGGTGCATAGCATTAATTGGTTCCTTGAAAGACGTACCTTCCACATATGCTATTTTGTAAGCACCTGGTCCATAGAATTAAGTAACAATGTATGGTCCAAGCCAATTCTGACTGAACTTCCTTTTTCTCCTAGTAGAGCATTTATGTTGTGTTGATTCTCATAAAGCACCAAATCACCAAAAAAAAAAGAGTGTTAAATAACTTTATCGTTATAAATTTGTTGCCTAGTCTTTTAATAAGCTTGAATATGTTTAAGATCATTTATATGTTGTTCATCAAGAATTTCAAGTTGTTGAAGGCATTCCCTATAACAGTCATCATCAATAATGCCCTTAAGTGAAATTATCAATATAGAAATCTCCAACTCTATTTAGGCATAATTGCATGAACACCATAAACAAGATTATAAGGAGTGGTACCCATAGCTATGTGGATACTATTTCAAGTGGCCCATAAAGCATGAGATAACTAACTATGCCAATCCTTGCCATGCTTGTTGACAACCTTACAAAGTATTTTTTCAATTATCATATTAGAATATTTGGTTTGACCATTTGATTGAGGATAAGATAGAGTAGAAAATTGATGTTAAATATGGAATATCTCAAGAAACTTCTTCACATCTTTATTTTTAAATGAATTACTATTGTCAAAAACCAAAGTGGAAGGTATACCAAATCAAAAGATGATATTGTCTTACAATGAATTGACAAAATACTTTAGCATTAGTGGACCAAAGAGGAATGGTTTCTACCCACTTTGTAAAGTAATCTATAGTTGTGATGATGAAAGTATGTCCTTGGGAATAAGGAGGGGATATTTCGCCAATAAGATCCAAAACACATAAGGAAAATGGCCAAGAAGTTGTTAGACTTATGTGAATACTATCATTGTTGTCATTGATGTCAAACCTAGTTATCTGGTTAAGATCAAATGGTGGACGCTATTGAAGCAGTTTTGGTATTGTTGGTCAAGTATTAGTGGAAGATAGGTATGTATGTGATATGAGGCATAATTGATCTATTGGAGTTATATCCAGAAGATCCTCATCTCTAAAATTTTGAGGTGTGCTTATTTTGGTTTGTATCTAGTCCCAGTTTGAGCTGTGTGTGTTATGGTATCAATGGTATCAATCATATCAATTGTATCTGTTGTGTTGTTGTAAGCTCATGGAAATCTAGGTCATGTGTATCTTGGAGTTAGGAGTTCTTGTTCTTGGAGTTTTGTGCTTATGGGTTCGTATCTATGGGTTTGGTTGACCCCTATTTTGTCTCGATAATTAAGGTATATGCATCGGTAAATAAATTGACTGAAGGAAGCATGTAGGTGATCATGTTGAGGCTGACTTTATTATCATGTTTTTGGTTAAGGCTTTATTGGATAATATGGTGATCCGAACAACACATTATTTGTGCTTAGCTGATATATTATCCTAGTGTATAAGCTTTCATGTACATATATGTGTGTATGCATTTAGCAGAAGAAGCAAGTGAAGTATGTGGGAGCGAGATAAAAGAAGCGCATAAGTGTGAACTAGGGGAGATGTGTTGTGTGATAGAATAAGGAGCATGCAAATTTGTGGTCAGTGGTGTAGTAATCCTTTACCAAATTCATTGTAGGCAGTGGTATAGTGATCCCTTACCGAATTGGTAGTGATTATTTTGGGAGTAGTTATCTAAGCTTATCTTGGAACTGATTTCTTGCATTTGTAGATGCAATTTTCCTTAGTTCACTATTTTTTATTGCAGTGAGCATTTCGGCAGTGAGTCACTTTTGTAATTTGGCAGTGAGCCACCCCTTTTGTAAACACCATATAACTAGTTATATTATCTTGAGAGCTAAGACTCTCTATGGTTTTTCTCATTTAGGTTTTCCACGTATAAAATTTGGTGTTCTATTTGTGGTTGCATTTCTTATTTATTTTGTATTTGCTATTTCATGTGGATGAGCTTAATTAATGAAAATGGTATATCAGTAAAAGCTTGTGGAAAGTTTTAGATTATGTAGAAATACTAATTCACCCCCCTCTCAATATTATGGTTATTTCTTGACCAATTCAACAATTGGTATCAAATATTTGGTCACTTGCTTGAAATCTTAACCACTTGAGATAGATCCTTGTTGGTTGAATCATGGCACCGATGAGTTTGACCGAAGAATATCAGTTGGATGAAGAATTACAAATAACACTTGAAGATCTGGAAAATGTTGAATCTGAGAATGAGGAATTGAAAGAGAATGTGAAGGTAACAAATGAATGTGCACAGAAACTGAGAGAACAAATCCGGAAGTTCAAGCTGAGACATAAAGAAGTTAACAATCAGTTGAAGTGGGTTAATGAAATCATTAAAGATTTGATGCAGAAGACTAAGGAGAAGAACACGATAGAAGGAACCTTGAAAGAATCAATCGAGCTGAAGACTAAAGAATGTGAGAATATAGAATAAGAAGTTAAGAAGTTGAAGGCAAAGAGTAAAGTTCTTGATAGTAGCAAGATCTTGGAAGATTTGATTAACATGCAGAAAGCTCATTTAGACAATACTAGACTTGTATTTTAGACCCGTGAATGTTCAAATAAGACTAACAAAGACAAAAACAAAGAGGTTAAGGCAGAAGGAGAGAAGAAACCAGAAGATGCAAACAAAACCCAAAATTAGAGTACTAATGCAAGAACACTACCGTTTCATCAACCTGTTTATGGTGAAAGTGGATAATGGAACAACAATATTGAAATACTAAAATAGATTCAACCACAAAACCATATCCTAACACCAATAAAGATCCACCACAACATATGAAGATTACCTAAGACAATGCAAATCAACAAAATCACAAAGATTATACCATCACATGTCCACTGGGGTTTGAATCTCTATTCTTCCTATCTCCATTGATCTTGCTTGATGTATTTTCTCTCAGATTTTATGTGTGCACAAGAGTTCAACAAAGAACGAAAATGTGGTTGCAAGTAGGCTTGATCGCATATGAAAGTTTGAATGCTAGAATGCTTGGGAGTGCTAGGAGCTTAGAATGCGTAGGAAGATTGATAATGAAGGAAGCATCTTCGTATATAGAAGACACTCTAGGAAATGGAGGGATAAGATTAAGAGGTGTAAAAGATAGATGGTCGGCTAGGATTAAAGGGTAGGTAGAGGAAATAAGAAAATAATGAGAGGGTAAGTAGTGTAGGAATTAAGAGATGAATGACATGTGTTATGGGTAGAAAAGGCTAATGAATTAATTAAATAAATAAAGATTCATTTAATTAATAAAAGAAATGGGATCAATCAAATAAAGAAAAGTATTTATTTAATTTAGGAAAATGACAATTTAAATAAATAAAAGTATTTATTTAAATGAGGAAAGACTTAGAAGAGGATTAATGAATGAATTAATTAAATATTAATTAATAGAAGAATTATAGGATAAAATAATTAAATAAATAAAAATATTTATTTAATTAGATAGGACAATTTTAGGTGTCTACATTTTGCCCCTCTTTGAGACAGTGCAGATTGTCGCGTTGTTTCAAAGAAGATAAGATAAATTGATATAAAGTTGCCCCAAGATGGGAATGATATGCCCCCTCAAGAGATTGGATGAAAATGTCTGAAAAGATCGCAGACAATCTCTCGATAAGAAAGAAAGGCTAGAAAGGATTGACAAGATAGGATAGAGTGACAGAATCATGAGATAAACAAGATTGACTCGGGAGACTAGGGGCTAGGGTAGTCTATAAGATAGACTACAAGGGAAAACATCCTCATTGTCATCCACACACCTAAGAGATCAGAGTGTAGAGAGAGAAGAGAGCAGTCAATAGTGATGGCATTGGTGCATAGATTCAATCGCATTCACTGATATCAGAGGCCAGTAGATGCAGGAGAGCTAGTGAGTACTGCAAAACCTTCTTGTACCTTGGTGAATTAATTATTGTCATTCATGCATATTAGGTATGTCGTAGAAGCTTGTCAAGTGGGGATAAAGATGGGAAAGTGCTTCTGCGTTGGTGCCAAGTGCATCTAGGTAGGTTAGGCTCGTCTATGTAGAATGTAACCATGTCTATGATTTAAAAAATGTCTATGTCAAATGTGACCGCATTTGCGAAGTGCAGGCGCATTTATGCAGGGCAGGCGCAGCTGTGTAGAACAGAGGCACGTCTGTGTGTTTCAGGTGCGTCTGTGCAGGGCAGAAATGTCTGTGAAGTATGTAAGCGCATTTGTGTCATGAATGCACATTTATGTCTTCAAGGTCGAATCAACAGTTCTATGATAAATATACATTGTCAATTGGATAAGCTGCTAAGATGATATACTCAAATAGGTCCTCTAGGGAAGACTAGGATAGCAGATAGGGCTATGATTAACAATTCTGTGATGGAACATACGCTACCAATCAAGAAACTACTCAAGAGGATACACTCAAGCAGAGGCCCTAGGATAGGATAGAGCGAGGCACTTTGTGATGAACAAGGAGTACCAAAGAAATTCATAATTCTGTGATAGAACATATGTTGTCAATTGGATTAGGCTGAAATTGACAATTATGTGATAGAACATATATTGTCAATTGGGTAAGCTACTCAAGAGGATACACTCAAGTAGGTGCCCTAAAAGATAGGATAAAAGAAACACTTTGTGATGAACAAGGAGTACTACTAAGATAGAGTGCCATATGATAGATATAAGCACTAGGATAAAAGAGCAACACTTTGTGATGAATAGGGAGTACTACAAAGATTGACATAGTTGATTTGCTTGACTGCAGGAGCACCTATCTATGTTGGAGTCATGAGAGAGATTCCCTTCAACTCAGGGGTTATGAGTAGAGATGACATTTGAGGATAGAGCAGTAACACTCAAAGACATGCACATTTGACTGCATTAACTGACAGTTGACACTCAAAGACATGCACATTTCATTTGCCGATGGGTGGGATGACAGTCACCTTGGAGGATGTATACAAGATACTGATGATACCAGTCATTGGGGAGTTAGTTCCCTACGATCGAGAGGGAGATAGGGATGCATTGAGACAAGTGTTTTAGGATCCAGGACTGGAGATGAGGGACGGGGACATGTGGCATGGGACACTATGATAGGTACAGGATTGGCTCTACCGGTGGTGCTGGCAGGAATTATCAGTGGGTTCCTATGTCCAAACAGGGTGACACGAGGGTTAGTTGTGGGTTGGGGGAGGACTCTGGAGACATTGGTGACTGAGCACACCAGGTTTGCATGAGGACCGTGTCTGCTGACACACTTGTATTATGAGTTGCATCAGTTTGTATATCACAGATCATCAGGATTGGGGTATGGAGTGACATTACTGCAGGTATGGGCATATGAGCATCTTCTGGTTACACGTCTGATACACTTTAGAGGCAGGGGACATGGGTGCAGTTATGTACATCTATATGATATGATTACTTCTTAGCCACAGATTGGGAGGCTAGAGTATTGGTGTTGGGTGATCGATGAGATAGACAGTGTGATATGGAGGCCTTATCGAGAGTGTGAGGAGTGGGAGGATGATGTAGTGGAGTTGTCGTATGTATTCTGGAGTAGGTATCTTATTAGGAGGACATCGTATGTCATTGAGAAGTAGTTGATAGATAGGGTATGCAGGTAGTTCGACAGGATACAATGAATGCCACGGGGGTCAGGTATGTATGCACAGACAGTGAGGGATCAGGCACATTTAGGTTCGTTACCGTCTTATGATCAGGCAGTGACACAAATGCAGGAGATGGTTCTAATTCCTTGGGATATTTGGGCAGATGTGGAGGATGCAGGGATGGATGCTGAGTACAATGCATATTGGGCTGAGTATCCATTTCCACGATTGACGGATTGAGAGGATCTAATAGAGGGTGATGGTGGAGATGATAGTGGAGATGGTGGAAGTAGAGGCCGACGATGAAGGCGAGGGGCAGTGGAAGAGAGGAGGGTAGCTCAGAGGAGAGAAGGTAGAGAGGAGAGACAAGTGTATGTAGTGAGGGGTAGAGGTGGATTGTCATCACAGGTTCCCAGATAGGTACAGGGACAAGGACAGGAGCAGGATCAACCATAAGAGCAGCCACAGGGACAAGGTGAGGGGAGAGGGGATGATGAGGATGAGATACTATCCTTGAGGGATATCTACTAGGGACAGGCATATGAGATCCAGGATCTGGAGAGGGATGAAGCCAAGCTTAGGAGACAATTGAGGGACAATGAGCGGGAGAGGGATCAGGCTATTTAGCGCAATATGGAGGCTAAGACAACACTGAGGGTAGGTAGGCAGGCAGGAAACAGAGGACACAGGAGCCATATACACCTATGTTTTACGGGCAGGGGAGGAGATAGCCTACTGGAGAGACCTGTACTATGGAATGGTGCCACTAGATCAACGAGCTAAGAGCTTCTGGATACTGTCACAGACTACAACAACCACTTGAGGGAGAGACAGGAGACAGACATCTAGTGGTGGGGTCATGGGTCCTCCACCACCACCAGATAGAGGGGGAAGGATAGATTATCCTAGGGTAGGGCCTTTCAGGGCTCAAAATTCATCGAGGCCGGCTGGGTCTGAGGGAGGGAGTTCATCATAACCTTAGAGGGCTCCCTATGTATCAGTTTTTTGTACCATTTTTGTATGATGATGTAGACACCTTTGGATGATTGTGGCCATATGTATTTTGACATCATTATATCATGACACTTATGATTTTGAGATATATATATATATGTATATATATATATATATATATATATATATATATATATATGAGATGATTCATCCTTGCAATAGCTATATGCATGTGTGCCTATGCGATGTTGGTTCTATGTGATGCTTATGATATGGATGCAAATATGTACATGATGAAATGCAATATTTTTGTTCTTTTATGTTTTATATGTTATGCAAATGTAAATGTGAATGTATGAAATGAAGATGAATATGATAATGCAAAGGATGAGATGCATGAGGAAAATGTGAAATATGCTAACATGTGTTGTGTGCAGGATGTGGTGCAATTGTGATATCTATATGTATGAAATGCTAATATGTGGTAATGCAAATGAAAAACTACATGAGATGAAGATATTTTTGGTGTGTCATTATACCCAGTCATGTGATAGTAGGCTACATAGACTCAAGAAGGAAAATGGAGGTCAATCAAGAAAGGGGGATGGAAGGTAGAATATATGGAAGTGAAAGAGCTTCTTGTGCGTTGTCATCATTGAGCTTTATTATGGCAAATAGGTTATGACAATCGAGGTATATGTTCGACCCAAAAAATCATTGTACGTGTTTGCATGGAGATCAGATAGTCGCAAACAAAGAATGCCCCAGTTCAAACTAGACTCTCAATGTCCTCATATCCTTAGATAAGTTATAGCATTACTAAGAGACAATCCACAGACAAAAAATAAAAAAATAGGTGACGATACCCCATCCTCGCCTTTCTAGTCAAAGACATCCTGGAGATAAAATCTCTAGTCAAAGACATCCCAAAAAAGCTAAAAGACATGTCACTAGAAAGATAAAATCAAAAGAAAACAAAGACTCGACACCAACATCCACTGTATTCCTCAAGTTTAATGCCTCTTGTCACTTGTATAAGTCGATTTGATTGTGGTCGCAATGTTTTCATTCACAAAAGGATAAATAGCACTCTACCATAATGTTGTCCGAGTCTGTTGAAAATACTGATTTGTTGAAGACCATTGTTGTTTTATACATCTCATTGGAAACTGATTGAATCTATGAAACTAATACTTTATTATGGATTGGCGATGCAAGTGTTTCTTTGTTGTGGATTGTGTACGGATAGACTGAAGAAAACTAGAAGAAACTGTACTCCTCAGAACGTGTGATGCTCTTAGTTCCACACCCATCACTAGACTTGGGATTTGCCTTAGCCACAGATAGGAGATGATTTATTATGGATGAAAAAGGGGTAAAAAGGAGGGATTATTATGAATGGCTAACCAATCTTAGGTAGATCAATAACAAGCCATGATGGGAATGGGTAAGTTTATTATGGATGGATAGGTTGTGAGTGTGTGCAAAGTGAAAGGATGAAAGTGAATCCTGAAGGAGGGAGTAGCAATGTCTCTACACATGGCATTAATAATTTGGTTTTCACCATGGTACTTGCCAAGGGTGCCACCGAAGTGATTTTCACTGTTGGACAAATTTATTTCTCTTTACTTTTTTTTTTCAATTTTTTTTTGTGTCACAAGGCACCTGTTTGCCAGGTTTTTACCAAGTAATGATTTTTAATATTTTTATGTTTTTTTTTTGTATTTTTTATATTTTTATATTTTTTTTTGTAATTTCAAATTAGGATATTCCGAAGAGCTATGTGTAAAACTGGAGAAGGTGGATGTTGTTGATTGGATCTTTCAAAGCTTCTCCATCTGGTGTTGAAAGTTGATATGCACATGATCCATAGACTATTGTGATGATGTAAGGACCAAGCCAATTGGGCTCAAATTTTCCTTTCTTCTGTCGATATTGTTGATTTCTTGGATTCTCCCTGAGAACTAAGTCACCAACCTCAAATGTGTGAGGCTTTGCCTTATGATTGTAACTGCATTGTTCCTTGAACAAATGATGTGTAGCTCAAGTGTCTGTCTTCCTTGATAAAGGAACTGAGATAGAATTACTAGCGTGTGGACTACGCAGTCCCATATGCGTGTCACCTAAAGAAGTTTGGGCATCCTTGATAACAAAGTGCTTCGAGGAAGCTCCATTAAAGGTCCATGATGTATCACCAGAAGGGAAAGGATGTGCGGAACAAGTGGATGAGCAATATTGTGAAAATAAGTGAAAGTATCATGACATGTTGGAGACTTAGGATCAACAAGTATGCTTTTTGACTTGAAATTGTAGAAATTTTGCCCCCAGTTATTTTGATATTAAGGGAGATCATCTCTTGCTCTTTTTCTTTCATGGGATTTTTATCCTTGACCTTGATTTTTGCAGAGTCCAATAGCTTTTGATTTTGATTTGGACTAGAGGACTTTTATTTAGTTTTGACTTTTACATTTTTCTTTTCAAGGCTTGATTTTTCATCCCCAATAAGTAAGGGCTTTTGTGATTCTTGTTGATCCAAGTTTGGGAGAGGACTGGAAATGGAATGAGTGGATGAAATGGTAAGGCTATCTGAGTTCTCAATAGGGCTGGTGATGTGCTCAATAGATTCTTTGCTAGAACCACTCTTAGGACTATTGATATCAAGAGCTGCTTACACCACTAGAGGAGATTTGTATTCAGACTTAGTAGCCACAACACTAGGTGCTTCCTACCCAATTCCTTGGCATTGCAAATTATTTGTAGGTTGTTCTTGTTGACTAAATGTGTTAGGAGATAGTGGGAGTTGGTCAACATAAAATATATACTCACCACATCCCATGTCTTTAACCTTGAACTTTTCTTTGATCTCTATTTTATTTGATGTAGAAGCTTTCAAGGATTTTGGATCAACATATGTTGATGAAGGAACAACCTCTTGATTGACTGGGATTGCTATTTCTGATCTAGGTCACATATTGTTGCAATATATGAATGGGTTTGGATCAACTTTGACGGTCACTTCAACTCCATTATGTGGGAACTTGATACATCGATGATATGTAGATGAGACTATGCTCATCTCATGAATCCATGGATGTCCTAGCAATATGTTGTATGTGAGATCGAGGTCTAGAACTTGACAAAACACATCTTTGTACCTAGCCCAACTCTGAGAGGTAAGGTGATTGTGCCCTTGGATGAGTGCTCTTTGTCATCATATGCCTTGATGGTAATTTTGTTTGTAGAATTCATAGCCTTTTCAGAATATCCCAATTGCTTAAGAGTATTCAATGTGCAAATGTTCAGACTGAATCCTCCATCTCTCAGGACTCGTTTTATTCAATGTTTGTGTAGGAAGGCTTCAATGTTTAAAGGTGCATTATGTGGTTGGCTTACGAAGGCGTCATCAGCTTTGGGGAATGTAAGAGAATGTGGAATGGAAAGGTATCCCACCATGGCTTGAAACTCATCCATGTTCAGATCAGTGGGGACAAAGGTTTCTCTCAAAGCTTTATCAATGATGGCTTTATGTGCGAGGGGTATGTGTAAAAGATCAAGGATGGAGATAAGCACAGGCATCTTCCCTAACTGTTCTACTAGGTCATACTCAGGTTTGGCTGACAAGGAAGCGATGGTTTTAGCTGGAGCACCTTGCAAATTGACCTTACCTCGTCAAATTGTGACATTACATTTAGAGGTAGATTCAAAAGGAAGTCCAATGCCTTTTAGGACAACTTTGGCTCTTTGGGTAGAACTTTCAAGCATTTTGTCCTTTATGATAATAGTAGAAACATAGTTGTCCATCGAAATATGATTAACAGTTGAATCATAGTTATAGGATGCTTTGGTATAGTTGGCTTGCTCATCTGTGGCTTTGGATTTTCCCTTGTCATGTTTAGGGAATGGTTCCTTAAACATCTCATGTTCTTGATTGGATGAATGTCCTTCGATCTCAATGTCACCTCTATCAATAAGATCTTGTATAATATTCTTCAAGCAATGACAATTTCCTATTTTATGTCCCTTGATCTTGTGATATTCATAGTACTCATCATCATTCCACCAATTTGGTTTGACCTTTGGCCCATATGGAGGATTGTCTGGAATTGTTATTATCTTATTTGCCACTAACTTCCTAAAAGCCGACTCAAGTGGTTCTCCCAATGGAGTGTACTCCCTTCGTGGTTTTGAAGTTGCTCGAGTGACAATTTCCTATTTTATGTCCCTTGATCTTGTGATATTCATAGTACTCATCATCATTCCACCAATTTGGTTTGACCTTTGGCCCATATGGAGGATTGTCTGGAATTGTTATTATCTTATTTGCCACTAACTTCCTAAAAGCCGACTCAAGTGGTTCTCCCAATGGAGTGTACTCCCTTCGTGGTTTTGAAGTTGCTCGAGTGTTTACTTGGTTATTTGTAGAGCTTGATTCAGAAAGAATGATTTTTGTTTTAACTGTATTAGCATCGACAATGCCATCATTTATTATGTTCTTGTTCTTGTTCCAAAATCGTGGCTTGTCTTTTCCTTTACAGTCCTCTTTATTTTCTTTGAATATTTTGATGATGCCTTGCTCAATTAAGACCTTCTCTATTGCTAATCGTTTCTCAATGACGTCCTTGAAAGTGGACAAACAAGGTTTTCTCAAATCATAACCAATTTCTCTGTTGACATTTTGTAAAAACATCTCTACCATTTGTTTCTGTGGAATTTCACAAGAGCATTTGCTAGCTAAATTCCTCCATCTTTGTAAGAATGATGAAAATGACTCTCCATCCTTTTGTTTGTGTGTAGGGGAAAAAGTGACACTAAGCAAACATGCCCTAATCTCACTTTCAATCACACACTTATGGAATACGAAAGAGCCTAGAGGTATCACACAATTGGCTACTTCTTTTTGTGGAGGAGAGAGCCACGGGCTACCTATTAGGATTTCTATCCCTTTGTTGCAAATGATAGATAGAATGATGCAAGTTCAACTATTAACCCTAAAGTGTAAGTATGAACTAGTAACTTTGAACACAAGATTGTAGAATTGAGATTTAATGATGAAAAATTGTAAGGATAAGAGGAGAAATGTAAATGTGTACCTTGAACGGATTTGATTCTGCAAGATCTACTGCTGAAGCCGAAAGCCTGAAATACCGAAGTTGCTACCTCTGAAACTGCTAAAATTCACTGAAATGGACAAGGACCAGGGCGCCCAGCGCCCCTGTCCCAGGGACCAGCGCGCCCAGCACCCCTATCCTGGCAGGACTAGGGCACCCCACGCCCTTGTCCTAGCTTTCTGGGTTGGAATTCGGTGTGAAGTTCTGTCTCGGTCCGCTTCCGTCGGATCTGCAACTTGCGACGTCCTTCGAATTCGGAAATCTGCACTTATATCTGAAAAGGGTTGTAGGTGGCTATATAGGGTTTTGCCTTAGTCAAACCCCCGCTTTGGTGATTTCCACCTCCACGAATAGCCAAGTTGTATAGTAAAAGTTGTGTGTGCAGACCTTGTGTGTGTGCAAGATCCTAAAATGCAAGTAAGCAAGCAAGAGCAACCTAGAAAGTAAACCCTAATTGCTTGTAAATGATAATGTAAATGCTCCAAATCAAGATGCAAAGTGATCTAAAGCATGAATACAAATGATATAATGAGGCTTATGCAAAGACATGAAAACAACATGAAATCATACCCAACCTCAAGGGAGGGGTACAAGCCAATCTTTAGTCGGTGATCCCCTATTACTCTTCAATGTCTTCAAAGCCCTAAATGGATGAATGAAATTGATGAATGCTTGATGGATGGATGTTGAATGTTGTTGAAGTCTTCAAAGATCTGCTCTTTCGCTGCATAGAAAGTCCCTTTTAGCCAAAATCCCGATCCTTTCAAATGAAGAAAGAGAGCTCTTATATATGAAACCCTAGGTCTTAATTTCAACTTTTGGCCGACCTAGAGATTGAATCTCCCGCCAATTTCTTGGGGTTAAGCTTTATTTTATGATTGGATTGCGCTCCTAAAATTTTGGGAAAAATGTCTAGGACCGTGTGCACTCCGGGCGCTATGGTCACGACAACTTTTCACCAAATTTTCAGGGCCATCGAATATGATGATTTTAGAGAGAATCCCGAAGTTACAGGTGATTTCGAGATGTTTTGACCCCCGAAATTAGGCCCCCAAGTTCAAAATAGGACCTAATTAGGGTTTTTGATTAAATGATGTATTAGAGGAATGAAAGGGGCACACTTTAATGAAAGGGCCCAACTGGAAGATGATGAAATAGGACCTTAGACCTAATTAATTTGATTAATTAATTGCTAAAGGGGAAATGCAATGCAAAATGCAAAATGCGCCAAGGCGGGTGCTAAACTAGGTGTGAAATTGTACTGCTTTAGCAAGTGCGTACAATTTACGACGTTACAGTTTGGTGTTGCATAAAGTGATAAATGATATATATGTCTCTATGTTATATGAGAAATGTTGTATGAAAGCTTCTGCTAGATAACCCCATGATTTAATTCCAGGTGGGAATTGGGAGAAGCATTCCATGGCTTGTTCACCTAAGCTCTGTGGGAACAATCTCATCAAGTATGTTTCTTCTGCTGCTACCTCAATGCAAGCTATGAAAAACTATCTTATATGTACCTTAGGGTCTCCTTTGCCTCTGTACTTATCAAACTTTGGTATCACAAAATGTGTAGGAAAAGGAGGCATTGGAATGCTTTTGTCAAATGGATAGGGACATATGTCTCTCATTATGTAAGTTGGCTTTGGTGTATTAATTTCCTCCATTTTATTTTGCAAGTCCTTTATTTGTTGTTCCAAATTGTTCTTAGGTGGAGACCGACTTCTTGGACCATATCCAATGCCTGAGCCACTGGGTAGAGGAGGAGGATAATGCATATATGGATGATATTGATCATAAACAAGCTCATATGGAGGAGGTCTATAACGATACTTCGTATAGGAACCACCTGGTATAGAGTCATAATGAGGAATGGAATATCTGCTTTGTCCATGCATATCATATTCTATAGGCATGTCATGAGTTTGTTCTTGTGTAGTGCCCCCAAATTTGACACGGGGTTTTCTTGTGTCCAAATTTTGAGCATGCCTCTGGATATCCAATTCATTTTGAGGTTGGTCCTTAGCATTGGTATGCGATTGAGTATATTTATCTGTATAAGACTTCCATAAAGGTCTACATAGACAGAGTTGTTCATGAGATACTTTTTCATGAGTATCATAAGCTTGACCATGTGTATTTGAGATCTCAAGTTTTGAAACAAGGATGATGGTGACTCAAGCACAAAACATGGTCCTCTAGTACCTCCACTATTAGGTCTCCTTTGATCCATGTTGAGTTGAATTTCTTGCATAGGTCAATTTTCCATTATTTGAGACATGTCAAAATCATAAGGTATCTTAGCTCCACTTTGTCCCATCACTTGTAGGAAATATTGTCTATCTCTTCTCATGATCTCTTCAACCAATCTATTAAAATGGGGATCCATGATAGAGTCTTCCACTTCTGCCGAATGTATTGAAATATTGTCCACATTGTCGTTGTGTGCCTCATTGTTGTTTGTATTATCCATGCTCTTAACATTCTGAATGTCTCTATAGATGTCCATGTCAGGTAATGTGGTATGATCAGAATTGAAAAAGATATTGTTGTCGTACTCATAGCCACTCATATTTGCAGACTCTTGAGCCTCTTTAGCTTCTCTCCTATATTTTTGGGAAAGGGTTTCAACTATGAACTAGGTCTTGACCAAGATGTGTGAGACTAGATGAAAATGGAAAGAGTATGGAAGACAAAGAATTGGATGGAATGTAAATGAATATGAGGTGTACTTGCAATGTCCAAAGTGTAAGACCAAGTATGTATGCAGTAGAGTAGGTGTGGCTTCCAAAGAGATGATAGATTCTCTTGATGAGGTAAGCTGACCTTGACTCTAAGTAAGACATAATGAGACCCAAAGGTGACAGACCTTGATGAGGGACCACTTAGAAAAATGTTGTTGTATGTAGTGTGTTGGCAAAGCAAGATGAGGACAAGCGACCTTTTGACTCAAGTTTAGACAAATTTGAATGTAATGCAAGGTGTAAAGCAATGATGAACTTTGTAAGACCCAGAAATAGGCTAAATTCTAGATGAAAACCTAGAGAAATAACCTGGGAAACTTCAAGAATTTTGAAAAATGATTGCTCTTGTTTGCTGGATTGTGAGTTTTTCCCAATACTGAACACAAACATGCCTATATACTTCACAAATGCGGTTACAGGACACAAACATGTTTCTGTCAGTCACAGACGCGTTTAGAAAATCTAAGTGCAATTTTTCCAATTTGTGAAGTTGTTGTGACCAAATCTGAATTTTTGACTATTTTTCATGACAAGAGGACACAATGTTGATGAGGACTCAATGTTTGCAAGTGTTTAGACTCAAAATGACTTAAAAGAAAGTGTGTTGTTTGATGTAGAAATGTTTTGCATACACTTGAAGACACAAAAGACACAATGTTTTGATGTTTGATCTTGAATGTTTGAATGTTTAAAAGAGGACAAGCACAATTCTTATGGTTGGCCAGGACAATAGTTATTGATCCCACATGGGGTTTACCCCAAGGCTACGCTATTCAAAGCGGATACTTAGATGCCTGACCCCACTAGTTTCAACCTCGACACTCACTTCTTTGGGGAAGCCAAGCACCGGTCCCCATGAAAACTCCCCGTGGCAAACTTTGTATCTCTACTAAGAACCGTATGTGTGTGGGCCGCTCAGGAGGTCCGACTGCCTGCCCTAAATAGAAGGATTTTGGCTTTCTAAAACAAAAAAGGTGCTAGTAAGGGCATCTGCTCATGTGGCCATACATGCAACACTTTCAACTCTGTAAATACAGAAGGCTCCCAGTCGGTAAGGGTTACACCCTACTACTGATCAAATAAATTTGATCAAATGAGTTTATGCGGAGACATAGTGTCGGTATGAACTAATCAACACACGTTACCCATGGCTTTCACCATGGATAAAGTTATTTATAGTGGTTCGAAAGAGGGGGGTATTACCTCGCTACCACTTGGGTCATTCCCTCCTCGCTAGTAGTCCTAATGACCACATGAGGATTCAGGCCCTCTAAAGATAAACACAAAAGAGCCTATTACCCAAGACACAAAAGACATGTTCAATTTTAGTGCACCAATTGAAGTGTTTACTAATCTATGAAAATAAAGCGCACAATGAAAATCAAAAGAAAACCCTTGCCAAGATCCTGCAACAAATATTTTTTAATAGTTTGGGTTGTTTCAAATGATGACCCCTTCTTGCAAGCAAACAAGTTAGGTAAATTTTAGATCCAAAAGAGACTATGAAATAGGGGCCTTCGACAAGACATTTTTTTGATAGATTCAAAGATCTGATTTTCCATGAGTTATTTTGCATCATAAAAAATACAACCCTTTAAAATTTCAAGACCTTTCCAAAAATGTAAGAAAATCCAAAAAAGATTATAAGTTGCTCCAAAATTAATTTTTTTATGAAAATGCATACAAAATTCATAGAAAATACAAAATTGATCCAAAAAATCTGAATTTGTTACTGGAAACTCCTGATGGCCTTCCCACCCTGCATAAAAAAATTCCTACAAAAATTCCAAGCAATTTGTGAGATATGATCAAAATAATGCAAAACCCTAATTTTTAAAGATCCGATTTTTGTTAGGAAATATTTTGCATCAAACTTAAAATCACAAACAACTGATCTTGTGTATAATTTTGAGATCTTTCCAAAAATATAAGAAAATCCAAAAACTTCTCTCATTTTCTCTCAAAATTAATTTTTTATAAAAATTCATAAAAAAATTCATAGAAAATGCAAATATGCTCCCAAAATTCTGAATTTTGGATTAAGATCTCTTGATACTGTCTTCAACTTGCCAACAAAATTTGGTACAAAACTTACAATCCATTTATGAGATCGGATCAAATTTCTCCCATATCTTGATCTTGTGTCCAAAACCCTAGCTGCATAAGGTTATTCTCCAAATTATTTTACAAAACATCAATATAGGGTTAGAAAAACTTGCAAAAAAACATATATCTAACAAAAATCCATGTCCCACGGGGTGTGCCAGAATGTTTATGGTGAAAATGGATAATGGAAACAATAATATTGAAAGACTAAATGAATTCAACCACAAAACCCTAGGCTAACAACAACAAATATCCACAATAACATATGAAGATTACCTAAGACAATGCAAATCAATAAAATCACAAAGATTATACCATCACATGTCCAATAGGGTTTGAATCTCCATTCTTCCTATCTCCATTGATCTTGCTTGATGTATTTGCTCTCAGATTTTATGTGTGCACAAGAGTTCAATAAAGAACGAAAATGTGGTTGCAAGTAGGCTTGATCGCATATGAAAGTTCGAATGCTAGAATGCTTGGGAGTGCTAGGAGCTTAGATTGTGTAGGAGGATTGATAATGAAGGAATCATCTTTGTATATAGAAGACATTCTAGGAAATGGAGGGATAAGATTAAGAGGTGTAAAAGATAGATGGTCGGCTAGGATTAGAGGGTATGTAGAGGAAATAAGAAAATCATGAGAGGGTAAGTAGTGTAGGAATTAAGAGATGAATGACACGTGTTATGGGCAGAAAAGGCTAATGAATGAATTAAATAAATAAAGATTCATTTAATTAATAGAAGAAATGGGATCAGTAAATAAATAAAAGTATTTATTTAATTTAGGAAAATGACAATTTAAATAAATAAAAGTATTTATTTAAATGAGGAAAGACTTAGAAGAGGATTAATGAATTGATTAAATAAATAAAGATTTATTTAATTAATAGAAGAACTAGGATAAAATAATTAAATAAATAAAAATATTTATTTAATTATACAGGACAATTTTAGGTGTCTACGTAACCAAATGCAGAAAGGTACCCATCATTTAATGGTTATTATTTTTAATGCAATAAATTTGGTCATAATGTTGCATACTGTAGAAGCATTCAATGTTACAATTGTAAGTGGTTTGGTCATAAAGAAAATTACTATAGAAATCATGCTATGAGTCTGAATCTTAATCCGGTTGGAGCAAATAAGGTGAATAATAACTTTCATAGATATTGTATACATGCAATGGTTATTGTCACAAAGCTAATCAGTGAAAATCTAGAACACATTCAACAAATTCAATGCAGAAGAACATCAGTTGTTACAAGTGCAAGAAATTTGGACATTATGCTAATCAGTGCAGAAATGAGAATACGAAGAAGTCTATTGAGAAGAATGTAATAAAGGCTAGTGGATCAAATAAAAAGGAATTTTTTTTTTGGAGAAAGAAGAAGGTAAATAATGGAAGCAAGATTGGTGTACTATAATCTTGTGCAGACACCTCTTCCTTCAGTAATTGAGCATATTGCCTCAACTCGAGGGGATTTTTCAAGAAAAATATTTTGGTCCCCTCTTCTGAGTTGGTTCATGTTGTTGATCTGGCATGACTGTGTTGGAGAAGCTATTTGGTAATTTAGTATGTTTTGCCGACATCATCGACAAGACACTTTTGGTGACAAAACAGTTAGGCTTGTGTGAATATTATTGCCATTGATGTGAAATCAATTATCTGGTTTGGACCAAACAATATATGCAGTTCAGTGTTATCCAGTTTGGTCTAGATGTTGTATGTAGTTGGTATGAGCAATTTTGATATGAGAAAGTTTTGTGTGTCTCAACATTGCTACGTGTTGTGATGCAGTAAGATAGAGTTGATATAATGGAGTTATTTCGAGAAGATCCCTTCCTCTGGAGTCCTATGTTGTGGTTACATTGGTCCCGGTATCAGTTACGTGTTCTGGTATCAACTATTTGTGGTCATGTCAGTTATATCCCTTCAAGTTTTATATTGCAGTATTCTTGGTATGTGTGGAATCTATATCCTTGGAGTTTGGAGATGTTGTGCATGAGTTTTGTGATAATGGGTTAGCTTCTATGGGTTCAGATGACCCTATCCCATTCCGGTAATTAAGGTATATGCATTGGTAAAAGAGTTATGTGAAAGGAACCATTTAAATATTGCAAAGGTTGAGATGGTTGTTTTATTTATGTCTTTGTTGGATAATGTGTTGAGCTAGGTTGGCACATTATCCTGGTGTATATATCCTCTAGTATATATATAGAAGCATGTGATGTATGATGGAAGTGAGAGAAGATAAAGGAAGTGTATAAGGTGTGTAAGTGTGAGTGTGTGTGTGTGTGTGTGTGTGTGTGAGAGAGAGAGAGAGAGAGAGAGAGAGAGAGAGAGAGAGAGAGAAAAGAGACACAACAACTAAGATAGCAAAGAATTAGTGAGTTGTGGACAATGAAGGCAGTTAGTGCAGAATCAAAAGTATTGCAGTAGTCCTTTACCAGACCTACTGCAAGTGTTGAAGGACAGTTGTGCAGAGATCTTTCACCAAATCTATTATAGAGGTTGTGAATTGTGATTTGAGCTTAATCTAGGAATTGATCTCATGCATTTGGAGATGCAATCCTCTTCAGTTTAACCATTTCTATTGCAGTGAGCATTCCAGTAGTTATCCATCTTTTGTATCTTTGTAGTGAGCAGTCTGACAATGAGTCATTTTTGTAATTTGGTAGTGAGCCACCCTTTTGTAAAACACCCTATAACTAGTTATATTCTCTTGAGAGTTAACACTCTCCGTGGTTTTTCCCATTTGGGTTTTCCACATATAAAATTTGGTGTTCTTTTTCATGGTTGTGATGTTTATGTTGATTCTACATTTTCTATTTCATGTGTGTTGAGCATATTTGGTTAGCTTGATCAGAAAGTTTAAGTTCACTAAAAGTTTTAATACTTGAGGGAATACTGATTCACCCCCCTCTCAGTATTTCATTCCCTTCAACCAAAGTCAACAAAAACCTTAGAAGAATTTGGTGAGTTAAAATTTGGGAATTCGAGATCATTTCCATCATTATGCGAGTAAGAGTTGTTTGGTGAGTAGGAGCAGAAACTAGAAGATCTTAGAGAAAAAAAGCAAAGCAATAGTCATGGAAGCCAAGATGATCGTTGAAGAATCAAGCAGTGGGGATTTTCAAATTGTAAAGAAGGTATGTCTAGATGAATTTAACCTTGAAAAGATCAAGAAGGTGGAAAAGAGCTTGTGTGATGCAAACTTGCAAAGGATTAAGGAATTTGAGCACAAAGGACTCAATCTATGGACTGAGTTTCCCTGGTTTGATGATGAGGAGGTGATTGAAGTAATTCTTAGTTGTGTGCAGAATGATTGCATCGTATTAGATAAACCTTATCCAATCACGAAGGAGGTTATTTTGGTTGTTATTGGTTTGTGCGACGGTGCATCCATACTGAATAATAAGAAATATATAAAGAATAAAGAAGTTGAAACCCTAACCGGTGTAATGGGTGATCATAGAGTGTTGGTTATCAACAAAATTATCAATCTTGTTGTGAGGTATGTTGCATAAGGCATTTCTTACAAGATTTATTTTAGAAATAGGGAAGGTTTCACTTTGGCTATTGTTGTATACATGGCACATATGCTTGCTATGGAAGACAGAGTGTTCGATTTGTGTGAACTGTTAAGGGATTTATTGCTAGAGGAAATCAAGATGTCAAAAGAGAAAGGTTACCCCTTCTGGTTTGGATCATTGCTTATTTTCTTAGCTATGTACTATCTGGGATCCCTTCTAGCTAAGTAGAATGTAATATGGGAATCTGGAGTCCTGGTTGCTAGGAAAATCATTAGATATTTGAATGGATTGGATAAGAGAGAGGATGCATGCAATACCTATTTCAAATTATTTCTGGATATGTGGAGTATCGATTCAGTATCCCCTACTACCGGTTTTGCTAGAGAAGGTTCTTCCTCTGGTAAGAGGAAAAGGAGAGAGTCTATGCCTACTAAGGCCTTAAAATCTAGGAAGCAAAGAAGGATCAGAACGAGGAAGACATTGTTGTAATTGAAGATCCAGAATCTCTTGTGGCCAAGGGAGAAATTGTTGTTGTAGAGCAGAAAGCTAAAGCATCTAAATCTGATGATGAATCTAACTTGTTGGAAATCATTGGCAGTACAAATGAAATAAGGAAGATTGGAAATATGTGGCTAACTTCTGTTGTGGTAGATAAGATTGAGAGAATCCTGATGGATGATTTGGTTCAAAACAATATCAAGCATGAAGATATTTGTGATATGCTTTTGGAGTCCCTGTCTAAGATTGTCAAAGAGAAATTGATTATGTAACTATTAATCTAGAAGATTCAAATGATGATGATGATGATGATATGCAGAGTATGCTGGAGAAGTGAAATGATGCACAAATGACCTTATCTGAAAGCATAGAAGAAATGAGAGTTTGTATCTATACTGTGAGCAAGGTGTATAGATATTGTCTTTCATGGCCAATTGCTATGGTGAAACGTAAAGAAAAAATTGATGTTGTTGAATAAGAATTGAGTTCCTTAGGAAAATGATGGAGAGCAGAGGAAAAAGGTGAATTCTCTTCAGGCTGAATTTTTATTGCTGCAAAGGCAAAGATACGATTATGTGAGTGTAGAATTTTATTTGTTAGCATCAAACTGGTTGTTCACTCTTGGGAGGTTCTTCTTCTGGAACTGAAGGAAAAGTACAAGCAAATATTTTAAAAGAAGAGCAACTGAGAGTTCTTTTGGGTTGGCATACAATTTTGACATTTTCCTTTTTTTGGTCGTCTCAAGTTGAAGGCACCCTTTGTCATTGTTGTCAAAGAGGGAGAGAAACAAAAATGGAAAAAATGAAAATACAAAGATAAGTAGAGTATCAAAGATATCGGTCATATGAGTAAGGGGGAGTTTTGAGTTTCTTACATTATTCTTTTTTGAGATGTTTTACCAGCAATGACAAAGGGGGAGATTGGTAGACTTGCGTGAATACTATCATTGTTGTCATTGATGTCAAACCTGGTTATCCGGTTAGGACCAGATGGTGGATGTTGTTGAAGTAGTTTTGGTATTCTTGGTCGAGTATTAGTGGAAGATAGGTATGTATGTGATATGAGGCATAATTGATCTACTGGAGTTATTTTCAGAAGATCCTCATCTCTGAAATCTTGAGGTGTGATTATTTTGGTTTGTATCCAGTTCCGGTTTAAACTATGTGTGTTCCGGTATCAGTGGTATTAGTCATATCAGTCGCATATTTTGTGTTGTTGTATGTTCATGGAAATATGTGGCATTTGTATCTTGGAGTTAGGAGCTATTGTGCTTGAAGTTTTGTGCTTATGGGTTCGTATCTATGGGTCCAGTTGAATCCTGTTATGTCTTGTTAATTAAGGTATATGCATCAATAAATAAATTGAGTGAAGGAAGTGTGTAGGTGATCAATTGGAGGCCAACTTTGTTATCATGCTTTTGGTTAAGGCTTTATTAGATAATGTGTTGATATAAACAACACATTATTTGTGCTTGGCCAACATATTATCCTGATATATAAGCTTTCTGGTATATATATGCATGTATGCATTTAGCATAAGAAGCAAGTGAAGTATGTGGGAGTGAGATAGAAGAAGTGCAAAAGTGTGAATCAACGAAGTGTGTGACAAAGTAAGGAGCATGCAAAATTATGGTCAGTGGTGCAGTAATCCTTTACTAGATTTGTTGTAGGCAATGGTACAGTGATCCCTTACCAGATCAACTATGAGTCTTTTGTGAGTAGTTATCCGAGCTTAGTTTTGGAACTGATATCATACATCTGGAGATGCAATTTTCCTCAATTCACTATTTTCTATTGTGATGAGTATTCCAATAGTGAGCTGCTTTTGTAATCTGGTAGTCAGTCACCCCTTTTGTAAACACCATATAACTAGAATTATTAGATTTCCACAATCCATAATGATAAATCTATTGTTGCTTATGGATTTGATTGTGTGACTTTATTTGCATCAACGTTTCGGATCAAACTATGTGATCCATCATCAAGATGTTTAGAGAATGTAAGGATAAGAATTAATGTGAATTGCGGACTAAGACCAACTCAAGGCAATATAAGAAAGAACCAAGCACGTGTACCAAGGAGTGGGATAATAAAAATACAAAAAATAAGAAAGCTAAAATACCATAAAAATAATGAAATAATAAGACAAGGAGACAAAGAACACTAAAAAGACAACAAAAACCAAGAAATATTTTGTGATAGGTTTCTCCTTTTGGTATTTTCTTATTATTTTTTGGTTTGTAATTTGTATTTGGTTTTTGTTGTCTTTTTAGTGTTCTTTGTCTCCTTGTCTTACTATTTCATTATTTTTATGGTATTTTATCTTTCTTATTTTTTGTATTTTTATTATCCCACTCCTTGGTGCACGTGCTTGGTTCTTTTTTATATTGCCTTAAGTTGGTCTTAGTCTGCAATTCACATTCATTCTTATCCTGACATTCTCTAAACATCCTGATGATGGATCATAGAGTGTGATCCGAAACGTTGATGCAAATAAAGTCACACAATCAAATCCAGAAGCAACAATAGATTTACCATATAACTAGTTATATTATCTTGAGAGCTAACACACTCTGTTGTTTTTCCCATTTGGTTTTTCCATGTATAAAATCTGGTGTTCCATTTGTGGTTGTGTTTCTTGTTTATTCTGTATTTTCTATTTCATGTTGATGAGCTTAATTAATGAAATTGGTATATCAGTAAAACCTTGTAGAAAGTTTTAGATTATGTGACAATATTGATTCCCCTCCCCTCTCAGGATTCTGATCCTTTCAACCAATTCAACAGAAGCACCCTAGGATCTAAGTTCATGATTAGGGGCATGGATCAAATTGTCATGTTGTTGACACTGATGAAACTTTTTGACAAAGGCAAAGGAATCATTTTCCATGATTTTTCAATAGTAACCCATTCAGAGCAACCGTTGAACCAAAGATTTACCACCAAAATGCATCCCACAAGCTCTTGAATGAGCTTCGTCAAGGGCAATGAGGATCCCAAATTTGTTGAGACAACACATGAGAAGGCCATTATAACCCCTTCTATGAATGACATTAGATAGAATGGTGTATCTTGTAGCAATTTTTCAAATTTGACTTATAGTGTTTTACTTGTGGAATTTGGAAAAGTACAATCATGCAAATGAAAAAAATGAGAGTAACATTCATCAAAATCTAATTTATAAAAATAACCAATCTCGATAGGGCTATCATAAATGGTAGGTGAAGAGATATTATGAATGATGAATTCATAATCCATGGAAGGGTCTTTGAGGGATATAAGGGAAGTTGCACTTGCCAGTACATCCGCATGTTCATTATCTTTTCATGGGACACATCTATTGTGTAAGAATCAAACTTCTATAACAATGATAAGACTAAGTCAATGTATTGAGAGAATTTAGTTTGTTTAGCTTTATAGGTTCCCATAACTTGTCTTATAATTAGTTATGAGTCATCGAAGATACACAAGTGTTGAATTTTGAAGGATAAAGCCGCTTTTAATCCAACAATAAGGGCTTCATATTCAACAATATTATTAGTGCATAGGAAATTGAGACGATAAGATAGGAGAATTGGTTTTCTTGGAGGGGGTTAATATAATACTAACACTTGAACCAATTCGACATCTAAATCCATTAAAGTACAATTCCCAAGTTTTATTTATTTCTAAAGGAAGGACACTTAGTCATTGGGAAATAGATCTTGATTGGATAAAGTAAAAGGAGAAGGATCATCATCCAAATGGTTGGTTAATGATTGGCCTTTAATCATTTTTCTAAAATGAAATTCAATATCAAATTCAGTTAACAACATAACCGGTTTCACTAATCCATTTGAAAGATCAGTTTTAGAGAAGAGATGTTTTAATAGATCAAATTTGATGATGTCTTAACTTATGAGTTGAAAAAATAAGAGTAAGGCCCATTTTTCCTATCATAGTTTATTGGACTTCATAATCATGCAAAGTATGGCTTAAGTAGTACACATAACGTTCTTTGCCATCACTATATTGTTGTGCCAATAAGGTTGCAAGAGCATTAGAAGAAGCAACAATGTAAAAAAGAAAAGGTTAATTAGGAATAGAAGGATGTAAAATAGGAGGATTAGCTAAGTTATCTTTCAAGTCCTCAAAAGTTTTTTGATAGTCCTCATTCTATTTAAAGGTAGTGTCCTTCTTGAGTGATTGGGTAAAGGGAAAAGTTAGATCCTCGAGTTGTGAGATAAACCTACTAATAGCATGAACTTTTCCTTATAAACAAATTAGTTGAGAAATGTTATGAGGAGGTGGAATGTTAACAATAGCTTCTAATTTCTTTGTATCCACCTCATTACCATAATGTGAAGCAATGAATCCTAATAGATTTCCACTATTAAAACCAAAAACACATTTTCAAGGATTCAAGCACGTGTTGCATTTATGAATATGTTCAAAGATTTGACAAAGGATTTTGACATGATCTCGATGTCAAACAAATCTGGCTAAGATATCATAGACATAATTCTCTAAGATTTTATGCATATAATCATGAAAGATGAGTCATAGCATGTTGGTAAGTTTCACTAACATTCTTTAATACAAAAGGCATGACAACCCAACAAAATGTACCCCAAGATGTTGTTAAACTTGTTTTATATTGATCTTGGGGATTAAGGAAGATTTAGTTATATCCAAAGAATCCATCCATAAAGGATAATAAACTATGACTATTAAATTTAGCTATGAAGCCACCCAAGGTCAATGTGAGTGAAGGAAAGAAAGACAAGAATCTAAGAGTTGAAGAAAACTCAACACTATCCTAACAATGAACTAGACTCATAATCTGAACTAGTGTTTTCTTCTTAGAATAGGGAGAGGTGAGGGCTTGTTTATATATAAAAAAATGAGCAAATAAAACAAAGAGGAATAATAACTCCTTGTAACCCAAAATAGGAGGGAGTTTTACCTACTTGGTAAATGCCAAATACATGGTTATGCTAACTCAGGTAAAGACAAGAAATGGTTATGGGGAGGTGGCAAATAAATCCAAAAGAGGTTGTGACATTCAACCACCCAAATGTGGGTGTGAATGGCACATGTGATTGTAGGATTATGCCACGTGTCCTCATACTAACCATTCTAATACAACCTAAGCAAGCTTAATAATGTGTAGGAAAAATAAATACTCCCTAACATAAAAGAAAATTAAAACCTCCACAAACAGTGACCAATAGTAGAATCAATTATCATCTCAATATTTGGAAGAGGAAAATTATCTTTCAAGGAAGCCTTATTGAGATAGAGAAAATTCAGTGCACATTCTAATCTTATTATCTAGTTTTTAAATAGCCAAAAAAAATGAAATCTAAAGAGAATGATCAATAGGATGGATAAAGCTAGCTTCTAAGAGAATTTCAATTCATCCTTAAAAAGTAATGCTATCTTATTATTTAGCTTCCTTATCTTTTGCTTACCAGGCTTAGCATTGGGAATTAACGTTAGGCTTATCTAAATAAGTCCAAGCAAATATTTTAGGGAACTCATGTAAAAGAGAAGAATGATCACATTGTTCATTATATTCCAGGCACTTCCCAATTTTAATTATCTTATCACTTATAAGAAGATTACTTTGGTGAGGAATGTACACTAGTTGAGGGACTTCTTGAATAATCTCTTCAATATCAATTTTTAACTCGACATCTTTCCCAAAGGATGCTTCAACATTTAAACAATAGGGAAATTCATGATTATGATGATATTGAGGAAGGTTATTACAAACTCCTAAAAATTTAGCTAATGAATCGTCTATTTAAAAGATGTCAAGTGAAGATGAGATGGAATTTGAATCAAAGAGGCGAGGATTAACTATAGGAAGAGATTTAGGAGAAAATATAATATTCACATTGAGAGACGGTCTTTAGGATTCTTTGGTGGGCTTTAAAGTATTATATCCTAGTCCAAATGATGTTTCATGCATGTTATTTCCTAAAGGAACTCTAGTCCCTTGTTCATTTTTGTCACAACCATTGTCATTATATCCATTCTTAGCTAGAATGTGGAAACCCGGACCATAAAGAGATGCCATATCAGAAAGAGATGGTGGAATCTCATATGTCTCAATATCATAGGTGGGTGAACTAGAAGAATTTTTTGAAGAATTGTTTAAATTATAAGCAACCAAAAAATTGTTACTAAGTTCTTTAGATAAAGTAGTCTCTTTTTTGGGTTCTACCATATCATCAGCCTTTGTCTTAGAATTTGTTAGAGGGGCTTTATGTTCTCCCACAAAGGAATGCGTAAAATCTAATGACCCCCGATCATCTTCTAAGAGGACCTCTTCAAGTGAACAAGTATATTGAGGAGGATGCAGTGTTTTTACTTTTATTGAAGAAGGAATGGATGAATTTAGAAGACTTTAAGATTCCGATGAAGTTTGTAAACAAGCTTGTAAATTCATATCAACTTCCAAAGTATACATCTCATTTTCATAGATGAAGTTGATTTTACGATGAAGAGTTGAAGGAATGACTTGCATAACATGAATCCAAGGTCTTCCTACAAGAAAATTATAAGCAATATTATTGGGCATGACTTGGATAGGCCTGGTAGAATAACATGACCTATGTTAATGGGTAAGGTTATAGTACCTAATGATGATCTAGCAACATTTTCAAAAACCAGAAATAGAAAGGGAATCAGGTCGAATAAGAGAAGTATCCACTTTGATCTTATGTAATGATTCAATTCTATAAACGTTAAGAATAAATCCATTGTCCACCAAAGTTCCTCTTATGGCATTACCATTAATAAGGATAAAAATCATAAGAGGATCATATTGATTTTAAATTTCTTTAGGAGGCAACTCATCTTGAGAAAACACAATGTCAGTCTTCAGTCACATGCATATATTTTTCCTGAAGAAGTCGCATAAGTAGGTAGTTGAGTTGGTGGGACATCTATGTTTTTAAAGCATCTTGTAACATTCCATGATATGCAAGTGAAGTCTGAATTGGATCCCAAACAGATATCTTAGTAGGAGTAACTTAAAGCTGTCCAATAAGATCATAGTCATTTTCAAGATGTTGAGAAAGACGAGGTGTTGGAGAGAGTATTGGTTGAGGAATAGGAAGAGAAGAAGGAATGACCAAAGGAGAATTAGGATGCCTATTATTTCTTGTGTTAGATGTGTGGACAACCACATTGCAACTTTTTTTTTATTTTCTTATCATACTCATAAGGACTTTTAGGAGTATATCCTCCTTTAACTGTAATCATCACTTTATAAGGAGTTTGATAATTTTGAGGAATACTACCACCCTTAACAACAATCATAGGTTTGTTAGGTGTTTCCCATTGTTCTTCAAAATCATTCACATGTATCATATTGATCAATATTTTGGTGAAAGATGGTTTAGGAACATAAGGAGGATCTAGAGAGATTGAAATAACACTATGTTCATCTTTCCCCCTTTCTTTAAAGTATTCTTATGAGAAAATTATGGTTCAATGCCATTATTCAACGTTGCCTTCCCCTTGGGGAGATCATTGATAAGGCTATTGATTATTTTTTCATGAATAACATATACCTTAGGAGGATTACAAAAATATATCAATGCTTCATCTCTAGAGAGAAGATCTTTAAAATGAAAGGTGGGTATGGTACATGAGCTATCATCATATGCTTAAAAAGGAATATCATGAAAATTTTAGATAAAATTTAAAATTAAAATAGAAAAGAAAGATAATAACTCCATTTATCTAGATATGCAATAAACTAAATAATGTTCACTCCATTTATGTCATGAAATTATGAAAGATAAAATCTAAGAACAATAAATCAAAAATGTGTAAAAGCGTCGAGTTCACCAAAATATTTAGGATGAAAATGGAGCAAGGTAGGGTTCGGACCAAGATCCAATTTCACACAAATATTGGAATATGAAGCACCGCAAAAGATGTGATTGAATTTGACCAACTCTTGTCAAAGAGAGTCAAAATAATATCTTAGGGCTTCTATTCCTTTACTCCTTTGGAAAGTGTGGTGATTTGGAATGAGATTAAATGAGCATCTAAGTGTAATGTGAATGTAAACTTAAAATGTTATGATAGGCTGACACAAAGACAAAAACTCAGTAATAGATACATGAATGAACATAAGACACTAAGATTCACTTGTGACTGCAATCTGGGGCTAAGTTTAATGGATCAAGTCACCTAGAGCATTCCGGTCCTATGATTTTTTCACATAAACTTAATTAAGGATTCTTGAGATAGTGTACCAGGCTTCCTCCAAAATTGGTATAAAATTTTGAGGACTGGGATGCCTAGAGTGCCTTGGTCCAGACCGAGATGCCTAGAGTAACTTGGTCTAGACAGAGACGCCTAGAGTGCCCTAGTCCTAGCTTTCATGGTCTTGATTTTGAATACAAATTTGTATTTGCTTGCTGATTACCTTCCTGTCTTCTTGTCCCTAACAAAATCCTGTAGCTACACTTGTAAAATAGAAAGTGGATATGGTGGTGTCTATATAGGGGTTTGCCTTGGTCAACCACCCTCTTTGGTGATTCAACCTCCATGAATAGACAATATTGAAATTAGAATAATGTGTATGCTCTTGAACCTTAAGAGTGTATAAGATTGCTATGAGCTAAAGTATATGAATGCAAACTAGAGTTTACTCAAATGTTTTAGAGGAGAACCCTAAAATAACATGATTGAATGAACCAATGCATAAATCATGATATGTGAATGATAGCATATCATATCTGAAGCTTAATTGTAGAAATAGGAGGAAAACATGAAATCATACCAATCCCTTAGGAAGAGGTACAAGCCAATCATTAGTCAATAATTCTCTATTATCCTCCAATATCTCTTCAAGCTTCCATGGTTGATGAATGTTGGTGAATATTTGATGATGAATAAGTTGTAGATCTGGAATTCTCCTAAAAGAAACACCTTCATTTAAGTATATCTCCCACTTTCCCTAATGCTAGATAGATATCACAAATGAGGAAAATAATTGCTTTATATATGAGATTCTAGGTTTAATTTGATAAATGGATGACTTAGATTTGTTATTTTTTTGTACGAAGCTAGATTTGAGTAAGATAGGACTATCTTATTATCTTCCCAAAATTCAAGATAAAAAGTGCAAAACCGTGTGGCATTTAGCGACTCGGTCCCAACAATTTCAGCTCATTTTTTTAGGAATGTGAGATAATAGGGTTCTAATGCCAAATTAATTTTGTGTGACAATATGTAATGTTTCTAATGAGGGAAATGTGTCTTGATATTTAAAATAGGGCAGGACATATGATAAATTGGGATAATTGAAATATAAACATCACACCTAAAATTTAGGGCCCAAATGAGAATGTGATGAGGTTGTTATAAAAAAGGGGCTCATATTTTTTATTAATTATTAAATAAGTCAATATGAGAATCCTATTATACATAGTATAATGAGAAATACTAAAATGGGTGCTAACCAAGCATGGAATTGGACACCTTAATTAAAGGTGTACAATAACATAACATTAGTTCTCATAATTCCTCAACCAAATACATTCTTTCGGATGAAACCATGAACCCATAATTCACATTTAAGTTTATAATAAACCTCACTTATCACATTACAACAAAGCACAAAAATATTGCCAAGGAAAAATAGGAATGTAACACACAACTTGCTTAATTTAAGTCTAATTCTCCTCAAAATTAAATTATGGATACCCATTTCTCTATTCTATAAGATGGAGGTCTTGGACAAACCTGAAACTTAGCCAGTTTTTGGATTTTTTAGTTTTGAGAAATTAGCTAAGGAAAAGGGAGGGGAAACACATCCAAAGGCACATTTAGGTATGGTGAACCTTATGAAATTTCTCAAATCAATCATTTTCATAGGTCACATAACCAATGTGACAAAATAAGGAAAAATAGGCACTAAAAAGTGAGGTACCCACAAAATGGTTGATGAGTTTGAAACTCATAGATATTCTGGCAAGTCTAGAATTGAAATTTCACACTTGACTTGTTGTACAATACTTGATCAAGAAGCATCATCCGTAGTTTTTTACATCCAACAAATCAGGTATTCCATGTAGTCCTTTCCTCTAGTCTTCTTAGCCACCCAAGAATCAACTAGTCTATCTACTTCTCATGTAATTGATCTATACACCCTTGTGAATCATGCAAAATCAAGTGTGTATCTCCTTGTACACTTGTCTCCCTTATATGACATTTGTACAAAAATATAGCACTGAAAATCAAAGATATGTCTATCCCTTCTAGCATCTCAATTTCATATGCATTGACCAATAGCCTCCTCAACACCTTGCACAAACCTATTTTCTTTCTTTTTAACTCATTGTATGTTCCTTGTTGGAACTTTTCTTTTCTCAAATGTGCTAAAACCAATTCACCTGCATGGAAAACTTGTTTCCTTCTATGCATATTGATATGCTCCTTATACTTCATGGCACTCTTCTCCAAGTTTTTATTCACCTCCTTTTGTACCTTGTAAAGGTATTCAACAAAATCTTCTTTTACAACATAATTCTTGCTCAAATTTGCATTATCCGTGTGCTCATCAATACCTCTCGGGTTATGACCATAAATTATTTGGAATGGGATCCTTCCAACACTCGTATTCATTGAATTATTATAGGTAAAATTTTCTTGTGCTAAAATAATATCCGATTACTCTGGCTTGTTTCCAACCAAACATCTTAATATGTTTCCCAAACTTTTGTTCATAAATTGGTCTACCCATCTTCTTTCCTAAGTTATGCCAAAAATTTCCAACAAACCTGGTGTCCCTATCTAAGACTATACTCTTAGGAAATCTATGCAACCTAACTATCTCTTTAAAAAATAATGTAGCTATGTGAGATGCATCACTAATTGTCTTGCATGGTATGAAATGAACCACTTTAAAATATGTACACTACAATAAAATTTTGATTCTTACCTCTTTGTGTTTGAGGTAATCCCAAAATAAAAATTCCATGCTTATATACTCTCATGGTCTCTTTGACATAGGCAATAACCGAAAAAACCTTATATTTTGTCTTGCTCCTTTAGCATGCTAGCAAGTCCTATAACCTTATACCATTCTCTTCACATGCAACCTTATAACAAAAATTCTTGCTCCTTTAGATTTCCCATAGTTTGTTGGGCTCTTTCTTCTTTCCTTTTGTCTTCCCCTACTCTTAATGGTCAAAGCATTACCTAATGTATCACCTGAGCTTTTGTATCACATTTCCTTCCCAAGGATAACACCAAAAACGCCATCAAACTTTAAAGTGTTTTAACCAAAGATGTAATTACTTACAACCATAACCAATCTATTCTAGATTTCTAGAAATGAGCACAAAATCAAGAGAGCCCTAACCTCATCATCAAAAGTAACTTTTACAAAACTTAGCTGACTAATGATTGTGTTAAACTAATTCAAATAATTAGTAATAGACCCACCTTCTAGCATCTTCATATTAAATAATTTTTTCATAAGAAATACCTTATTGGAGGTAGAGGGTTTCTCATCCATTTTGTCTAATGTTACATAGGGTCCACCATTATTTTTTCTTTTTCTATATTGAAAGCCACCGATGATGTAGGTTACAATAGTATTGTTCCTAGTGCCTTCCCATTAAGAACCTTCCATTGTGGATTTGTCATAGCCATTGTCTTCTTTGCTTGTCCACCCTAGAATGGTAAATAAAGATCCTTCTGATATAGATAATCTTCCATAGCTAATAGTTTTGGTTGTTGAACTTCTCAACCTTAAGCTTGCCTTCTTTTGTCATTGCTCCCACTCAAATCTGAAATCTTTTTCCAGATGACTAAAAAATACATAGCTCGGATACCAGTTGTTAAGGTTTAAAGTAGACTAGAACAATAAACAATATTAATATAATGCAAAATAAAAGAGGCAAAAATTATAAATCTCAATAACATAGAGATTTAATGTGGTTCACCCAATGTGGGATACATCCACCAAAGAAATAGTAATCCACTTATTTTCTATTATCTAATGAAGAGAAAATTATAATATGATGATTTTACATTACACAACCACTTATTTATCAAGCCTTTTGGCAATTTATAAAGGTTGATTTACATGCCAAAAAAATAGTTGACTCCTTTATTATATAATGGGCAATTTTCACTTCAAGGGCACTACCCCTAAAAACCTTTGGTTGGGGGCGCTACCACCAATAGCTCCCTTGGGAGCATTTCCCTTAGATACTTACCATATGCTCCACCCCCAGGCCTTGAAAGAGGGGGTTTGCCTCCCCTACACTCTCCCATCAATTTATTTTGGGGGAAAATGTGGCTGAAAAAGTCACCAAAATTTAAGCCGAGCGATATGATCAATTGCCACATATCAACATATTATACCTCTCTACCAAAACCTAATTCTTCATAAACACTAATTGGAAAGAACATAGATTTCCCCTCATTACCATGGCTCACTTTCAAACCTTTAATCCAAACTTTTGGCATGATTTATAGGGTATCATTGACAACTAAGTTATTTGATACTCATGTAGCATCCTAAACTGTACTCCCTTACAATTTTGTCCTTATTTGGGCCCTCACCTTGGCGTTCGTGTCCCAAGGATTGATCAAAGACTCGATTTTGCTCACACAATGCAATTAACTCAAAATCTTCATCATGCACCCCTTTCTCCCCAATTTTATGTGTGCCTAATTGGTCATGACTAGGGCGCTAGTGCTTTGTTCTTCCCAATCAGGGCCCATTTTGGAGCCCCTTAACAATTATTCAATTTGAGCAAGAATTATGATCCCATGTCGGCTCATGTTGGAAAATTAAGTTGTTTTTTGACAAGCGAGTATAAAAGGAGGTCTTAACCCTCTCATTTTGATATATATTTCGTCAATTGGAAAATCAAAGCAATCAAACATTCATTCAAATTCAAGTGAGCAAGCAATTAGTCTTCTTCCAAGCATTGGAGCAAAAGTAAGGTCAAGATTCAAGCATTGGAGTTGATGTTCATGCTCTATATTTATGAAGACATCATGAAACCCTAATTCCTTATGAAACCCTATATTTTTTTCTATTTCATGATTAATTCCAAAATGGGGGTTTTACCTAAGGCAAACCCCTATTCCCAACCATTTTCCCTTCTCTACTATGTGTAGGAATAGGTATGGAGCTATGATTCCTAGGATCAACTTTATTCATAGAGACAAATAGGTTCCCCTTTGGACGATGAAAAGTGGGGAGGACCAAAGCGACGGGCATTCTGGTCCCCAAAAATTAGGATGACCTTCTAGGAACAGATCCGAGCACTCACATATTACTCAGATCTATGTTTATGGCTTGATCTGACAACTGTAGCTCACTGTTTATGTGTAACCACTTCAATTTGCATACACTTACCCTCATTTCAACATTTTCACAATTCAACTCAAAAGAGGGTATCAATCCTAATCCAGTAAATCCAATAGGAATTCTCAGCCTTATCCTTGTTGATTTGAGGCTAGATCTATTGGGTTTACCCCTCTTTTAATGTAATGGTCCCTAAGTAAAAATTGGTGGTCTTCTCCCTTCTATGATGGAAACTCTAATTTTTCACCACTACAACTCCTACCTCTTTTCATTGTTCATCTCCACCTACCTCCCTCCACAACTAGACAACCATTAATGCACATGTTGATGAAGCTTCTTGTAGAATGGTTTTCATAGGCACAAAAGTATCATTTAAAAATGGATTGGTTACACGTGTACCTCTAGATATGCAAATAATATTTTCAATTTTTTTTGTAATTAATAAGGTAGTTAGGATTGAAAACCCTAAGGAACCTCACACCATTATTCCTAAGGATAGCTTATAGTTCATAAGAAACATTCCACCATGTCTCTTGAGGTGATTTCCCCACACAAGAATTATTCAAGGGAAATTTTTTCCAATAGGTATATGTAGTCCTTGTCACATACCAATCTCATGACGATGGCCATCATTGAAAATTTTGACATCTTTCTAAGTACATATTAAATTGAAGAGATTTGAGAAAAATATCAATAAAATATACTAAAAAAAAACCTAATAAAAACTTTTGCGAGAACACATGTTCAACACCTACATATGTTGATTAAAACTCACATATTTCCAATATATTGAGGGATGACAATTGTTATCACAAAATTTTGCACCCTTGCCTCTAAGCTATTAACTTGGAAAACCTTGTGAAACACGGAAACAACCTCCAAGAGTGGGACCCTGACATGTGAGGTTGAATCTCTGGAGAAGGCCGACTTCCTTCCCAATCAAGGTGCAATGTTGAACTAACCCAACATTTGTAAAGTCTATTCCTAAACCTATTTTACTAACTTGCAGAGAAAAGGGGAGAATTACAAAAAACTAAAAGAGGCGATGCACCAAGATTAGAATTAGTTCTTCTCCTAGCTTAGAAGATACACAATATGCCAATGAAATTACCACCACTACACAAATTTCTAGGATAGAAGTAAGGAAAGAATTCATTCAACAAGAAGGTAATAACATTACACAACAAGTATGAATGAGAAAGGAGGCAAAATAAGTAATTTCATTAACAAAAGGCAAGATGATTTGTAGATAAAAAAATATAACTCTATTATGAGAAATCACTAAGAGAAAGACCCTAAAAATACAAGTATGAATGAGAAAGGAGGCAAAATAAGTAATTTCATTAACAAAAGGCAAGATGATTTGTAGATAAAAAAGTATAACTCTATATGAGAAATCTGAAAAACTAAGAGAAAGACCCTAAAAATATGTTACAATATTGTCTTTATAGTGAAAGCATAACTCAGATTGGTCATTGAATTCAGAAACTCTAACTTAATAGGGTTAGGCTACAATAGGAAATAAGATACATGAATAAGATCAACGATCTGATTGCTTGCATGCTAGGGAAAATCTATTTATGCAAAGTAGGACGAAAGAGACATTGCTACAGTCGATGTAGACAGGAGGCTCCAATAAGAGATAGCATCAGATTGTTCTCTGTTAGGACAGGAAGATCTTTGTGCATAGTAAATGAGCATGGGTAGCCTTGAGAAGCGTCTGCATAACCTCAATGATGTGATGGAAACTGCCCTACATTGGTTGGAAGTAATTGGAACAAGATCTGATCAAATCTGGCTCGCCGAGAAGGTCAAAATTAATCATCGACTTGCTGGTCGACTTGAATTTGAATGCCTTGCTCCAAGTTTGAACGTGGGTTATTGGATTTGACTTAGCACGTAAATGAGAAACCTTGATGCATTGGGGGAGCCCTTATAACGGGCGATTAAGAAATCATTATCGATCTGCACCTGTATTGCTAGATGGACGATCAAAATCGAGCTGGGAGTTCCTGCAAGACTGGCGGTAACAATAGATCCCTTTACCGCCCTATCGCAACCTCTATGTGAACAAGTCTTGCAGTGTCTGCGATTCAACAAGTTCACCACCCACTTGCAACTATCCTTCTAATAAGTTTTGGTCCTTTTAAAGGACAATAAGAGTTGATTCAGACCACTATTTCATCCTTATCACTACCCCGCAAGACGCCTACATCCCTTGCCATGTGAGTAGTGTGGGCTAGTGGTAAGCTCACCACAATACTGCAACCATCTTTGTACATCATTTTTGTCTTAGCCACGGGCTATTGATAAGCTCACCACCATACAACGAGGCTCCTTTGAATGATTTTCCCTCCCTTTGAGAGATGGCGGAGCTAACTTCAAATTGCTACCTCATCCTTATCGCTACCCCGCGAGATGCCTTCTTCTCGACTATGTTAAAAATGCAGATCGATAGCTTTACCGCTCTACTGCAAGACCTCTTTCCCCCTTGCCATGTAGATAGAGTGGGTCAACAACTTTATCACTACCTCGCAAGGTCGCTCAAGCTTGGAGCGTTGATGGGCACAGTATTGTGGTGAGGGTCATAAACACCACCACCCCACCAACATTATTAGATTTTGACTGACAACTCTTGTGGGATTGCGGGAAAGGTGATTAAGTCAAGGCAACCGGTTGCAAGGAGCTTGGGGCCGATTTTGAGAATGATTAAGTGGCCATTTGAAGATATCTTAGATCGGTTTTGACCCGGCTTAAGGGTGACATGAAATGTCAATAACAACCACATAGATATCGACCTATTCATGGGATTTGTCGGGGTAATCCAATTGGCATCCCCAGATGTAAAGTGAAATGGGAGGCACCTTAACAAGGATGGTGCAAAGAAAACTTTGACAGAGCATTATAGGAAACACTGGGGTTTCAGGGGCAGGTTTTGTTATCAGAGATTGGTCGGGGAACATATTGGTGATGGGAGCTCAAAAAATATCAGAGAATGAATAATGAGGTCGAGGCTAAAGCGACTTTATGCCACTTGATGGGGGATCAAATTGGGAATACAAACCAACACCTAGAGGGTGACTCCCAAATAATTACCAATGCAATTATTAAAGGAGAAGCCCAAGCTTGGTATTTGAATAAATTTATTTTCAAAATCACAAATGTTTTAATTTTTTTAGAAAAATTTACACCACTTCACACGTGCAAAGGGAAGGTAATGAAGTGGCAGATGTACTTTCCAAGTGGGTGATATCATTTGGGAAAGTGGATGAAACTCATGTGGAGGATTTTAGAGATCTATCAGAGGAAGACATGGGCGGAGATGTACAGATTGACATTTGATTGTCATTATTATTTGGCATGGTTGAGAATGTTGCAATGGTGATGGAGCATTATTTATAGATGTTTGGGCCCATTTTTGGCTCTATTCAGAATTGATGGATGTTGAGGTGTTAACAAGGATGGAAGCAACTTTCACTCTTTACACCTCCAAACAATAATTGACTTTCGTGGGTTACATTACTGCAAAGTGAATTAAATGTATTTTCAAGTTTGGAGATGGAGAATTTGTGCAGATTATTGAGACCCTACTGGGTGAATGTTTTCTGAAGACCATGCACAAGTATCGAATGAATGTGGATGTAGTCACAATGGTGATGGCCTAGGGTTTGGAGTTAGGCAAGAAAAAGGATGTCTTGGTGTAGGTGTTGGGGGGGTGTGTTGAGGATGATTGGTTGTGTGGGTTGATGGAAGCTCGAAATGGCCATGCCTGGAGCAAGGTTTGATGCTAGTGAGGGTCTTGACATCGATGGCATTCATGAATTGAGGGAGCTAGTACCTTTTATTCAATGGCCTTTTGGGGTTTACCGAGATAAGTATTGAGCAGAAGCCATAATTATTTGGGATTCGCTCAAGCTTTACTTGAAGGAAAGGGAGGTGGAGTCTCGTGGTATTGCAGCTTTTGGAACTGTAATGAGGGAAGTGAAGGTGAAGGGCAAGAAGAAGATGGTGGCAACGAGGAGGTTGAAGCAGAAAAAGCAGTCGATGGTGTTTACTAGAGCTGCGATGGAAGGAGTAGTGATGAACAATGCAAGCGAAGGTTCAAGCGACTAAATTCACAATGTGCCCTAGCTTTGGTTTGGAGGGGTTTTTGAATGCTTCTTTTAAATTTTGTTTTACAATGTTTGCCCATTTTAAAGCTCGACCATTATGTAAAATAGTGATATACTTGCAAATTAATGAAGATTTTGTAATGCTTTTAGTACTTTGGGTCTTCGGGTAGTGGTGGTGTTTGTAGTTTGTCTGTAGGCTCGGGGTGCAAACTTTTTGCATTCCTATTTGTAGCCCTTCGACATGTGATAATGTTGGCTCGTTTGAATCAAGCCAACTGATAGGTGGTGCATTGTATGGTGTAATGGCAAGGTGTAATGTCTAGTGTGGGGGTTATGGTGGTGCTTGCCTATATGGATTAGGTGTTTTGCAAACTTTGAAAACGGTTTTGTATTTAGAGATCTTTTATTAATAAAATACACCTATTACCGACCCAAAAAAAACAACTACATAGATCTCACATCAAAGGATGAAACTAATTTAGCTAAAGAAGTTGTCTCACATAGAGGTTATGATCAAGCTATAATAGTGATAAATCTACAATTCTACCCAATTTATTCTATTTGTAGGTTGCCTTTGGAGTAATCCATTGTATCTCTAGTTTGTATTGTGGTTGTGCAATCAATATTTCTATTATTAGGACATAAAGTATTGTATTTTTTGTTGCAATTATTGTTATACCTAAGTTTTGTAATGAATTCCAATCTTGTGCAATGTAAATGATGGTTCTATAGTTTTCTTTTTTTGCCGATCCAATTTAAAGTTTTGGGTACAATGAATGAAAAGTAGTGTTTAAAATCTTAGTTTATCATATCTAGATATATTTTTAAAATTCGTTGTTTATTCTATTAGTGAACTCAACTATGTAATACTAGGCATTTAATATGAATACATAAAAGTGAATTTTTTGGTTTTGTTATATTCACTCATAATGGATTAGCTTTTTTTTTTTTTTTGGGTAAAATAATAAAGTTGGGAGTATAATATAGGGTTGACAATTTGCTACTATGTAAATAATATCTCTATTTAATGCTTCTAAGGGTCTTAGTCTTTGAGTTATATAAGAGCCTAATTAAATTTATATTTAAATTTGTCCATAAATATTTGCATTAATATTTATCAATGACATTACACAAATCAACCCATAATTTTTTCAAAAATATTATAGTAGCTCAAGATTGTTGTGGGTTTTAAGGTCAAAGATTGTTCATAAATGGTTTCAAGATTTAGTTGAAATCTAAGGGTCGTTATACATTTAATTAAATTCTTTTTATGGTCCAAATGAAGAGATTCATAGAAGGTTCAACAAAATATAGTTGTAATATTTGATTGAAAATATTTAAATCATTTAATTATTTGCATGACAACCCATCTAAATAAAATTAGCTCCTCTCATCCCTCCAAGAATGGAGTCTATCAAAATTAGAATCTATTTATCTAATTGAATCAATTATATTTTTCTTGGATGTGGCAAATACATTAATATTAGGGGCAATAACATGATTTGTATGCAATAAATATTTTTTGGTTTGGAGCATGAGTATGTTTTTTATTATCTCCACACTTAACCTTTTTCCATTGATTTTAGGTGCATTTTAAGAATGTTTTTGGGGGTGTTTTGAACAAGGTTTTGTGATGGATTTGGGATGGGTATTTTTGTGCTGGGTTCTAGGATTGTTCAAGTAAAGGTTCATGCACAATTTCATTTAATTCATGATATCAATTATAATTATCAAAAGATACATTTAAACTTAAATACATTAAATTTTTAAATGAATAAGTTTTGAAAATAAATAATTTTTTTTTTTAAATACGTTTTGTGATTATTATTTTTTAAATAAATACATGATCTAACATGTGTCAAAAAGTAGAAATGTAATAGTGTGTAAATTTGATCAAATAATATAAGAATTTCTATCAAATAAGGCCATCAAGTAGGTTTCCTAATAATACATGCATCTATCATGAAAAACATAAAGCTAATGATCAATGAGAAGAGAGACATTAAGGGTAATATTATAATTGCAAGGAAATAATTTATAATATCATCACTAGATGTATCGTCATAAGGAGATCTAATAGACCTAGATTTAGGTAACATATTAGTCATGTGTGCACAAGGTTGACGTAAAAAAAATGTGTTGTGTGTGTATATCAATCATGTCTTAAGGTTCAAGAATTAAGGCATAGAGTTCAACCTTTAGGGGTTTAGGGTTTATACTTTAAAATATAGAGTTTAGGTTTCAAGGTTTTGGGATCTAACTTCTTGGTTGAAGGTTTAGCACTCATCATTCAATATTTAGGGTTTAGAGTTCAAATTTATGGCTCTAGGCATAGGCTGCACAACCTTGCATTTAGCATTCAACATATACTGTTTTATATTGGGCATTTAAAATTTACCATTCATCATTCAGTGTTTAAGGTTTAATATTTAATGTTAACGGTTTTATGTCAATATTCAGGTTTGAATGATGAGTTTCAATATTTAGGGTTCAAAGGTTAATGCCTAAGGTTAAACATTTAGGGTTGAGGTGTTTAGAGTTAATCTTTTAGAACCTAGGATTCATATTCAATGTTCACATTTCTTAATGTGAAGGTTCAACATTCAATGTTTAGCATTGATTTTTTTTTAATTTATATTATTTATCATTAAGAATTGGTTACAAACTATATTTAATGTTCAATGCTCATTTTAATTGTGAACAAGCTAAAGGTTAAAGGTTTAAAATTTAGAGTTTTGCCTACTTTAGAGTTTTGATTCAAAGTTTAGGGTAATAAGTTCTTGGCCCGAGGTTTAGAATTCATCATTTGGTAGTTGAGGTTTAGGTTTAAAATGTAATGCTCAAGATTTAGGCTTCATGGCTTAGGGCCCAAGACTCGAGCATCTTGACTTTGAACTTAAGACTCAAGGCTCAATATTCAAGGTTTAGAGTTTAGGGCCTATGATACAAAAATTAGATAATTCAATAATTACAACTTAGCATTCAAAATTTATTGCATAGATAGTACCCATTGTTAATGACAAGGGTCAAGGCTAGGGTTCACTAATTAGGGTTTAAAGTTCAAAATTTAATATTTGAGGTTCAAATTTAAGTTTTAGAGCTTTCAACTTTAAGGGTTCAACATGTAATGTTTAACATTAAGACTTAGTAGTTTTTTATTAACATTCATCATTTAACATTCATATTTAGTTGAACTTGTGAATAGGGTTTAGTTCTAGAAGGTTCATTGTTTGGGGGTAAAGGGAAAAAACCTAGCATTTAGGATTTAGGGTTAGAGAGTTCAAGGGTTAGGGTTTAACACATTTTGTGGTTTAGCTTTCAATTAATTGAGATTTATTACTTGTCTATGTTTAGTGCTTATGGTTAACATTTAGATTTAATTATTTAGTTATAGTGTTCATTGCTAGGGTTCACTATTTAAGAGTTTAAAGGCCAAGGTCTTGGGTTCAATATTTATCTAAGTTAGGAATTAGAGTTCATAGTTTATGGTTAGGTTGAAAAAAAAATTATTCACTGTTTAAGGGTCAAGACCTAGTGTTGAACATTTAGGATTTAATTATAGACATTAGGTTTCACAGGACCCATGTACAATGTGATTTGAGCTTTTGGATTTGACTATTTATCTCTTTTTTCTATCAACATTTTGAATCATACTCTATGATTCATCATTGGTCCAAAATCTCAAATCATAATTTACAATTTAAGTCTTATTGTTTGAGACTTAGATTTATGATTTAAGGTTGAAGGTTTTTCATTTAGTTATTTAAATACAAGATTGAACACTCATTCAAAAATATATACAACTTTTATTTAAATTTAAATTATTTATATGCACAAATGATTACATACAATTTAAGGTTTGAGGTGTTTCAAATTAAGATATAAATAGTAGGTTTACAATGAATTTACCATTTTTGGGTTCAACCCTAATCTCTAAAGCATTCAGAACAACTTGAAAAAGAATTAAAAAAATGTAAGAAAAGATGGCTACCTAACTTAAAAACTCATAGCTTGTAGTCAAGAGGGAGGATATGAAGTGTGGGTAGCATATAAATCAAAAAAGTTGAATTCACTTTTCCCTATCTTCTATACTCTATGTTTCCTTCAATATGAAATGATAAAAAGCTCGCCTACATGAGCAAAAAATCATTGAAATATACTTTTTGGTAGCAAATAATTGTTAGGAATAGATACTCGTTATTAAACATATATTCATCACTAACATGCATCCATCCAAGACATGTTATTCCCTCTTCTCCTAGAGTCTTCTCCTCATCTAGCTCCTCAAAACTGTATATCTTAACACCTGACTCTAGAAATGGAAGGAAGAGTAGACATCCTAGAAACACCAAAATTTCCTTCACAAGGAACAATCCACCCTGAGAATATCTACACAAAGATGGATATTTGCACAATGCACAAGCTTCTCCTCCCAATCAAAACCATTTGTATTTCTTTTCTTAAGGACACTGCTAGTAGGGTCTTACTCTTGGCTATGAGGTACCTTAATATTCCATGTCATGGGCAAAAGCTTCTTCGAAATCCGTTCTAACATCTCCTTGTCCACCACCTATCCATTTCGTTTGTTTCTTAAGTCCTCCATCATACATGTAGGAATCTTGAAGACACATGTATTTTCCAAGTCTTCCCATTGTAGTATTTTCTTGATGAACTTAGGGAGGTGAGATCTAGAGAATCAGAAGGTATTTCTAAACCTCATCACTCAGACTACTCATCTATATTGAACCTCTTCTCTTCTTCCATCTAACATAATACTATAATTAATATTATGATCATATAATATAATAACATAATATATGTATACACGTAAAAATGGCTAAGGGCAATTAAATAAATATTTTATATTTATAATAATTATTCTTCTATTAAATAGTGAATTTGAAAAGATTAATTTATTTAATTCATTTCATGTCCTTCTATTAATTAATTTAATTGAAACATTTTATTAATTAATTTGTTATATCCTTTTCTTCTAATCAATTAATTAAATATCTAATATTTAATTATTCTTCTATCATCTATCCTATAGTCTCAAATATAAAATAATTTCTTAATTATTTAATCCCTTTTCCAACTCACTTTCCATCTCCACTTCATCTTTCATTTGCCAACTCATCCATCATGTGGCTAAATTAATTCAACAAAATTAAATTAAATAAAATATTTATCATACACTTATCTCTAACTTCCAACAAAATTAAATTAAATAAAACATTTATTATCCACTTATCTCCAACTTCCAAAATAAATGAAATATTGTGTAATACGCATATTTCCTAGCCTTCTTCTATATTCTCTCTAACATCCCTTTATCTTAGGAAGGGCTTGAGTTCACTTGTCCTCTCATGCCTAAATCTTCTCCAACCATCCCTAGATTCCCTCACAACTCAGTCAAGGTGAGATGAGTGTCACTTGTCTTCTCCTTCCCCCTTTCTCTCAACCTTCACCTTTGCTCACAACCATCCAAATTTGCAGATCTGATCATGATCGTTGATCTCAGACACATCATCTTATCCTTTCAAAAGTCTATAAAAGTAGGAGTTTGAGTTTAGAAAGAGTTAGTCTTCAAGTTAACAATTTGAGAAAAACTTATGCATTCGTGAGTTTTATCTTTAAGCAATTTAGCAATTTAACATTTCTCATTTAGCATAATCATTTAGCTTTAAATCATTTGCATTGCATATCATAGTATCAGTTAACTATCAGTTATCAGTCCATTCTTCATATGCCATCTTGGAAGCTACCAGTGCTAGTATTCTAATGATGAAATTCAAGTCGACACAATATAATTTCTTATACTTATGTATTATTCCATATTTTTAAATATATTTTAACAACCCATTTTTTAAATATATTTAATAAAACACATTTTTTATATAATTAATATTATAATTTATACACACAATTACATGGACTGCTTAACTTTTTAAAATATGTTATTTCTTAAACTAATAATCCTTTCCTTTCATCATAATTTCATTTCAATTATATTTATTTAAAAAAAAAATCATATAACTTTATTTCAAAAAATAAAAAATTATATACTAAAATTTGAATCTCTTAAACTGTCCTTTAACTTACTACTATAAATACCCAACGAACCCATAACTCCCAACTAACCCATAACTTGTGAAGAAATAAAAAAATTTAAAAGCACATGCACAAAGTGTATGCACTTTTAAGTGATGTTACTAGTAGCAACAAGGACTATATAAAAAATAAATACTATGTTTCCACTATTAGAGATTAGACCCCACCATTTTGTGGAAACAAGTGTTCCTCACTAGTCAAAGTCTTATCCCATTATAAATTGTCCCCTTCTCAAGTACAGTACAAACACACAATGAACTAACATGTTTTGAATTATATGCCTAATTAGGGTTTCTAGAGGTCCGGGTGTTAGGTTGTACTATGAATTTTTACCTACCCAATATATGGAAACCTACCCAACTTCTAACCTATGTTTAGGATATAGGATATTTGGAAATTAGAGTTCACATGATTTACCTTTTTAATAAACTAGCTAGGGAAATGACAATTTATAGTATAGTAAATTATAGATATTATTTAAAATGTTGGTATTAAAATTTATGATTTTTTTAATGAGGAGTATTTGAATTTTAAGTTTAGTAGAGTTGTGGGTAGGTTGTTTCAAATGTTGGTATTAAAATTTATGAATTTTTAATGAGGAGTACATGAGTTTAAAGTTTAGTGGGATTATACATAGATGTTTATTTGTAGGGAGATATTTATTTATGTGTCGGTTAGGTTTAATAGCTGTAAAGTAATTGTTGGAAGCTATGGGGCCTAAAGTTAGGTGTTATAATTATATAATATTAAGACATGATGTTATAATTTTAGTATATTCTATATTATATTTGAATTATCATAAAGATGAGGATGAAATCTTAAGTTTCAAGCCTCATTAATTAGTGTTATATCTAGTTTTTTTTAATGATGGAAATGAAATATCATATTTATGACCTCATTAATCAATTTAGTTAACAATATAAATAGGGAGATAGAGGTTATCAAAGCCCATGGCTCAACTGTTCCCAAGACCAACTTAGAGGTAGCCTAAAAAAGAAAGAAATTTTTATAGTCCCTTGGCCCAAAAAAGGCCCAACAATTTTCCCTATAAACCTTACAAGAGAGGGTAGATAAAACTAGACAATACTCAAGATATTCCAACCAAAGTTGGGTAGACTCAACACCTATTAAAGACTCTAACCTCAAAGTGGGGGATGAGGCTTTTGAAAAATAATTGGTGGTTTCATGCATGATTGCTCTATACTCACGGTCTAATCTTGACTCCTCTTGGTCTCTACATAAAGCTTCTTCCTTGAAGGAAGACATTCAAAGAAGAGGAAATTATATAATAGACCTAAGAATTTTGATTCTAGTTCAAATAAGAAAGTGACCAAAAAGATCAAGGGAGATATAATTAATAAGATGCTTATATGTTTTGATAGGCTCTATAAGTACAAAAAAAACCTCCCGTCCTACCCATTAGTGAATCTTAGGATCAACAACTAGAATGTAAGGGGATTGGAATCGCCAAATAGAAATACGTTGTGAGAGCTTTCTGCAAAGACAAACACATATTGTTTTCTTACAAGAGATGAAGGTAGTTTATCTTCAAGTAGGATGTGTACTTAACTTTATCTAGAATAATGCTAGAAAAGTGTTGTCAAATCAAGATAAGGGGAAAGGTGGAACTGCCATTCTTGTTCACCCTAAGTGGAATAATAACATTGCAAATTGGGGCTCATCTCCCTGTAATAGATTGGTCCATATTATATTCTGAAAAGTGACTATAAAACTATTGGTGTACGCTCCTTGTATGCCTCTAATGACTAGAGAGAGAGAGATGAACTATGTAACTAGATGTCAAGTAACCTCCCAAGAGTCCCATGGTTGTGCACAGGGGACTTCAATATGGTTGAAAATAAACATGATAAAAAGGGTTGAAGGGACTCCATTTGGTAAGGAGATGAATTATTCTTCTGGGATAGGATGAAGAGGATTCTAAATCTTGTGGACCTCCTTGAAAGGAGAAGGGCTTCTTTAACTCTATTTGGTATACATGGTGTAACAACCAATCATTGTCTAAAAGGATTTGCTATAGATTGGGTAGGTTTTATATCAATAAGGAACATGTTTCATTCATTGACAATCATGATGGGGCCCTTGTCTTAGTTTTCCCCTCCTCCGTGTCTAACCACTCCCCCATTGAGACTTCCATTTGGGTTGAACTTTCTTTATCAACCCACTTTTAGTTCTGTACCTCTTCTTTTAAATTTAACTCTTCTTTGCTTAATGATCAAGATTGTTTGAGGGCTATCAAAATTACTACTGTCATTTCCAGAATTTGAACAAAAACCTCAAACCTATCCAAAAATGGGAGGCCCTGGTCTCTGTGTGGAGTTCAATCTTTTTGGTATAGTTGGCAAAAAGAAGGCTAAAGATAGAAATACGATTAAGCATCTTCTCGCCCTAACATTCAACAAGCTCGTTGGTCTCGATCAAGTTCAGTCTTCTTGCCCTAACATTCAAGTTGAGACTATGCTGATTAGAACAAAATCTCTCCTTATAATAGTTCAAAACTATAAGTTTAAAGGTCAAAGGATCAACTATAGGATGAATTGGCAAAAGGAAGGGGACATGGGTTCAAAATACTTTTTAAATTTGATCAAATACAATTAGAACAAAGATGTAGTTGGACCAGTAGAGGTTAATGGAGAGGTCTCAGATGACCCCTCATTCATGAAACAAGCCTTTCATTCTTTTTTTGAGAACCTTTTTTTTCTTTTGAGGTCAGCTTGAAGGCTCTTGAAGCAAGGGAGTTCTATATTAGAATGATCCCTAATAAGGTTTCTTTGAATGATAGCAAAACTCTTGAACAAGATATATTTCTTGAGGAGATTGACTGTACCATCAAATCCATGGCTAATGGAAAATCTCCCGTGGTAGGTTGCTTAATTGTGGATTTTAATAAGACCAACATTGATTGGATTGGGGAAGAATTACTTGAGGTCTTCAATGTTTTTTTTCATCACAATTCTAGGGGTTATAGTATGAATAGGAGAATCATCAAGTTGATCCCCAAGGAGGAGGACAAAACTCAAATTAAGAACTAGAGGCCAATTAACCTCCTAAATTTCTCTTGTAAAATTCTTGCCAAAATCCTTTCTAGAAGGTTGATCGAGATACTGAATGGAGTTGTTTCAGTTACCCAAACTGGTTTCTAAAAAGGGAGATACATCTGAAAATCTGATCACTAGGTGAGAAGGAATGAATTGGGTCAAACATGATAACCAAAATGTTCCTACGATCTTACTATATTTTGAAAAGGCTTACGATAGAATTGAATGGCCTTTTGCTATTGAATGTTGAAGACTTTTGGTTTTACCTCTAAGTTAAATAAATGGACAAACATTCTCTTTAGTGACTCCTCAACTCAAATTGATGTGAAGGGTGAGCTCATAGATCCCATATTTCTTCAGAGGCCTATCAGGTAGGGTTGCCCTAGAACCCCAAACGTTTTTGTGATTGCAATCGATGCTTTGCATTATGTTCTAAAATCAAACTTGATTATTGCACCTATCAGTGGTATAAGGCTCCCTGATAATGATAAGATTTTTTTAAAATGCTGATATCCAATTTTAACCAATAGAGGTAGATCCAAATTTGATTGTGCCACCACTTGGCACTTATGAGTGTGATCAAGCAAAATGAAATAACAATATCACCGGTTCTTGGGATTAGTTCTCTAGACTTTTATTTTGATTCTCGTCGATATCAACTTGTATGAACACATATTTTTTTGATATTCTCCTTAGTGATCTTGTTTGAAACTTTTTAGAGCAATAACTCCTTGTGATGAATTACGAATGGGTTTGATATGTGATTCCATGGAAAACACTCGGGCCTCTGTGGATTTTTTGTTGTATTTGGCTCCTGATCAGTATGTGGATAAAGCTTGGGTTGTCTTTCAGGCATTACATTCATTAATCACTTTGGGTTTTTTGTGCTCTGCTCCTGCTTATGTGGTGTTCCCTCTAAGGGTGATTCCGCCTTCGACCTCATCTCATGAACCTCCGAATAAGAGCTCTAGTTCTTGGTTTTTGGACAACTAACAAAGTTCTTTTTTGTAGCTGGTGGAATGGTTTTTTGCGGGCTGGAAGGTTATACGGCTTCATTTTTGCTTGATTGATTAGCTATGGTCATGACAGGGAATTTTATCTCATTTATCTGCTTGGTGGTTCTTCATGCTCATCTTCTTCTATTGGGGATACTTTGGTTTTTTGAATTGTCCTATAGGACTCTTGTAAAAATTTCAGAAATAGGAGGGTGGGGGGGGGGGGGGGGGGGGGGTATGGTTGAACAATATATATGTTGTAAGGGTAGTGTCTACTTGTATCTGTTTTAAAGGCTACAACTAGAGGTTTTGTTGCGGGTTCTTTCCTGCCGGTATGCCTTGTTTGAACCCGATGTAAACTCTTTATTATTAATATATAAGTTTAGTGGATATTCCATTTTTATCAAAAAAAAAAGAAAAAAGATATGAAAGTATATAATATTATTTTAAGAAAAATATTTATATTAGAAATATTAGTAAAAAGATCTATTGTATCAATTAGAAATACATAAAAAGAATTTAATTATACTATAAAATTTAAAAAACTATTTCAATTCCTAAATAATAAATATATAAATATGACTATTCTAACCAATTTAGTTCTTAAAAATTAATTTCTAACATAATTGAAATTACATCTTTACTTTAAACAATCTAAAAAAAATTGAGTGGAAAAAAACTATATTTCTAATTTTATTCGGAATACGATTATTAACAAGAGATGCAAAGCATCATGTTCTTGCCATTGCCATTAGTGTGGTTAGTTTAGATTAGATAAAAGTAGGAATCAAAATAGAGTGAGGAGAAGGGGAGGGAGATAAATAGATAGAGAGATAGAGATAAGGAGATTGACAAATAGAGATAAAAAGGTAGGGAGAGATAGAGATAGAGAGATATAAGTATATACGGATAGGAAGAGGGATAACTTGTAATAATTTTATGGATTTTTTTAAAATTATTTTTAAGATTAAAATAAAAATAAAATAACTATATTATGTAAATCTATTGAAAAAATGAATTTCCTTAATATATAAAATATAGTGTATCCATTAATGCATAGTCCACCATAAAATTTAAAATGTTTTTATATTAAATATTTATTTAATTTTTGTTTAAATTTCAAAAAAAAATCTAAAACTATCAATTAATTTATTTTCATAAGAAAAATAAATAGTTTATTAAAAATTGGATAACAAATTTCATATGTATAATAAAATAGTAATATAATTATATATTTTAGGATGACTAAATAATTTATTAAAATTGTCAACAAAAATACTTACTCATCTATCTCAAAATATTTACCCATGTTTTACCTACATGTAATTAAGGTTTAATATTAAGATTAAATTTTATATTAAAATTTTTAAAAAACATAATTTTAAAATTAATTAGAGTTTAATGTTTAACACATAAATACCTAAACCAAAGTAACACTCAATTATTTTATAAATTCTGAATTGACAAACTCTTAAAAACTAATAAAATATTAATAAATCAACTCCTCAACGCCTTTAAGATCATATTCTTCCATTAAATATAAAATATTAAAATATTTAATTGGTTTGAATTTCATAGTAAACACAAATATTTCTCTAATATATTTTAAGAATAAAAGTGTGAGGTACAATAGAGAATGATAAGTGGATAGCCATGAAGAGTACATGGACATTATAAGTACAATAGGTGTTATTAATAAATAAATAATTTGGTGGAAGGTGGTTCATATATTCTAATTCCTACTTTTGTGCAATAATGAAACTGTGTAGCTGGATAAATTTTAGTACTCTCGTCATTTTGTTGATTTTCTTAAATTTTTCATTTTAATTTTTTGACTACATGAACGAAAAATAAATGCAATCATGTGCAGGAGAAATAAATGAGTTTCTTGCTCTATGAAAGGAATACAAAATATGTACTTATGGGTTATGAGAAAGAAACGAAATTAATTATTAGAGCGTACAAAATAACAGACAGTCATATCAAATTTCAAGATGAACATTCAGAGAAATAATTTATTGCTCTAATTTATTGTCATTGAATATAATTATTATTATTTATTTTGCTAATGTATAAAAATTATATATTTTTTTGTTGACAAAAAATAAATTTCATGCTTACTAAAATTAATATAAACCAATCAGATGAATAATAAATCATGTTTTTAAATAACTTTTGTTAAAAATTGTGCATGCCAACTTTTGAAAAAACAAAAATTTATTTTAGTCTGAAAATTTTTAAACACTGATTGGTTACCAAAGACTATGACTAATAGCTATTTAAGAACATGGTAGATGCATAAATATTCCTTACATAAAACTAAAAATAAATACTATGTTTCCACCATTAGAGATTAGACTCCACCATTTTGTGGAAACAAGTGTTCCTCACTAGTCAAAGTTTTATCCCATTATAAATTGTCCCCTTTCTCAAGTACAGTACAAACACACAATGAACAAACCAAATTTGAATTATATGCCTAACTAGGGTTTCTAGGGGTCCGGGTGTTAGGTTGTACTATGCATTTGTACCCAAGCACAATAATGAACAAATATATGGAAACCTACCCAACTTCTAACCTATGTTTAGGATATAGGATATTTGGAAAGTAGAGTTCAAATGATTTACCTTTTAAACTAGCTAGGGGAATGACAATGGTTACTATAGTATAGTAAATTATAGATATTATTTAAAATGTTGGTACTAAAATTTATGATTTTTTAATGAGGAGTATTTGAATTATAAGTTTAGTAGAGTTGTGGGTAGGTTTTTTCAAATATTGGTATTAAAATTTATGAATTTTTAATGAGGAGCACATGAGTTTAAAGTTTAGTAGGATTATAGATAGATGTTTATTTGTAGGGAGATATTTATTTATGTGTGGGATAGGTTTAATAGCTGTAAAGTAATTGTTGGAAGCTATGGGACCTAAAGTTAGGTGTTATAATTATATAATATTAAGACACGATGTTATAATTTTAGTATATTCTATATTATATTTGAATTCTCATAAAGATGGGGATGAAATCTTAGGTTTCAAGCCTCATTAATTAGTGTTATATCTAGTTTTTTTTAATAATGATGAAAATGAAATATCATATTTATGACCTCATTAGTCAATTTAGTTAACAATATAACTTTTAATTAATAAAAATTATAATCATATAATTTTTTAATTATAAAATATTTTTAAAAATTATAATAAATACTTTTACCACATTAAACAAAAAATTACAAATATTTTTAACACACACACACACACACACACACAAAGTTGTGTGTGTGTTGTTGCAAATGCGAAGTTGATGGTGTGTTAATATAGTTGTCATTGATGTCAACATACTGATTTTGTGTTTCAGTGATTGATTTGGTGTTTCGGAAGCTATACTCTGAAAGTGTGCTCAGTGATGATGACATTTGATAGTGTTTGTAGTGTTTAGTATTTCTTCACATTTCTAGTTTTGATGATAATATTTTGGATTTATGCTATTCATGTCTTTATCTTTGTTATCCTGATTTTGGAAGTGATATGCTCCCGAGTTGTTATTGTTGATACGTTCATTCCAGGTCTGGTTGACCTTGAATGTATCTATTTTTGCTTCGGTGATTGTGGCATATGGATAACGTGTTGTTTTGATCAATGTTATGCATTGTGGTGTGGTCCACTTTCTCATTCCTTTCCATCGTGGGAATTTTTAGTGTAAAACTATTTCAAATTGTGTTTCGGTGAATTGTTTTTGGCCGTCTTGGGAAATTCTTATTTCAGAGATCGGTATAAATAAAGGATGATTGCAATGAATAATATATAGTAGCAAGAGTATTGAAAAAGAAAAATTTGTCGGTGTGAGGTTATATGAAGTTGTGGTTGAGCAATGTGATTGTGTGGTGTTGTTGTTTGGTATCGTAGGCAGTGAGCCAAAGCCTTCTTTTGACATTGTAGCATTGTGGCAATTGTGCTTTAGTGGTGGTTTCTTTTAGTGAGCCCTTCTTTCCAGTGATTTTAGTTGGGTAGTGAGCCCACTTGTAGTGAGCATTTTAGCACTTAGCCACCCTTTGTAAAAATCACCTTAACCAGTGTCACCCTAATAGGTGTTTCATAATTGAGATTTAGCATCCTTTGTGGTTTTTCCCTTCTTGGGTTTTCCACATAAAACTTGGTGTTTCTTGTGGATGTTTCATGTGTGTTCTCTTTCATTCTTATGTATTTATGGTTAAGTAATCAGAAGTTTGTTTACCAAATCTATTCCAGTGGAATGAGTAAAAGATTTTAATTGACAACAGATTCATCCCCCCTCTTAGTTGTCTTGAATATTTAACAATCGGTATTACAACTTTGGTTCCTAGAAAGTGAGACTAATTGTTCAAGGAAGATCCAATGACATATAAATTCACTATTCCTACCTTTGAATGATATGACTATAGTTTCTAGAGAGTGAAGATGAGAGGATATTTGATTTCTCCAAGTCACAAGAATTGGAAAGTTGTGGAGACGAAGTATGTGATGTCGACAAATGGTCCTACTACCTCGAATGAGATTGAAGCCTATGAAGAGAATGAACGAGCAAGGTATACTATCTTTTAGTACCCTATTTAAAATTGATTTGGTGAAGGTTGTTGCATTAGATACTTCTTATGAAGTTTGGGAAAGATCGGAAAACATCTATGAAGGAAATGATAGAGTTAAGCTAGCTAAGATGCAGACTACTAAAGACAGATATGAGAACTTGAGGATGAAAGAAGGTAAAGACATAACAAGTTAGTCTTTGAAAGTTGATAGTGTAGTGAATGAGATAAGAGATCTTGGCAGTACCTTGGACGATAAGGATGTGGTAGAAAAGATCATGAGGACTTTACCAGAATGTTCAAATGACAAGATTTCAACTATTGAAGAAACTTATGATCTGTCCAAATTCACTAGAGAACAATTGTATGGCACCTTGACTGCATTCGAGATGAGAAAGTTTCATAAAGATGAAGCAAGAACTGAGACAAAATTTAGAGATATGCAAAAGCTTTAGATGAAGATTCAGATGATGAGAGCCTAGACGAAATGGAAGCAAACTTTGTAAGAAAGATGAAGAGAGGAACCGACAAGTATAAATGTATGTTACCTCTTAAATGTTTTAAGTGTGGAAATATTGGTCATTATGCATCTAGATGTCTGGAGAGAGGAACAAAATAAAAGTTTAAAGAAAACAAAGGAAAGTTCAATAAGAAAGCCTACCATGTTAAAGATGATGCTGGTGTTTTAGATGATGAGTTAAATTATGAAGACATTGACTGTTTGTTCTTGGTAGAGAAAGATGAATCTAATCCTAGCAAAAATAAGGAGATATCTAAAGTTGTTGAAATTGTTGCATCAACATTTCATGTTAGAAGAGATAGAAATGAATGGTTGATTGATAGTGAATGTTCAAATCATATGACCAGTGACAAAAGTAAGTTTGTAAAATTTGAAAAGTATGATGGCGTTTCTGTTAGATTTGGAGATGATTAGATTGCATAGATTGTTGGAACGGGCTCTATTTTTGATGGAAAACATAACAATGACAATATTTACTATGTGAAAGGATTACATCATAATCTCTTGGATGTTGGATAAATGTGCGAGAATGGTTATAATGTTGTTTTTTCAGGATGGTGGTTGTGAGATTGCAAGAGATCCATAACTATTGTTGCTACAAGAAAAAAAGACAAATGGAAACATGTATCAATTGGTGGTTGCTACAAGTCATTGCTTGTTATCTCAGATCAATGAAAGTTGGCTATGGTATCAGAGGACATGTCACATCAATTTTGACAATTTGGTGAAAATTAGTTTGACAAGAGTTGTGAGAGATTTATTGAGATTGACTAAACCAGATAATAGTGTTTGCAAAGAATGTCAAGTGGGAAAACAAACAAAAAGGAGTGTTTAGAGGGAAGTAATAATCTTCTACTAGATTGTTAGATTTGATACGCATAGGCTTATGCAATCCGACCAAAATAAGGAGTTTACAAGGTGAGAGGTATTTAATTGATGATCATTCTAGAATGACTTAGGTTGCATTTTTAAGAGAAAATTCAAAGGCATTAGAAAAGTTTAAGATATTCAAAGCTAGAGTTTAAAATTAAGTTGATAGAAGAATCAAATGTTTAAGATCTGACAGAGGAGGAGAGTTTGATTCTGATGAATTTGACACTTTTTGTGAGAAAGATGGGATTAGGAGACATTTGTCTACCCCTAGGACACCTCAACAGAATGGTGTAGTGGAAAGAATAAATAGGTCTATACAAGAAGCAACAAGAACTATGATCAAAGAAGAAAACCTACTAGAAGTTTACTGGAGAGAAGTAATACACACTACAACAAACACTCTCAATAGAGTTCTATTTTAGAAGAAATATGAGAGGACATCATATGAGTTATGGCATGGAAGGATTCCATCAGTGAGGTATTTCAAAGTATTTGGAAGTAAATGATACATTAGGAGAGATCAAGTAAATCTTGGAAAGTTTGATAGCAGAGCAGATGAAGGTATATTCCCATGATATTCTACAAAGAGAAAAGCTTACCGATGTTACAACAAGAGATTGAATAAAATTGTTGAAAGCGCAAATGTGAAGGTTGACGCAAACATTTCTAAAGACTCAAGTATACAAGTAGGATATGAATCTGACGAATTCACAAGAAGAGAAGAAAAAGAGAAGAGGAGAGAAGAGAAGAAGAAAAGCATAAAGAAACTCAGGTTGCTCCAACAACTATATCTAAAACTCCGAGGTATGTTCAGAAGAATCACTCTGAGAACCAAATTATTGGAGACAAGAACAAAGATTTTATTGGAAAAAGAAAAGCTATTGAAGAACAAGTTCTTCTATGTTTACTTTCTGAAGTTGAACCTAAGATAATTGAAGAAGCATGCAATAATCATAATTGGATGAAGGCTATGAAGGAAGAGTTAGGTCAGATTGAGAAGAATCAGACTTGGGAACTAGTCCTTAGACCAGTAGATAAGAATGTTATTGGAACAAAGTGAGTGTTCTAGAATAAGTTGAATGAAGATGGATGTGTTGTAAGAAACAAGGCAAGATTGATATGTAAAGGTTATACTCAAGTTGAAGGCATTGATTTTGAACAAACTTATGCTCTTGTTAACTAAATAGAAGTTATTAAGATGTTTCTGGCTTTTGCAGCATGTAAAGATTTCAAAGTTTATCAAATGGATGTGAAGCAAACATTTTTGAATGGGGAACTAAAAGAAGAAGTCTACTTTGAGCAACTGGAAGGATTTAAGTTGTCAGATGATCCAAATATTGTTTACAGAATGAAGAAGGCACTATATGGGTTGAAGCAAGCACCTAGAGCTTGGTATGGAAGACTAGACAAGTACTTATTGAATCAAGGATTTTAAAAAGGGTTTGCCGACAACAATCTTAACTTTAAAGTTGAATCAAATAAGATCATAAGTGTTGTTGTATATGTTGATGACATAATTGTGTGATGAAAATGTGGGTGATTAAAAGCTAAACTAATAATCAAACAACCAAAAATAAATCAAACACCTCAAGATAAGAAAATTAAAATGGAAATGAAATTTGAAATGACATATGAATGTAAACCAAAATCCTCTTTAATTTGAGAGTTCTTCAATTTGATGTGTTCTCATGATGTTACAGATGCTCGATGTCACTTCATGATTGACAATGTGAAGATGAGGTTGATGGATTGTGTAATGTGAGTAATTATTTCAGCATTATGATGGTATGATTATGCAAAAGTGGATGTTTTGCTTAGAAATGAGGGTTTAAATAGAAATAGATGGGAGATGAAGGGAGGTTGGAAATGAGACACTTGTCTTCAAATAGGACAAGTGGCAAGCCTCAAGATGCCATGTGGAATAAGATTCCACACTTGTCCTTAAAGTGGCTCAACCAAGAAAGACAAGTATCCTTGAGAGGAACACGTCTTGGAAAGGAATGAAATGTCCATTTTAGGCAATAACCACCCAAAATAAGATATTTTCAAATATTTGGAAAATAGGGAATGTGCACACGCATGTGCGGGGAGGTTAGAATGGATAAGATAAGGTTGGTTAGATGGATAGGGTTAGTTAGGGTTGTGTTAGAATGTGGTTTAGGTTAGGAGACATGTGACTAAATTAATTAATTTACAAAATTAGAGAAAAAAGATGACATGAATAAAATAAAATAAATAAATTATTTTATTTAATAGAGGAAGATTTCAAAGGGGGACATTAATTAATTAATAGGTTATAGGGCATGGCTTTATTAATTAAATTAATTTAGCTAGAAGGGATGGGATGCCATATTTAATTAAATAATTTGAGCTATT